>NW_017731717.1:1674889-1675909 GCF_001890085.2 Hipposideros armiger
TTACATGAACAGAGATATGAAGGCAAGGAAAAGCAGACAAAAAAGGATAATATAAAATAGCATAGAAATAGCACACCCCCACTTAATCCAAGGATCTCTCTTTTAGTCCATGCTTCTTGCATCCTAATTTAGCATCATGAAAGTCCACTGAGGGATGAAAAGTTCTACGGAGAGTAAGTAACCCCTAAGCCTCACTTCAATAATTAAACAGAACTGACTTAATCATTCAAAGATGCCAGTCACTTTAGTATTCAAACCTGGTTTGGAAGTTAGCTCTGTGGCCCCAGACTGCAGAACACCTCTGTTTTGGAATTCAAACGTGGCATCATTCTTGGGCATTAGTGACATGGTAGAACTTCTGGCATTTACAGAGTACTTAGCAGTGATACCAGTAAATCAAGATGATGTCTCAGCGACACTTAGGCTCTAAACCTCTGCCTCATTCACCCTCTGTCCTAGCCTAGTGATGTATAATTGAAATCTTAATTCTCACTGGCTTAGGCAGAGTCGAGCCACATATAGGAAACAATAATGCTATCTGACATGCATGACCTTTTTGATTAAAATAACTTGTCACTTTTACAAATGCCCCTTCCATATCTCGTTAGCAGCTTCACAGCCTCCAGTCTTCAAAAGACATTTATTCTAGGAGAAGCCTAGAAAATTTACTTTCCTCTTGGAGGTGTTACTAGGATAATGTTTACCTATATGTTTTATTAGCAAAAAGTATTCTGGTTTCTGTAATGAAACATATCCAAATCTTAACAGCAATTATCAAAGCATCCCCAAGACTACAAAAAGTCTATATAAACATCAAATTCAAAAATATGCCCAATTTACTAAGAGCTCTCTGAATACGCAAATGTTCACAAAACGAATTTGACCAATTGCTGTCTAATACCTGTATCATAATGTTGACTAATTATCAATTCTGTAGATAGTGGTGGGAGATAATTGGATGACATTTGAGAGAGAGAGAGAGAGAGAGAGAGAGAGAGAGAGAGAGAGAGAGAGAGAGAG
>NW_017731717.1:1679532-1683859 GCF_001890085.2 Hipposideros armiger
AATAATGTACATGAATATGTGTAACATGTGTGTGTGCTTACTCACTCATACAGAAATGCACGCATATTTGAGCTTTAAAAATTAAAAACCAAACAGAAAACAAAATCCCTCAGTGTCACTTTTTGTTTTTAATTACATTGTTCAATAATGCATTAATTTTCTGGGAGACTATGATAAAGTCAAGTTGTATATCCGACACTATGTATCAACACAGGTGGTTTGGACTAACATTCACTGTTTTGATGCTTAAATTTGTATTGTATCATACTAATAATTGTTAACAGGCTACACTCTACTTACATTTTGCTCCAAACTATGAAAATTAATTAACAATTCTAAAATGATTTAAAGTTGCATATTTTAATGCCTTTACAGACCCATAATTCAAGAGGGAAAGTGGTACATATATTAGTAATATATTTTAACCATTATTTCTTAGGAGTACTTCAGGCCCCTGGGACTCTTCACTTTATTGATCTAAATTAAATATAATGTGAGAAAACCAACGGAGTACATTTGCAAGTGAAAAAGTAAATCAAGATCTCATCTGGTATGCATCAAATGTAAACAAACAAAAAAACACAATTCCTACAAGACACATTTTTTCACTGAATTTGTAGTGGAAATTTAAGTAAAGAGAAGGGTTGTTTTTTAACGATAATACAGAAAACATGATAAATATTTGCAAGTGAAAAGCAGCATTTTAATATTTTAAATTGATACACACATATTTTTGCATTTTATCATTCTCATATCACATGGTATACTCCTCAAAATACATAAGCTACATTTTTTAAAAGTTCCCTACAACATATTTTCTATCTGTGAAATTTGAGGGCTTGTTCAAATAAATTCAAATATGAATACACATTTTCATCCAATGGGAGTTAAGATAAAAAGGGAGGCAAATGAATCAAGTGAATGATGCAATTTTTTTTCTAGGAAAGGGATGTACATTTTGAATTTAGGAAATATATCTGCATAACCCATTGTTATTCCTGCTCTGACTGCCCAAGGATGTCTGAAGTGCAAACACAGCCAGGATTACAGAAGAAAGACTGTCTGCTTCATTAAATTCACCGCTGGAGAAAGGACTTTGGATAAGATACAAGTAATTAGCAAGGAAATTTGTCTTACACGTTAGTTAGCATATTTTTCCTAAATGAGATCTATCCCACAACTCTGCTACTGAGTTACAGCCTTCCTCTGGATAAAGAGAATCATTTGACTAAAATGTAACACNCTCTACTTTTTCTGTCTAACTTATTTCACTTAGCATAATAATCTCAAGATCCATCCACGTTGTTGCAAATGGCGCTATTTAATATTTTCTTATGACAGAATAGTATTCCACTGTGCATATATGCCACAACCTCTTTTTCAGAAGACACTGAGAAACTGTTGAACTCATTTGAGCAGTGTGGCCTACCCTTACACGTGAATGCAATCCAATCTTTATTTAAATCACATTTATCAGACACTATTAAGCGTGAGACTAGGAGCGAGGAGGGAAGGAGCAGGCTTGCAGAGGAGCAGAAATGGGATTCTCCTTGTGGGGTTCCCAGTCCAGGACAGAAGGGGAGACAGCCCCTGCACAGCACCGGGTGCCACACTCTACAGATGAGCATGCAGGTCCTAGGACTTTAGGGAAGATGAAGGCTCAGGTCTGCCGGCACAATCACTAACACCTTCACTGCAGATTTAACCCTTGAATTGACATGTAATGATGAGCAGAAATTTGCGAGGCAGACAAAGGTATCCCAGAGAGAAAGAATGGCCTCAGCAAAGATGAGACGCACCCAGGTAGCTTCAGGCTAAAGTTTATTATGAATGGGTGCTCAGTGTGAGCTGTAGTGTAGCAGGAGAGAAGGCTGTGCTGGCTGACAAAGACACAGCCAAGGGGAAGTTAGGATCCAATTCTAGCCTAAAACATGAATGAAGCATCTTAAGGATTAAAAAAAAAAATCGAAAACAAGAAAGTATGTTTAAATGTGTTCAGATAATATAAAACAAAAAATGTATATCTTTAATCTCTCCAGACACAGAGGAACGTGTTTTATTTCTGAAGAACTACAGGCATACTCCAGCTTTAAATGTTCAGCTTTTAAACTGTCCTGCTCAGCTCCAAGATGGAATAACCGAGATCACTGTAAGTAATTACGCCCCCAGCTTCTCGTTTTGCACATGTGGTTAAGCGGAACACACAAGCCAGAGAAGGCCTGCCCCGCCCCCTTTTTCCTTGTTCTTACAGTACAAGTGCTTCATTTCTATTTACAATTCTCAGCTTCTTTTCTTTGCCCTCTCTCCTCACAGTGATTATATTGAGAACACATTTGAAAACAAAAGGTTAGGCGAGAATTCCAATAGGTGTAATTAATGTCAAGTGCTCCTGCAAGTGGCATTGCTTTCCCCGCGGCCGCCTCCACCTGCTGCCTTCTGTGGCTGCCTTCTGAGTGCCGTGTCCATCTGTTGTAAACGTGCATCCAGGATTCGCCATTTTCCATCCTGAGAGGCACCTGAACCCTCTTCTCTTCTTAAAGAGCCCTCAGAGTGTCATTTTATAGGCACAATTANAAACACAGCCAGGATTACAGAAGAAAGACTGTCTGCTTCATTAAATTCACCGCTGGAGAAAGGACTTTGGATAAGATACAAGTAATTAGCAAGGAAATTTGTCTTACACGTTAGTTAGCATATTTTTCCTAAATGAGATCTATCCCACAACTCTGCTACTGAGTTACAGCCTTCCTCTGGATAAAGAGAATCATTTGACTAAAATGTAACACTTACATATACAGTTCTCCTAAACCTAACTAATATTCTCTTTCTTCAATTTTTAAATCACTAATAGAAAGATGACTGTCCTGATTTTAAGTCAATATTCATGTTAATGTTAAAACACATTCATGAATGGAATATTAATATGCCACATCTATTTTTTGATTGTCAGACCGAAGCGGTCAGTTGGCTAGAGGAGAATGAACATCACCACTGTCCTTTCCCCTTTCTTATCTGTTCTTCCAAATCCTTAGATATTGAAATGTATCAGTAATGGCGCTGAAATGATGGAAGGGGGGAATTATCATAGCTTTATGTAATTTGCATGCTTTTATTTTTAACTCGCTCTTCTTGTAGAAAATTTTGCTTCCAACACAGTTGAGTATCAAAGTAGCACATTCTAATTCTTGGCCATTTGTGAATATATGGTGTGTGATGGTTAATTTCACATGTCAACTTGGAGGGCTGACATGCAGGCAGACCTCATCCAATCAGGTGAAGGCCCGAATAGAACTAAAAGATTATCTTCTCCAGCAGCCTGCCTGTGGACTAGAACCGCACCACTGGCTATCCTGGGTCACCAGCCTGCCCGCCCACACCACCGATTTTGAACTCATTGGCCCCAGAATCACATGAACCAATTCTTTCTAATGAATATTTTTCTCTATATATTTATACACTGTTTCTCTGAAGAAACTGAACTAGTAAATGGTATATAGACCAGTAAATTTTCCAAAAATTATTTTTACAAAAGTTATCTTTTATCCATAATTAAGTCAGAGTACTTCAGAAAGCTCGTCTTGTACATGAGAATATATTTTAGTTATGGTATGATTCATTTCTCTTACCCACATGAAAAGAAAAAAAAAAATCTGTCCTTTTTTTTTCATTTTCAAGTGAGAAAAGGGAAACATAAATTGAGTAATGGATCCCCTGAGCATTTTTATTCCCTTTAAAAATGTATTATAATATTTCTTTAAAACTCAGTTTATTCACCACTTGTTACTTCTTAGAAGTGTTTTATTTTATTTTATTTTTTTTATCCATTTAACCTTATAGAAAAAATACCTAACAAGTAGTTCAATAATTTTCTTATTTTTGTAATGGGTTGTTGGCAAGACAGGTTAGTAACTTTTTGTTTCCATTTTTAGTTTTCCTCTTCCTTCCTCTTAATAACGACACATAAGCGAAAATAAGGAAATAAATGGATTCAGGTCCAGAAAATTAATTCTTTATGATGAATACCTGCAGAGGTCAAGCACACTAACATTTCATTATTATAAGCATGACAAGTGCTTTATCTTCTCTTACCTTCTGCAAGACACACTCTCTGAAGAACAAGACTAAAAGGTGTGCAGGCAATAAACTTAGTTTCTCTAAGTTCTATTAAATTTTCTGTTAGTGCTTAGAAAAAGAAGATAATATTTCCTATAATATCAATTTCTTTTCAAAGGTCGCCACTGATGTGCTCCACCTCAATTGCATAATCTTTCCTCTGAGTCAGCTGACTTTTCTCTGGCAAAAACTGATTATCCTGAAAAGTACATTC
>NW_017731717.1:1685864-1689311 GCF_001890085.2 Hipposideros armiger
CACTCAATTATGTATTTTTTTTCTTTCAATCATTCAATAACATCCATGTTCTAGACACTGGGCTAAGGAGCATGAATCTCAGTTATTCAGATGCTAAACTTTAGTTCCTAATGTCAATTTTCACAGTAAATTAAGACCTTGGCACTAACCTGCCACTATGCTATTTGTCACAAGAACCCCTTGAGTTCTGTGACAACCTAAAATCAAAGACATACTGAAAATTCACACTGATCAAATCTGGATAATAATGGATATATGTTGTCTAGATATTCCAGAATACATGAACTTTTAAAGCCCCCTTTTCACCTTTTCAAAGCCTTTTGAGTAATATATCGACTTTCATCCATATTCATCTTCATACACAAGAGCTAACATTTCAAGTGGCAAATGGACATATAACCTGTCTGGATCTCATTACATTTCACTTGTCCAGGAAACAGGAGACAACTGATAAGAAAACCCTCTGAACCCTCCCAATACTAGCCAACACTGTATCTAATGACTGCTTAATATGGATGTCACGAGGGCAACAAGCTTGCCTAGAGGAGATCCTTTTCCATGTGTGCGGATCAAGCCACAGGTTTCCATCCAAACCAACACAAAGAGATTGACTAGAAAGCAGAGACTGTGTCCATTTCGACTGGACAGAAGTGCTTCCAGGAGAAGCACCGTGGGTGCAACCAGTAAGCGCCAACTGCAGTGAATCACATACAACCCCATGTTAAAATATAATGCAGTTAAAATTATTATAATTCACATATATAACACATATACAATTAAAATCATTCCTGATGATTATCACCTGGAAAGAAATTTTACTTTTGTATTCTTCCTATGCTAAATGTCCCTTGTCAGAAAGACCTTATCTATCCAAAATAGCAATAGCTCTATGGTCATCCTGCCCTAAGCATCCTCTAATACCGCTACATTTTGCTTTATGGGTTTATCACCACTTGTATACTATGTATATACATTACTGATTATTAATCTCCACCAACTAGAATATTATCTTCATAAAACAAGGGCTTTTTCTTTGTTTACTCATTGTACCACATTGCCAAAACTAAAACAGCATCTGGCATATAGTAGGTATTTCATAAATACGAATTCAATAAATGAATAATTTGATGCTTTATGAAACATGACCACCATAGCTTATTATTCAAAGAGTACAGATTTTTTAAACCATGTCTTATTACAAAGCAACTGATAATAATTCTAAAAGATCAATATTGTTAACAAATGGAGAAAAAAATAAATCTAACATGAAATCCTCATCCCTCAAATAAGAAAACTAAAGTCCAAAGAGAATTAAGATCAGAAAGTAAGTCCAGGGCTGATTCGGAGTCTTCTTCCTCATTCAGTACTATTTCCCATGATAAATTATGTCTCTATGTCTTCGGCCTTTGTGGCAATGAGAGTCTCACCTGTGTTCTCATGTTCATTTCAATTTATTTTCAGTAATGTAACTAAATTTCAAGTCTTATTTATTTATTTAGTTTACTTTTCTGAACAATACATGAAAAGGCAGCATACGAGTATACAACAAACCCCATGTATACACCAGCCAGGCACTTTTTACGACAGACGTGAATCTTTGCAAATAACGTTGAAGACACTTTTGTTCCTCTCTCCAGTTCCATTATCCTCTTTCTTCCCAAGGGAGTGACCACTAAGCTGAATTTGATGAGTAGCTTCCAGTCTGTTTTTATACTATTATACCTAAATATATTCATTAAAAATATCACTGTTGCTTTGTGTATTTTTAATGACATGAGTAGTATATTGTACATATCTGCTTTTCTATCACTCTACATTTTGTTTTCAATAGTATGTATTTGACACATATATATCTAGTTTATGCATTTGTACCGGAATATGTTAGTTAATCCTATGATAGACTTATTCATTTTTCTTAAATATCCCTCTACAAGTCAATGTCTTCTTTCAATGTATTTACTGTGATCAATTCATTTTATCTACCTCTTATTTTTGTAGCAGACATTTCTGGTTGGGTAGCCCAAAGCCCACACCAAATCTCTTTTTCTCTTTCTTCCCTCCACCACAGAGCCTGGGGAAGGAAACTATCCCTTTTTAGTTTCCTTTGCATCTAGGGAAGCCCATTTGACATTAATCTGTTCATCTAGCTATCTGTAAAGTAGATTGTGATAAAGCTTTTGCTTTCCTGAGAAAAAGGTTAAAGGCCTCTGTGCAACTTTCTATTCACCGTTACCTTTTGGGTATGGGCATGATGTCTGAAACCACAAGAGGAAAAAAAAACCTGCACGGATGCTGGCATTGACATACACGAGCTGGGGCAACTACGCCATCACTTATGTATACATAAATGTGTGGCAGTCTTGGTGAGAAAAACTTGACTCTCATTAGTCATGTTTCTGTTTATTTGCAGCTGAATCCTTGTTAATCCATACCCATTTCTTCACAATTATATTTATTTCCATTCCATTACCTTTTTCCTTCATTTCAATAAATCTTTCTTTTTTAACTCTGCTCCTTCTTCCTTATGAAAATATATGTTCTGCCCCACATGATTTCATACCACAATAAGCACAATTCTCACCATACCTACATCTTTAAAGTAAGGGAAAANACTGAGCTTTTGTCTCCAGTTATTCCTAGAATCTGATACTTATACATATAGGCTATGGTCTCCACTGAAAACTTCACATCCTCTATTGAAGCCACTCAAAGAGGATGCTTCCAAATATCATATTAATTTTTATTTTAACCAATACAGTCATTTGCCCTCGAACAGACATAGTTTTAACCTAAAGGAAAAAGAAACACAGCAGGAACTGATAAATCCTACTGCTATCCATCCTTATTCAAAGTTTCATCTGAAAAAAAGACCTTATTTCCTGACTTTTTCTCATCTTTGAGGGAAAATATCCTTTTAAGAAGAATTATAGTTTCACTAATTTGGGGAGCTATTCTGGCACTCACCTCAAGCAGCTGTGGAAAATCCAAACCATTTTTTGAGCATTCTGTAATGCTTCATAACGTGCCTATTCAATTTCCTTTCTTTATTAGGTTGTTCTCATTCTGACCTAATAACATTCTCTATAGATGAGTGGATGGGTATTACAGATTCATTTTCATCATTTATATGAAAGCACTTCCACTTTCACTTTTCTTTCTTTTTTCTTACAATGAAAAAGTTCGTAGTTTAGCTATAATAGCAAACATTTCCACGGAATGTTTTCTTTTCTAACTTGAATTTTAAGATAAGCCTCCTTCCTTTACAAAAAAAAAGGGGGAGGGGAACTTCTCTTTTAGACACAAGTTTTCTTTATTTTTAGGGCTGTGAATCTATCACAACATTGAGCTGTGGAAGAGTTCCAGCCTTTGACAGTTCTTCAAACATTCTGGCCAAGAATCTAACAGGATAGCTGGATTCGTAAATATGGTAAAACGACTCATAGTACT
>NW_017731717.1:1699166-1709594 GCF_001890085.2 Hipposideros armiger
GCATGCATAAACACTTACAGTGACACTTTTCGTCATGGTCTTGCACACCGGTTGATGATGCATTGGCTACGTTCAACTTCCGTGTCCCACACAGACCTCCTCCCATAGTTAAGACTCTCCCAACACCATTTCTGACCAAGTGTACTTCAAACATTAATAAAAAGCTGAAATTACCAATAGGACAAAGTAACAAAAACGGTAAAAGTGCCGTAGAATAAAAAAAAGGTAACTTCTAAGTTTCTTAAGGGTATTTGCCCCATTGCTCAGGGGTTACCAGCTGGCTTCCCAGTGATCTCAGGTAGGTGTCATGAAGAGAAGAATCAGAGAAACTAATTATATGCATAATGGATAATACTTAAATGTGTGTTATCCCCTGCAGGGCTTTTCCCATTTCAAAAGAAATGCTCAGAATTGCAGTGACTTAAAACATACACATGTACACATGCACACACACAATGCATTTCTGAGAGTGGATTTTGAATAGGTAGATAGGCAGTTATTTGAAGGATATGATGAAGAAGATAAAACGGTGCTTCTCAAATCATACAACAGAGTGTTGTCTATCCCAATTATGCATAAGAGTACCTTCCAGCTGGACAAATACTTTTGGAGTTCAGTGAAAGGGAATATAAGTATAGATACTCCAGTAATGATCCTTCCTGAAAACCAAATGATTTTTTTTTATTCTTTCAGGTTAGAGAAATGTTTATAATATTTATGTAAATCGTGTCCTTAACATTTTAATAGTTAAAGCATAAAATAATCCTATTTCAGATTGAAAAATGTCATGAGATTTGGAACTATGTCAGTGTTTTTCATTGAAGTATCTGAAAAACCCAGCAGTTGACATGTGATAGGTAAGACCAATGAATATCTGTTAAGTGAGAAACAGCCTCTGTCCTGGACATTAATATTAGCTTTTTTTTTTTTTTTTAGCTGAGCCATCCTGCTACCTGTAGGCAGCTCAGTGGCAGCTCAGCGTGGGCCGGAGAATCAAACCAGCGGCCTGGTTGCTCAGAAGTCGCACTCTTGAGCAAGCTCTTAAACAACTGAGCCACTCAGCCGGCCCAATATTAGCATTTTTAAAAAGATCTTGAGACTCAAAGTTATGTGACTCGCTCAATATGTTGGCTGTTTTTGTCACACAAACACTTGAACGGTGGTGCTTGCTTCTTTGGCATCACTAACTTTCCCTATACTTCTTTCTAGGAAAAATCCACCATCAACATACTCTTTTGCTTGGAGAGCTCAGTCTCAGCTTCAATCCAAGTCACAAACTATGGAGCACAAAGTGTATCAACCCATTGCACCCACCCTCCATCCCACCTGCTGATGCATTACAAAGCTAATTGTCTACCCTGGTGAAGCATATAATATATATGCAGTAAAATCCTATGAAAAGTTCTCTTGGCAGAAAAGCAAATTAGGATGTTAAATAATTGGCAGTTGGCTCCTACACGTCACCTAGATTCTTGCCTCAACCTAGTGAGGAAAGGACGTGGTTAGAATTAAAGTTCTTTTCTTGGGAGGGGTGGGGAATGTGACTCAGTACATGTGGAGGGGAGGAAGTCTAGGAAGTACTGAGACTAGGCACAACTTTCAGAAAATGAAAGAATCCCAAGGATTCTCCCAGCCAGAATTCCTGGGTGGGGCTGAGAGAAGGAGCATTAACCTAGAAAAGGTTCCTGAAATTGCCACCATTGCCCTGGAAGTTCCAGCCAACTACAAGTCCCAGAATCATCCCTACTGACATTTAAGCTCTAATGGACCCTGACCAGCAGGGGGCATCAAACCATAGCCACCATCAGAATGGGGTGGTTTTCTTTGCCGCCAGCCCTTCCTTGAGAATGACAGGCCACCTAGCTACTCAGGGTTGCCCGTACTTAGGTATTATTCTCGCAATAATGTGCACTACCATTTTAAGCATTTTCGCAGTTCAGAATGGTGAGCCCCTCTAAGTAGACTGTTTAATTGTATACCAATAATACAAGATAAAATTTAAGAATAGATGCAATGAGGAATGCCAAAACAAATTATTATGTGAATTCAAAAGAGGAAGAGGAGCTCACATCTGATTGGAGAACAAAGAAAGTGAATCATGGACAGAGCAGCACTTGAAATCTGCCTTCAAAAGCCAGACAGAATTCTGAGTGACAGCAATGAGGGGATAATTCCAAGCACAAGCAACAAAATGAACAACAGGACCAAGTTGGCTATTGTGAGGGCTATCTTGGAAATAAAATAGTAGTTTAGTTTTATTAGATCACAGGATATGAGTAGGGGAATGAAGATTGTGAGCCTTTAAAGGAATGAATACCAATTACAGAGTGTCTCGAATACGCTGGTAAGAACTACGAGCACAGTGTTGGCCATATTGGGTGACAACAGAGGTTTTTGACCATGGAGTAAGGGAGCTTAACATGAAAGGATAAGTGTACTGATTCCCAAACCTAAACTTTCAGCTCTAATCTCCAATCAAACTAATCTCCAAACACTGTAAGAACATGTCTAATTTTTCATTTCACTATAAACTAAAAGTCACCTATTACTGACAAACGTATTGTCTCTACTTCTTGATAACCAAGTTCAAGTTATCAGAGTCCAGCTTTTATTTTTGGCATCTCTGGTCATCTTAGGACATTTATGGATTCAATAGCAACTTAAGGGACCAGGATAGAATTGAGAATATCTCACATCAGGGAGTTCCAGTGGCGAGGAATGGATGGATCACTAAAAATAAAATAAAATAAAAAAAATAAAATAAAATCAATCAATCACATGTGCTATCAAGACATTCCAAATATTAAGTGAAAGCTAAATACACAGATATTCCACATAAAAGACTGGCACAGAAATCAGGGACTCAGTAACAGGAAACAATAAAATCCAGGGAAAAATGGTTACCGGGTCAATAAATTTAAGCAAGGACTCAAATTTAGACAAAAAGATGGAAGACTGGTGATAGGTACAAGGTGAGAACACGAGCAAAAGAAAAAAACATGAGCCTATATGACAGGACCAGGAAACGTGTTTAGCTTGAATCTGTTAGGTAAGAAATGGACGTTGAGCTCATTTCGTTTTCAATGTGGGCTGGCCTGCTTCCAGGAACAGGAGCGAAGCTGAGCTTCCAGATGGGGTACGGAGAACTGGATGGATACTGATGAATGTGGGTTCAGGGAAGTGGCTGGGCAACACTCCAAAACCCATTTGACATTTCGCTTAAGAATTACTTTTCAAAACTTTAATCACTTTAGAACTCTTATATATGCCCTTTCTGCATTCCTATGTCCTTTCTGTAATGAAATGAGGAAATTGAGATATGATATTGAGATGATAAGGAAATTGTCTTTATAAAAGAGACCACTTTTAAACAAAGTTTTTCTGCATCCGAGCTGGGATGACTAGGATTTACATTAAAGCCATCAGAGGCCATTTATACAGACTTATAAAGCAATCCAATGTTGCTGACACTAGAAATTGATACTAATTAAATCCAATGAAACTAGAAGAGGTTCAAGAAAAGGCAACAGAAGGATCAAGGGATGAATAAACGCTTGTGTAAGAATGATAAAACACTGGCTTATTTACTAAATTCTAGGCTACTAGCACAAAGAAGGAAAAACTCAAAGGCAGAGATGGTTTTCATATAAATAAAACAAAATTGATGTAGGTAATTTCTACCTCACACCACAATGCATTCTTGGAAATCATACCATAAAACAGCTTGTATTTTCCCTTAGGAATAATTTCGTAATTGCATAATGTGTTCCTGAACAAGAATTTTTTTTCAAATAAATCAGAGATATGATCAAGAATATGTTATAACAGCAAAGATAGGATAATCTTAGGCCTGTATAATTTAAAATGCCATCATTATATTCCTAATCCTATCAAATGGGCATAAATAAACAGTACATGTTGACTATACAAGGGCCCAAATGCACTATAAAACTGTACACACCACAAATATTGCAACTTTGTTGCCTCATAAATTTGACCTATCTAAAACTGAATATACTAGCTACAATAAATACACTTTAAATATTTAATCAACAATATTGAGTGCCTTCTTAGAATTCAGATGGACTATCTTGGAAGGCTAGTTTTGGAACCTGAAAATAAGCATGACGGAAGTTTCCTTGAATATCTGCTTTTTCTTTTTTTCTTTTTTTTTCTTTTTTTTACTTTCTATTCATATCTATTTATTTATAATGCTTGCTATGTTGCAGGTTCTCTTCTAAGAATTTTATAGGTACTAATTTATTTAACCCTCCTGACAACACTGTAGTTTTGGTGCAATTATTATACTCATTTTATAACTCAGAGAAGGAGGTAACTTGCCTAAAATCACACAGCTCACGAGGAAGGGATACAACCAGGTTTGCAAACCAGGATCCAAATTACTACACTATGACATCTCTCTGACAAGTGCTTTTTCTCTCAAAACTTCCCTGTAACAAGCAGAAGCATTCCAGTGACACTGGAGTTGTGTTCAAAGGTGGGGTTTTTTTGTTTGTCTCAAAAAGTTACTCCAGCCTTTCTTGTGAGTATTTGAAGGGAAGAGTTTTGCCTTTGGTTCTCTAGTTCCCCTCTTCCCCTTTTATTTCCTCATTCCAAAATTACACATTAACGGGAAGATAAAAGTGGGTCACAAAGCAACTTAAAGAGTGCGTGTAGTAAGCGGTTCATTACGCTGCACCAGTCCTCCCCTGGTGAGGACTGCGCTGGGATGAGAGTGTGAGCTCCAGGGCTTTCACCACATCAGTCAAATCATTCTTTTCCTCCCATTGTACAATGTCTTCCTGAATGAAGCAATGTCTCCCACCCACCACTGTAAGTTTCAACCACCAAACTTAGAATAACAACGAACCGATATATGTGATGAAAGAGAAATTCAGTATTTGTCAGCCAACAATGAGGAAGGGGTCTGAAAAAATGAGATGTGGTCAAAGTAGAAACTCCCCAACATTATACACAAACAACTATGATCTTAGAGGACTTGTAAATCCCATAGTAAAAACTGAAAATATAAATAAGGTTATAAAGGACTCAGAAGAAAAGAATTATTGATTCTAAACAGTTCTGTAAGGAGAGATAAGGAAATGAGAAAGCATCTGACTTTGAAATGATGATGGTCAAATATATCCTCCCCAAATTAATTAATCCCTTTAGATATTAATTCTAGAATGATGGCTGGTGGGTCTCCATACGAAATATATTATTACACAAACATATGTTCCAAAATGCCCCAAAGAAAGACCACATAGTCTTCTTTAAACCTTTAAATAAGCTTTAAAAATAAATTCTAAGTTTTTGGTTGGTGTGATACTGTGAGAGGTTTTCATTCAGAGAAACTAAGTAAGATGCTTGTTTTCCAGTTGTCTTAAGGTTAATTATAAAATGGTTAGGATGCATATAAAAATAATTTTATCTTGTTGTTTTCATTAACATCCAGTACAAAATGGGATAAAGTAACAACATGAGCATCTAAGCTGTTTGAGGAAGAGATTTAAATAGTTTTCTTTTTCTTTGTTTTTTTCCTCTCATTAAAGTCCTAATTTCAATAAAGCTCTAACACTTATCAACATTAACACAATAATATAGTTAAAGTAGATAAGCTTTATTACCAGATGTTTAAAATGTGTCCTTATCTATTATCAAACAGAGAAAATAGATTATATCATTCCACAAACAGCAAGTAGGGGTGGCTATTCTTAGTTCACACCATCATCTCTCTAATACAATCTCAGCCATAAAAATAAAAAGGTTTTCACAAGGCACCTAATGTTATGAATATTCCGGCAAGTAAATATAGCCCAAGAGCGGATGTAACGAGAATTCTATTAGGGATTCGGATTTGCATATGCCGACAGGCATAAAATGTTCAGAAATGGGAGTAAACTAGAACAGAAACTGCATTATGCTGAAAAATACCAATAACATGCTGGCAACTGTACTATGATTGTTCACATTTCTTCTAAAGTATGTTTCTAGCCCATGAGCACGTAAGCTTTAAGCAAGTTTGATTACAGCCACAAAAGTATTAAATGAATCAAGAATAATAGTACTATACAAAGAGAAAGGCTGTATGTACAGTTTTAAGGCTTATTCTGTTGTTGTTGCAGGAAATGGCACACAGGAGGGAGCTCGCTGCATTTATGGCACTCTGTGTGTGTTTCTTTCCTTCTGCTTTGTCTTCTTTCCTAGAATGTCACTTGCAGATTTAGAGTCACCAACATGCATGATCACCAAGAGCGACAGCCCCATCGCAGCCTCAGAACTGCATGAGGGGAAAAGTCACACACATCTCCTGCTTTTCATCCCCCATAGCGTCTGTGCAGTGTTTAGGAAACATACTCAAGCTAGCTAATGCCACTCAGCTATTTTCTTTTTTCATTTTTGAATATGTACTAGAGTTGAAAATGCATTTCTTCTGCTTTGAGTAAAAAAAAAAAAATCCTTGACCTTATTGATCAGGCTGGTAATCTTTTGAAAAGAACAAATAAGGGCTACAGTAAAATCCCCTTCCCACCATGTATCAGAGGGAGCCACCATTAGGGCTCTCACGCATCTAGAAAGAGAGACTAAGGGATATTCATACAATAAGAGTACAGAGCCACGCGTAGGCCTCTCACCATACGTGACTTTTCACCTTGAAAGGCAGGGGTCCTGCTTCCACCTATGGAAAGCATGTGTCAAATGCCCGTGGCCTAGGTATAAGAGCAAGGGAGACTACATGAAGGGGTCATGGTGGGAAGGAGAAGAAGGCCACCAAAGGCCACCTTAGGAAGACCTTGGTGTTGAAACTGTGTTAGGACCTCATTTCAAGAATTGTCAAGGAAGCTATGCACCTCCATCTCTGCTCACCACATCCAGCTGGGCACTCTGGATAGAAAGTCAGAGCTTCTTAGAAAAGCCTGCCTAGTGATGCAGTCTTTGCTGAAAGCTTCAGAGAGAAAGAACAGAGTAAATCTGGGGGGAGGGTAGTCCCTACACAAGGCAAGTGACCACAGCAAGGGCTTGTTGAGTACAATGCATTGGTGGGGATGTGGGTGGGACCAACATGGGGGATGGATGCCATTAGATTTCAATTAGAGATAGCAAAATGGTGGCCATAAACCAATCACAGCTCACAGGTGTCTTTAACTTGATGTGCTGCCTAGTGTTGACCTGCAAATGTTTCCTTAAAAAGTAAAATTAAATGCCAGTATTCAAATATAGACTGTTTATACACTATTTCCTGTTTATTTAAAAAATTATATAATTTTGCATTACAGCAAAACCATATGACAATAGTCTGCTGGGGCTCATAGTTTATCTCTTCAGAAAGGCACATGTTCTCAGTTCCTAGGTTTCCACAACTTGTGACCATGAATTATATTTTATCCATGCGTATACTATTAAAAGCACCAAGTGAAAAGATAAATCAAGAGAGATACATGCTAGAGATGAAATGTCTGTGTACCTCTGTCCAAATCTCTTATGTTGAAATCCTAATCCCCAATGTGATGGTAGTGGGAGGTGGGGCCTGTAGGAAGTATTTAGGTCACATGGGTGGCACCTGCATGAATGAGGTTAGTGCCCTTATAAAAGAGACCTCAGAGACCTCCCTTGCCCCTTCAGCCACGTGAGGGAACAGCACGAAGATAGCTATCTGTGAGCCAGGAAGTAACACCAAATCAGCAGGCACCTTGACCTTGGATTTCTGAGCCTCCAGAACCATGAGAAATAAATTATTTTATTTATAAGCCACCTAGTTTATACTTGTTATAGCTGCCCAAACCAAATAATATGTCTTTTGGGGGAAAAAAAATTCTTTTTTCTCTCATCGCTATAATCATTTGGAACCTGTTAGCAGGTACTCTCATAGTTCAATTAATATATCTCTGCTCTATGTATGAGAAACAAAAAAAAACCCAATTTGAGCTGGAGAACCCATTTCTTCGTTTAGGAGTATGAATATACCTGTTTGGCAATCACAATAGAAACTGAAGTAATATCAGGTTCAAGGGCATATAAAAATTGTTTTTACAACAACCATGTTCTATTGTAAAGTGAGTGCAGTGGTTGCCGATATTAAATCTATGTGTCTCATTTCTCTTCCTTTTTTCCCCAGTCACCTGAGGGACTCCTAGTAGTACAGGCCCACCACATGCAAGGAGCCACAGGCCTCTGTCAGCACCTTCTGAATCCACTGTGTGCTAGAGGGCAAAGGACTCCGTGATGTCTCAGTAACCTTAAAGGAGGTATTTATAGAGACAGCTTCACTCCTTAGGCCACAGCAACCTCTGAACCTTACAGCATCAATGTATTTATGAAATAGCCCCAAACAGAGAATGTCATTATCTAATTCTTCTGCCATATAGCTACCTGGCAAATCCTGGCTTATTTTCTAGACCCATAGACACACTTTATATATAATAAACTCCCTCTCATTAACCTTTCTTTTCTATATCATCTCTTCTTCCCAGTCCCTAGCCCCCAAATACACACACTTAGAATTTAAGTAAACCTTTCAACTGCCTAGGAGTAAAAGCTTCCCTGGGGTTGGTCTCAAAGAAAAGGTCTCCTTAATGTAAGCCACCTATTCAAGAACGATGGCCAATAATTTCCAAGAAAATTACTGGCCGTTTGGAATTTCTTTTCTCATGTGTAAAGATTTCTGTTTTTCCATTTTATGAAGAATAAGCATTCATTATTTCACTCCACAAATACAGAGGGTGCCAAAAATGTATACACATTTTAAGAAAGGAAAAAACTGTATTAAAATTGTAGTACTCAATATACACTGATAACAAAAGATGAATACAAGTCACGTTTGACTTCTGCAATTACAAGAGGTGCTCAAAGTGGTTACCATCAGCATAATTTTAATACAGTTTTTTTCCTTTCTTAAAATGTGTATACAAGTTTTTTGGCACCCTCTGTATTTATTGATATGCTAATTACATGGCCAGCAGTCCTGTAAGTTTTGAGGATGACAGCACAACCCCTGCTTTTCAAAAGCTTATATCCAAGACAATTACACAGATGAGGGGCTATGTAATGTCAGCCAGTGGTAAGTGCTTTAAAGACACGGTGCAATTTTAGATAGGGTGCTCTGGTAAGTTCTCCACAGGAGAAGACATTTGAGTGAAGAACAGAGTCAAAGGTCAAGGTAGAGAGTAAGAAAGGAACACTAATTGGAAAGTACTTATGGCGAGAGCAGCCAAGGCCACCTGGCTGGACTGGAGTTAGTAATGCCGTGTTATGACGTGAAATCAGAATATCGAAGCAAAACTGGCTAGGATTTTGTAGGCCACAGAGTGATGTGTATTTAGAAACCACCATAGATTCTCATCAAATGCATGACATGATCTGACTCTGTTTCCAACAGATTATTTGTTCTATATTGTGGAAGACAGGCAGCAGAAAGATAACACAAAAAGAGTAGCTACTGCAGAAGTCTAGGAGAGAGACTAAGATAAGTGCTGTGCATATGGAGAGTGGCAACATGATCAGGTAAGTATTTGGAAGATAGAGCCAACAGGCTATGTGAATCAATAGATGCAGAAGGTTTCAAGTTACCATCAAATAAATGAGTACAATGTGATAGATAAGTCAGTTTTCTATTTGCATTCAACTATTTCTTTTTGGGACATAGTAAAGAATTGGAGGTGGCACTGGGGGAGGAGCTTGTGGACAAGGCCAGGACAAGTAAAGCCTTGCAAGCCAGAGTAAAAATGGAAATTTAACCTAATTCCAATGGGGCCAACATTTAAATCTGTCTTGTTGTGCATCAGCTGGTCAGAAGAGAAAAGGAACTGGACAGAGAAGAGAGCTACTCTGAAACAACTTTAAATCCAACTTGAATAACTGTAAATCTAAAATTCAGGGAAACCCACATATTAACTACTCCGTCAGGGCACTGATGGCCAGGGAGTGACAGAGGGCTGTGTGTGGAGCAAGGTGAACAAAGTAGATACTGCTGTTCCTGGGGTGTCTTTCCTCACTGGAGATGCCCACAGCTTTCATGGGCATGAGGACAATAGATGGGGTAGTATGTGGTTTCAAATTTAGTAATCCTACTTAGTAATCCTCTTCTAATGATGTCTGATGAGTTGCAAATAATGTTTATCCTACAAAAGCTCTCTTTCAGCTTCTCGGGTCACAGGTACACCTGCACTGAAAGGCCTAAGTATACCTTCTTCCATTGCTCAGTTTCCAAGCTTTGGGGGAGCTGAGGCCCTAAAACCTTTCTTCTTGCTGTCTTTTCAGGGTGAGAAGTTTGGAAAGACAATAGCTATGATTAAGGGAAGACATACTAGCAGCAAATATCCCTTCCACACCTAAAAATATGACCAGTATCATGACACATTATATTGTACTTTGCAAGTATTGCCTATATATTTTTCCTCTATAAAACACAGTCAATCCAACCTAACCATG
>NW_017731717.1:1710094-1730462 GCF_001890085.2 Hipposideros armiger
TTTTCTGAGCCATTTCTGGGCAGAACGTGGCAAAATGTAACCTACCGTAATATACCAGTAACAAGTGTGAAACAATGAAAGCAAAGACAACAAGCGCAAAAAAGTGGGAAATGCAAGTAAAAAAATCTACAACAATGAGCGCAAAAACAAGCGCAAAAAAAGTGGGAAATGCAAGTAAAAGAATCTACAACCACTGTATAAGATGCACCCAGTTTTTAGAACCCAAATTTTTCGAAAAAGGATGCATCTTACACATGGGGAAACACGGTAGGTAATAAAAACACTAAGGTTTAATATAAATAAATTTAATTTTAAAATTGTATTTTAACCTCTTCTTATCTTATTCTAAGAAATAAGTTGTCTTTTTCAGTAGTATATTAACTTAACCAATGGCATTTTAAAGCCACAATTCCTCTAAGAATAAATTATATCACAAAGTAGATAATTCCTGTTGTGTAATTCAAGGGCATACCACATGGATACACTGTAAACAAGCATCTGAACTAAAAGCAACAATTATATCAGGAAAATAGGAACTGATTTTAGAGTTGAGAAACCTTGATAATTAGATATAAAATCACTACTTATAATTAAAGAATTTTTCAAAATTAATTAATTAGATGTAGATCTGTTAAATATAACATTAACTGAAAATATCCTATTTATTGAAAAAACAGATATATACCATGTAATTACATTCATTTATTCAATGTGATTTCTTGAGTTTCAATGATGTAACCAGCACTGTGCCAGGTGCTAATGATACAAAAAGTATGGCTCAGACATGCCCTAAAGAAGTAGCTCTATTGTGACCCATTTTGAAAAGATAAAAGAGAGTTAGTGATTAATACTGTGACAATATACTTATCTATTTTTGAGCACTCATTGAGTATTTAAAATTACATTACTTTTCTATAGGCTAATCATATTGTTGTATATAATGCTGTGCTTCCCCAGCCAAACTGGACCCCAAGTTTTATGCATTAAAAAATAATTGATTTAAACAGAGACTTCACAATAGAATCATAGAAGTCTTTAGCTGAATCCATTTTTAGTCTTTCAGCATTGACTCTCAGAGAAGATAACTTTCTCTCTTGAATGAAACACTAATAAATTTCATATCTGAAGTGTAGTGTTCTCTTTTTTCTGATTTAACTTATAATTTGGATGTAACTGTTAGGAACATGGCTATTCTCAGAAAATTCTGAGAATCTGATGGTTCAGAACTGGAACAAAGAGGCAGTGAGGGAGTGGATATTCCCATGTCTGAACTCACCAATCTTCCAGGACAGATGTTGTTACTCATGAATTAAGGACCAAATAACTGGTTTTCTTCCTTTCTTCCACGTCAAGCATCCAAGTATATTTGAAAAAATACATACAACATTTTATATTGAATTACAATCAAGTTTATGAATGGAATAATACCTTTAAATATAAATGCTTAACCCCGCAGTGATTTTAAGGGGATTCCATGATTACATAGTTGGTTTTCTGAAGCCTTCATCAGGACTCTTTACCTAGCTATTTCAGTAATGAAGAATTTGAAGAATGAAGAGAGTTCATGCAAAATGCCCTACATATTTAAGTTCTGAGCAAACAGGCATGAAAGCTGAAGTAGATTACGTATATACGAACAGTTTAGAATAACAATCAAATAAGTGCTTTCATGATATTCATAATCATTAGTCTGTGTCATGACAATTAGCCACAATAAACAATTTCATTAATTAACATAATCAGTTATATATTTACATAGCCAAATGAAGTTTGGACTTTTCCTTTTCCCAGATCTTCAGTATCTCCTTAAGAGTCAGCTATGTATGATTCTACCCTATAAGCACAAATGTGTTATATAATAAATGTTTGTTTTAAAATGTTGAATGGTGTGTTTAATCAGCTCTATGTATCCTCTCCCTTCCCTGTCACCTCCCCGCCTTTCTCTCCTACCTCTCTACTTTCTGCACCCTTTCCCCCACAGATCACACATCACAGGTCCTGGATAGGGCTTCCCCCAAATCACTGTTTTCTTCTCTGCTTCCAGCCTCTTTTACTGGAAAGATTCTAAACACTCTCCTGCTCCCCATTCCCTGGTCAGCAAGGTCAGCTCCTGGGCACTGAAGGGCTCAGATGCTGAGATGGAATGTCAGAAAAGAACAAGGCAGTGTGATACCCAGCAAGGAACACAAGCCAGAAAGAGGTTAAGGCAGCTGTGGGAGATAGGGAAAATGAATGAGTGAAAGATAAAGAGCTCTTAAACCCTCAGCATCCCATGTCCCTGGTACTTTGGTTATGGCTAAAAGAAGTTAACAATGCCAGATATACGCGTACACTCTTAAGTCCTTAATGGTGTTGTGGCTTAAAGCTTTCTACAACACAGAATCTAAGTAATATTCTGGTACAAAGGGCGGGGAGGGGGACATTAACATGAAAGAGTATTGGAGAGGAATGAACACAAGTTCATTTTCACAAATATAATATTGGAAATGACATTATTTCTTTCTGCAATTCCCTGAGTCTATAACTTGGATTTCCATGGAAAAGACAGAGACACACATGCCCACTTTTAAGCTGGAAAAAGTAGATCAAGAAAAAGTAGAAGTGCTGTGTGATCCTTGATATATAGTAGCAATAACATGCTCCCTTGATCAGAGCTCTGACCTTGAAGAGAAAAGGCTGGAATAACTGAATTATGCAGCCATGTTACTTTTTCATATTATTGGCTGAGACTCCACCCTGTTGCTCAGTGTAGGAAGACAAGTGTGGAGGGACCAGATATCTAACAGCTTAGTAGAGGCTCCAGCAGGTAAGGTCTTCTTTCCTGGGTATAACAACATCTAGAACCTCCAAGGTGGGCACTGGAATGATCATTTCCTACTACAGAGGGACTGCCAACCAATGGCTTTGATTGAAGCCACTACTCCTCTGATGCCCAGAACATAGGTTCCAATGGCTTTTACTTTTACACTTTACCAAACACCAAGCAATGGGGGGGGGGGGAAGAAATCAACATAGAGATTTCTTAGGACCCTAAACAATTAGGCTTACAGAATTTACATGTTTGCTCTATCAAAGTTGCTTTTTAGAGCTAGCAGCAATTTAGCAGGTTGCCCCAATTCCAATTGTTTTTCCTTTGCACAATACGATGACATAATCATCAGACATAATGTGACACAGTTAAATTTTTAAGGCAAATCATCTGAAAATAATGAAAAGACTTTAAGTTCCTTAAGGGAAATATGTAAAATTTCCATGGTGATAATTTCATTAGCACAGTGAGAGCTCTGAAGCTCCATGTAAATTAGATTTAAAAATTAAAGTGTGAATTTCATTTAAAGCACATCCACCTTACCATGCATATCACAGCAATGTATTTCAAAGAAATATGTTTTAATAATATTTTATATAATCAACATTTAAGGAAAAAATATAGACAACAAATACAATTTCAGGGAAATTAATTATGTGTGACATCGAAATTATAGGTATTCATTCTTAAAAACGTTACTTAAATTCAAGGTTATTTTTAATTTCAAGAGAAATACTTTACTTTGCTCTACTCACCAAGTAAATTCCCCATTAACCTACCAGAATACAGCAACATTGTTGTACAGCTGAAAACGCTCCCTTTTTATTATGCAAATAAGGCAATACAGGTGGTTACAGATTTTGAAATAACTTACTAATTATACATTATTCTCCAATGCCATAATAAAAATTGAATGAAGCTGATACTGACATAAGGAAAATATGCAGTTTAAAGAAATGATATGGTATCCAAAACAGATGTTACCATTAATTACAGTCTAATAATTTAAGGGTGAAACTGTGCTGAAGGCTCAGTCATCCATAGTGGATTTCTTTTTGACTTCCTCAACAGGAATCAGGGTTAAAAATTCTACATATGGTTTAATCTCATTTGAATTACATGTGATTAAAAGTTTAAATTTGACACAATTGATTACCTCGGAGATTGTTATATAGAAATAGTTCACTTCCGAAGGTAATTCATGGAAACACAAGTCATGAAGTTTTACTTGCTGAAACACAAGGAGGAAAAGAAAAAAGGGATTGAATCTAACACACTAAAACAGGATGTGGTGGCAGTTGCCCTGTGGCCAACTTGAACTCAAGAGGTACAGGCAGATTTGGGGAACAGCTGCAGAGACCAAAAGGTACATGTTCATAGTCATGCCCTCAATGGGGAAGAAGGTGGGGTGCCAGGCCTAACACTGAGGGGGCTATGAGAGCCACAGTCTGGGCTTCACCCGCTCGAAGGACCTCAGATTTAGAATCTGATGTTATCTCTCTTTGACATAGTCGCTGATATACTGAAACAAATGAATGAAAACGGTGTTCATATTAAAATTCTCAATGTACCAACATTTTCATAGGAATATTAGACATTTCTTTATTTTATAATACACCAAGGCCCACAACAATGGAAGTAGCTCAACCAATTTTGACCTTGGAGAGGCCCTGGGAAACCCAGAAACAAAAATTGCAGATATTAAAGGGGAAGTTCTCCACTGTATTGGCTTTAGGATATTGCCATAAAAACCATTATTAGTAAATTTAATAGTACTAACCATCAGAGCAGAGGACTTTACCACAGTAATTGTTTTCTCACATATAAGCAGTTATACTGATCCAGGACAAAATAAGTGAGAAAGAAAAAAAAAAACAAAAAAAAAAACTAGAGTTCAATGTGAGTGCTTTATCATTTCAAGCATTAATAATATATTTATTTTATGAACTGCCATTATTTCACCCTTCTTTTATAACTTTGTATAAATATCTAAATATAGTTCATAATCTTGAGTTTTCCATATATAAAATGTATTAATACGTGTGTGTGTGTGTGTGTGTGTGTGTGAGTGGGTTTATGTGTGAATTGACACTTTCTAATACAATTGACATGCTCTTATCCCTTAGATATCATGGTGGCAGAAATATAAACAAACCTAACAAGGTAAAACACAACTCTATCCAAACCTTGACCTATGACCTTAATTAAGGAGTTCAATGAAAGAGTTTTGAAGATACCAAGGTCTGGCAAATAATTCTAAGAAGTTGCTATTTACCGCACTGTATCGGCATAAACAGCAACTCCAAGTGATTGCTTCATAGTTTCACTTTATCCAAAAAGGAAATTATCTTATTTAAAAAAGAAGCTAATTTCTCAGGTCTTATGTTTTTTTGTTTGTTTGTTTTGCATTATCAAAGTGTTTGTAATGGAGACTGAGTAGAAGTAGGATAGATATATGTTTATTAGGCACCAGTAAGAGACAACACAGGATAAGGCTACAATTAGGGAGTGAAACTCGCCCCCATGAGGGCTGCTCAGTTAGGCTTTGTGACTATGAAGACATGATTCTAGGTAACTTCCTGAACTAGCTAAGGAATACGAAACCAAAACACACAGCTACATGAAGGTTGGGAGTGTCGTCAAAAGGACAGAGTTGGGACTCAAGGAGAATATTGACTTGGGGATCACCCTTTGAGGTAGAGGGGCAAGGTGGAAAGTCTGATGAGGGAATAGAGGGGGAATCTCATATGCTTCACAGTCTAGGCCACAGGATCTACCATCTGCAAGAATTATATAATTCTAAATCCTACCAAGATGGGGATGAACTGGAAAGGGGCCTGGTGATAAGGCTGGTAATTCACTGCTTGCATTAGAAACTAGAAAAAAGCCACCCCATAAATGAAAAGCAAGAGGAAGGCACAAATATGGGAAAAAGGGGAAAAAAGGCTGACACTTGCCTTTTTTTGCTTCGAGTCCAGCAAATTTTGAAATAACCTGGAGTTATCCCATAAGACTACAGAGCAAACTTCAAAGAGTCCCTTTGGAATCAATTAGTGCCTACAAATATTTATCTAAGAAGTCACTCAAAGATATCTGACAAGTAAACACTTAAATTCAATAAGGTCCAATAACAGAGTCCTGTGAATTGTACATCTGTTTGAATTTGTTTTGTTTTGTTTTTTAAAGCTATTACAATATCACTAAGCATTTGATAAATGAATGAAAACGGTACTATCGAGCTAAAGCATTCTGACTTCCATAAAGCATCTCTAAATTGCTCTTCCAGCTATTCAGCTCAGCTGAATACCTAGAACAATGGAATAACCAACAAGGTTGTTATATTAATGTCTAATTTTCAATGACGTGGAGATAACTATTAAAGTCATGTTGCATCTTTTCATGGGTAGAGACTGATAATTATAGGGTACCTACTGTAAGTCAGATACTTCAAATATTTTTCTCCAAAAATCTTCCTAAAAACCTAATTAAGGTGGGCATTACTTCCATTTTTACAAACTGAAATACTGAGGCTAAGTTTAGAGGCAGAGTTAAGAACTGAGCCCAACATATACCCAAAGCAATTGAAATTAGGATCTCGTAGAAATATCGGCATTCCCTTGTTCACTGCAGCATTATTCACAATAGCTAAGATATGGGAACAACCTAAGTACCCACACAAAGATGAATGGATAAAGAAAATGTAGTATATACGCACAATGGAATATTATTCAGCCATGAGAAAAAAAAAAACCCTGCCATTTGCAACAATTTAGATGAAACTTGAGAGAATTATGCTAACTAAAATAAGTCAGACAGAGAAAGGCAAATATTGTATGACCTTGCTTATATGTGGAATCTTAAAAAAGCCAAGCTCAGAGAAACAGAGAATACAGTAGTGGTTACCAGGGGCTAGAAGGTAGGGGTGATGGGGAGATACCAGTCAAATGGTACAAACTTTCACTTAGATTAACAACTTCTGGGGATCTAATGTACAGCATAGTGATTATAGCTAATAATACTGTAAGAGTGTAGCTCTTAAATTTCTCACCATAAAAAAGAAATGCTAATTATATGACAGGGTGTAGGTATTTACTCTTGCTATGGTGGTAATCATTTTGCAATATATAAATATATCAAATCAAAACCTTAAACTTAAACAATGTTATATGTTAGTTATATCTCAATAAGGCTGAGGGATAAAGTAAATTGAGCCCAAGATTTCCGACTCCAAAGCACGTCCCCTTTCCACAGTGGACAAAGTAAGAATCACCTCGAGAGGAAAACCAGAATTCGTAAAATGGTTTTATCATACCTTTGTATCAATATTTTTTTCCTGAAGGACTCAAATAATAATTCAAGTTATATAAAACACCTTTTTAAACACTGATTTACTATTTAGGGTGAAAGCAAGCTCTATATATCTGTCCCAATTTACAGGTATTTGAGGAAAGAATAATAGTCATATTTTATAGGTGGTAAACACCTCTGAAAGATCTATATGTACTGTATAATGCATATGTATTAATTATAGTTCAGAGATAACTAATAGCCTATTTTATAAGCCCAGTAGATGTCAACCTATTATAGTAGTTTGTAAACTGTATTCCTTTCCAAATACCCCTGATGGAAATGCGCAATTATTAAAACCACCAAAGTAAATGCAATCGAAATAAAGCAAACTGCACTGTAAAATTCATGGCCATATGTTTTGCAATGCACATGGGACTGAATAACATGTAATACCTTGGCTGCTTTATGAAAGAAAAATAGAGCTTCTAACAGCAGCTAAAACCTAACAATGGTTTACTAGAGTATTTGACTCAATTATTATATAAATAAGCACTCCTACAGGAATGAACTCAATTATGTGTACAATGAAGTCTTAAATAAAAAGTAGGGCCTTTAAAACACACATTGACTGTTCTGAAGCAATGGAGAAAATGTATTAATTTAAATCATGGCTCAAAGGACAATATTTAAGAAGCCAGTATTCTTCCATGATGACAAATCGCACCTCATAACCGCCTTTAGAGGCATACAACCCTAGAGCTGTGCAAGACCCTGAGCTGTCCTTCAGCTCTGATCAACAAAAACATAAGCAGTAAGCAGTGCTTGCTTTCCACCTGCAGCATAGTCTAAATGAAGGTAAATAAGGCATTCATGCAAGAAATTAACACATGGGAGAAAATAATACTGAGCTGCAGGGTAAAATTCAGTCTTGTATCAGTAAAAATCAAAGAATATAACTTAGAATATGAAATCCATAAACAGCATCTCATTCGTGTAACTCAGAACTTTACTCGAGGGACAAATGTGTTTATAATATTTACTTTAATCTTACTTTATCATGTTCTTAAAGGAATTTTTCACTCTCTGGAACTATATGTAGAAAAACCTCTATCACTGGTTTCCATTTAGTTATTAAATCTCATCAATAGTATGTCTTTGGTTATTCCTAGTGCACTGATTTAGAAGGTAAATGAACATTCCGTTCCTATATGCTGTTTTTTTTCACTGCATAGACAGAAAAATAAATTCTCATGTGATGATCAGTAACAAATTTCAGACTATGAAACTATGGACACAATTGTTCTAAGAACTCATCAACAATATGTAAGAAGTAAAGTGATCCAATTGTATACACCCCCATAAACTGATGACAACGTGAGCAAAAGCCAACTATCAATAGCTGTTTTATGGTGCTACATCTCGCTCTGATGCTTTGAAACAGGTTTGCAGAGCCACAGAGTAAAGTGAAGTCAAACTGAAGCTGAAACCCAAGGATAGATGATACAAACAGGGCTCAGGGCAAGAAAAGGTGGCATACAACAGCATCTCATGGGCGCACGCCTACCATATGACAGAGACAAGAAAGCCATAAGAGAATTTCTTATAGTATTTCCTTATCCAGACTCCCTTCTGAACTCTGACGCAGAGTCAGGCATGCCTGGAGATGTGGCACCCAGAAGTTATGTATAATAAGAACATATAAGTTATGTATAATAAGAACATATAATAAGATGAAATAAGCATTCTGTTAATGCTGCTGTGCTAACTTTAATAACATTTGTCTCTGACATGCCTCCCTAAAAAACGACACGTGTATAAATGTAACCTATGTAGTACACAGCTTATGTGAATGTTTCTTGTGCTTCAAGTGTTTTTGCATGATTTCAGCCAATGGTAGTTCTCCTGGCAGACTAAACTGTAACTTTTGGCCCACGAGCACCAGACTGCTAACACTCTCAGCCAATTGCACCTCCGACTTTATCCTGGGTGGAATGTTTTCATCAGTGCATGTTTTGCTCACTGCGGTGTCTTTTTCAGCTACTTATTTTGTATTCTGAGTTGCAGTCCGGGCCTACAATGATTGTCAAACATAGGCTAGACCTGCTAGCAGAACACAAAGGAAATGCATATCACTGGTTGTCAGCATGTCTGTGTTATGGTTCCAGGTTCCTTTCATACAAATGGTTGAGGAAACATTAGGTAAAGATCTTCAAGATGGTCAGAATTGGTGACAGCCTTCTGGCATTACGAAAGGCACCAATGACATCAGTGGAGCCCGGAAGGCTGGGACAACACTTGCGTGAACAGTTATCTGGAAGAAACTGTCGCTGGAGGAATCCTGACTCAAGAAACCAAAGAGAAAATACCAAAGTTGGATATTAAGAATGAATCTTCCCAGGAACTAAGCCAGGCTGTTCAAATTATAGATCCAGACCTATTAGTGGGTCATGAAATCAGTTTTGTGGATCAAGATCTTTTTTTTTTCATGTAGTAACAGGATAAAACTGAATAAAATGAAAATATCACAATGTGTCATTCACGGTAAAATTAACTACTGGCCATCCAAGTTTTGCATCATTTCTAATTTATGTCCACTTATGTCATATAATGTCTAGCCATGGGTCACATTTTAAAATGCATGAAAGCCAATAGCTTACACATAAATTATCACAAGTAGTGCTGAGTTAGCATCCCATTTCATGTGTACTTCCCACAGAAAAAAATGGGCTATGAGGATGCAGAAATGGCCCTTGTAAATCTCAGCTTGAGAAGTGTGCATGGTAAGGAATTTGTCTCCATATCCTAATACCGTCTGTGCTTTGCTGAACACTGGACAAGGGGGCACCCACACCATCACCAGCACTCTCCTCATGACTGTACCTCTGGGCTCTGCTTCAGTTTCCTGATTGGCCCTCCACAACTTCATCAAGATTGGAGATTTATGGAGATTCCAAACTCTCTTGGTCCAAGCCTTAACATTCTGCTTAAATCTTTCTAGACGCTTCCTCCTGCCACACAGACCCTTTTGTTTAAGCTGTCAAAGTCAGCCTGGTGATCTGCTCTGAAAGTAAGCTACAGCTACAATGCCCACCTGACATTCTAGGACCACTGCTTGCTTCCAGGACCCTCCTTTTTGCCTTATCCTAGCTACCAAAACTTAATTTCCTGAAAGACAAGGCTGGATTTTACTGTGTTCTTTGGATATTCTTGGTAGATCGATGACTTGCCCTCTAACAACTAAAAACTCTCTGTCAAGGTCAGTTCTGCATAGTCAATGCTCATTCTTTCTCCACTAACTTGACTAACTAGTATAAGTCCTAACATATCCTGCAGAGCCTGGATTAAAACAACTTCCACACTAACTTTCCATGATTCCGTAAATGGACTTTCTCCCAGCTTCTTGGTATCAGGTAGGTCTGTAATATTCAGTAAATACAGGCCATCCTCTGAGTCCGCTTTAGAAAAAGAGTTACATTTTTTTTTAAGTGCTGCCCTTGTAAATGAGTTCTGGTTTCATGGTAACTGCAGCTTGTTCCGTATCTGGCTACCTGACTGAGGAATTGTAAAGGCAATCACAATGAAATACAAAATGCTCAAATGAACTTCTAAGAAATCAAACAAAAATTTTGGAGTGTGTTTTCTTGGCATGTATCCTTTCCCTTTTATTTCTTCCCCTAATGTTGGAAATGAGCTTATTCAATTCTAAGCCATGTGATATTAGTCCCTTCTACCATGTGAGGACACAGTGAAAAGACGCTGGCTCTGAACCAGGAAGAGAGTCCACACCATAAGGCAATCCTGCTGGCACTCTGACCTTGGACTTCCTAGCTTCTAGAGCTGGGCAAAATAAATCTATGTTATTAGCCACCTAGTCTGTAGCATTTTGTTATAGCAGCCCCAACAGACTAAGACACTGCAAATGCTGTCTTCTTTTAAACAATTAATACACTATCTTTATATTATTCCCTCCCTTGGTTTTGTAACTTCTTCAAATGACAGCAATTTGTAGATGCATAACTTTTATGTTGTTTGTCAGCATTCTGTTTTAGGTCTCCATTCTTCCTGTGACATCTTTTCATCACCACTGCAGATATTTCAATATGGAAATTTTACTTTACTTTATATTTCTGTTCTTAAAATGTTTTATGTAGTTATTTTGTCCCACATCTCAAGATCTAAAAGCAATAATAGGACTAACTAATGTTTTAGTATTTTACTCCTAGTTTATGCAGAGTAGTCATTGAATTATCAAATCCATCCAGGATCTGCAATGAAAGCCGGTTCTGCAGCTGCTCTCCTCTCTTTCCCTATGATGCACGGTCCTTTCTTCGGAACTGTTGTTGCCCAATGTGTCTGATGTACAACACTCAGAATGCATCTTCAAAATAAATGTGGCTTCACTTTCTGTCTTCAAGGCCAAAATAGGGAGACACGGTACTGAGCTTTTCAGAATTAAAGTGGTGCTTTTAGTATATATGTGTGTGTGTGTATGTAGATGATAGATAGATAGATAGATAGATAGATAGATAGATAGATAGATAGATAGATGATACAGTCACAGCTTTATCAGTTTGGTTGTCACTGTCACACTAGGCTTTCCATATGTTCAAATGTAGAAATGTCATAAAATGCCACTGTAAGGATGAATTTATTTTTATTTTTTTTCTTGTCAGATCTGCCCCCTCCCTAAAGAAAGGATGAATGAAAGTGAAGCCATGGAAAGTATGGCTATCCACCAGTCTCCTTAGATGGCCTAAGGCAAAAAGCACAAAAGAACCTTCAGGATACTTTTGTTGATTATCAATGTAGCACAACCTACATAGTTAGACAATTAAATATTGGACAATATTAAATAAATTTAATATTGGAATTAGAAGAGGAACCTGTATTTAACTCTCCTAGAATTCAGAGATGTTTTATTTATATGATTAAATGACATTAGATAACTGGTATGTAAATATATCGCTTATTTTTTTCTAATTTTGATATGGTACTGGAATATGTTTATCTTTACAAAAAACTTTCTTCTAATGACATGTAATAAAATTTTCATTAAGAATAAGCTTTAAAAACATGACACACTTACATAATCATAGAATCATAAAATAACTTTTAAAAAAATTATCTAGATACACTGATAGTTTATCCAAAAAAATGTGATGTTTTTTATTAATTTATCATAAGAATTTCACATGCATGCATGTGTGAGTTTATTTCGGAGGAACATACTTCAGTATTCAAATTCACCTTATAAAATAATACCTTTGTCAATAATTGCAGAAACTGTAAGCCAACCACTTGGATACAGCCTTATAATTTTACACTTCTTCCCCAGTAAAGGCATCACTGCACAAGACTCCTGTATATCGCCAATGATTTCCAGACCAAAAAAGAAAAAAAAAGATAAAAGAGAACTATTCCAATTATATATCTTTCCTCCTGGCTCCAAATCACGTTTACAGAAACAAGCCTGATACAGTTACCTTTTTAATTCATTAAAAAGAGCTTCTTAATTTAGTTTCAAATTATTTTAAGAAAACTGCTCAAATGTCACTCAGAGGGAGGAAAAAAATATATTATAGAAGATAAACGTAGCATCTCTTCTAGAGACCCATAACAGCATAGCTAAGGCATCGCATTTCAGATGAGTTTCAATGATTTTATTTAAATTTCAGAAAATAAGTGCTGTCATGGTGACTGACAAAAATAAATTCTGAATAGAAATTCCATTCTGAAAAGTACTACGGTCCAATCAAATCTAGAAACAGAAACCCGCTTATTTATTACGGTTATGTATTCTTTAAGATTTTCTAGGAACAATCATAATTCTTAGACCTTATCACAGCCGTTTTAAACAGCAATAGAAAACCAGGTGCTCAAAATACATTGAATCTTGTGAGGAAAAAAGAACATGTAACATAAAAAGGGTAAGTAATGGCACACCATAGAATATTGCACATTAAATAAATGGCCTAGAACATAAGGCCTATAAAAACCGAGGAAATGGAGGGTTCACCATGGGCTATAGTAGTGGAGAAAGATTTTATAGAGAAGTTAGGCTTTCATATGAGTTTGAGAAAAAGGATGATACAATTCCTGTGAGCAGAGTGAGCACTGAAATCGGGGATAATGATGTGAACAATACAGGGTAAACCAAAACAGGGATATAACCAGAAACATCAAATAGTCCTACTAGGTCACAGACAAGGGCTCAAAGCAGAAAGCAGTATGATAAAATTAAGCAAGTAATTAAGGAATTGATTATAAAGATCTTTCAATGCTAGCCTAAGGGAACAGGGACCTTTATATAAACTCACAAAACTCCTAGTGAAGTTGTTGTTTTTGTTGTTAGTTTCAAATACACATGTTTAGGAACCACTCTAGAGATTCTGATTTCCAGAGGAGGGGATTAGAGACTATTGTAAAAACGATCCACAGATACAGTACAACCTGTGTGGTCTCACAGGGCCCCAATGGTACTAAGGAAGCCAAACTTAGTTGAATATTCTGCTGTAGCCATCATAAAATTCTTAATAATTTTATCAGCTGCCATTTTGTCTGCTGCCATTCCTTGTTGCTCGATTCATACATAGCGTTCACAATGGCCCAGGGGTACAAAATAACAATGGACCCAAAATGTTGGGGGGGAGTTCAACAAGGCTCAAAGTGAATATAAGGAACACTTATTACATCTATGGCTGAGTAAATGGAGGTGATGGAAGCCCCCTAGAGGCCATGCATTCTGCTCAAACCAAAATCTGCATTGAAGGCAGGAAGAAAGCAATGGCATTCTAAGCAACAGAAATGACCAAGGTACCCTGTCATACCCTTTCTGGCTCCCACAGCTTCTCTGTATTAGCCAACCATTTACACTGAAAATGATGACATAGAAGGAAAGAGAAAGATAGGGTAACATATAGTTTCTTTTCCTTTCAGTTCTTCCTTCTTCATTTGTAAGCCAAATGAGAGAGCTACTAAAATCTAAATGTATTAAAAAGTTAAATAAAAGCATTTGAGTTAGTTGCATGCAGCATTTCCATTGATCTGGTAAGAAAGAAATTCATATGCATGTACAAACTATAAAATACAAATTGTGCAACGTCAATGTTTCTGCATATAAATTAAATGGTTTTATATTTGAATTTAAAACTGTCACTGCACAATATAAGGAAGAACAGTAAAACCATGCTAGTAATTTAAATTATTAATTTTTCCTTGCTAAGCACATTAAGTTGAAATTAAAAAAGAAAACATGATAAGTTGAGAGACCATGAAAGAGCAGAAAAATTTTATCGTCCAGTTCCCTTAATGCACTGTTTTTTGTTTTGTTTTATTTTTGAATAAGAGGCTCCACGTTTTCATTTTGTACTGGGTTGCATTTTGCACAACAAATTATGGAACTGGCCCTGCACAAATAATTGTGATGATCAAAGCTGCTGGTATAGGTAACAAAGAGATAGTAAAGAATTTTGAAGAGGGAAGTATTTCATTAGGTTTAATCTCTAGAGTCCTGATTTGAGTAAGATAAATGTAGGGAAACCTACCAGAGATGTTTATAGCAGAATGGTGGGGAATACAGGCCTTCACCATGAAGAGTGCAAAGGAAAAAGAAGAAAGTAATTGCAGGAAAAGGGAATCTAAAGAGAGGACTCTTGATTCAAAATGGCAGGAAAAGGAAAAGGAGAAATAAAAAATATATATATCTCCAGTTGTTGAAACTTTGGTGACTGGCTTAACAACAGTGCTATCAAAAGAAATAAAAAGTCAAAGGTCTCCACTTTACACACGTTTACTTAAATGGTAGAGAGACACTGAAGAGTAATTGTTCATTGCCCTGTTGGACAGTGCACTTGAACTGAAAGGAAATCTGGGTATCATCATGGACATGCAGGTTCCTTATGCAATTACATAAAAACGTTCAAAGAAAGATAGTAGAGAGAGAAGGCAAGACACAAATGCCTAAGCCTTATATGATACCACTGCTTAGCAAGCAAGAGGAAAATGAGTAGCCTGCACTTGAGACAGAGATGGAGCAGCTCTTAGGGAAGCCAAGCTAGAAGATGATGTACTTAAGAAGGGAAGACATGGAGACAACCAAATGCCCTTTGAGGGATGATTGGCTAAAGAAAATGTGGTATATATACTCTACGGAATACTACCCCGCCATAAGAAAAAATAAAATAGTGCTATTTGCGACAACAGGAATGGATCTTGAGATTATTATGCTAAGTGAAAATAAGTCAGAAAAAGTCAAGAACCATATGATTTCAATGATAAGTGGGATATAGAACTGAAAGCAACAAAGGAACAAGACAAACAAAAGAAGACAAAAAACAACTCATAGACAGACAATAGTTTAGTGGTTATGAGGGTAAGGGGGCAGGGAATAGTAGATGTGGGTAAATGGGGTCCAATATATGGTGATGGAAGGAGAACTGACTCTGGGTGGTGAACACACAATGTGATACATAGATGATGTATTGCAGAATTGTACACTTGAAACCACTGTAACTTTACTAACCGTTGTCACAGCAATAAATTTTAATTTGAAAAAAAAAAGAGCTGAATAGTGTATGCCATAGAGCAAAGAGAATGAGTTACGATAAAAGTGTTTTGAATTTTTAAGTACATGTTCATAACTGACCTTGGAGGATGCACTTTCAGGTGAGTAGCTTTTCAAAAATTAGCAGACTAAAGAGAGTTTAAAGATTGAGTGGGTGGTGTTAAAATTGAGGTTGCAATTGTACGGCTCATTTAAAAAAAAGTTATTAAAGTATAGTTGACAAACAATATTGTATTAGTTTCAGGCATACAACACCATGGTTCTACATTTATATACCTTGGGATATGAGCACCACAATAAGTTTAGTAACCATCTGCTACCATACAGAATTATATTATTGACTATATTCCCTGTATTGTACATTATATCCCCATGATTTATTTATTTCATAACTCAAAGTGTGTACCTCTTATTTCCCCCATTCGCCTTTTTCACCCTACTCTGCACCCCTTTCCCCTCTGGCAACCATTGGCTGTCCTCCATATCTATGAGTTTATTTCTGTTTTGTTTATTCCTCTGGTTTTTCAGATTCTACACGTAAGTGAAATCATGCGATACTTGTCTTTTTCTGTCTCGCTTATTTCATTTCAGTTAGCATCAGAGGTTCACCCATGTTTTCTCAAATGGCAAGATTTCATTCTTTTTTATTGCTAAATAATATTTCATTGTGTATATATAACATATCTTCTTTATCCAATCTTCTATCAGTGAACACCTAGGTTGCTTCCCTGTCTTGGCTATCATAAATGAATGAAGATAGCGGTGCACATATCTTTTCAAATAGTGTTTTAGTTTTCTTCAGACAAATGCCCAGAAGTGGAATAGCTGGGTCGTATGGTAGTTCTATTATATTTTTAATTTTTTGAGAAACCACCATACTGTTTACCATAGTGACTGCACAAATTTACAATTCCACCAACAATGCATGAGGGTTCCATTTCTCCACATTATCGCCAAAACTTATTTGTTGACTTTTTGATAATAGCCATTCTGACAAGTGTGAGGTGATATTACATTGTGGTTTTGATTTGCATTTCCTTGATGATTAGTGATGCTGAGGTTCTTTTCATATGTCTGTTGCCTATCTGTATTTCTTCTTTGGATAAATGTCCATTCAGTTCCTTAGCCCATTTTTCAATCAGATTGTTTTTTCTGATGTTAAGTTGTATGAGTGCTTTATATATTTTAGATATTAATCCCTTATAGAATGTCATTTGCAAATATCCTCTCCCATTCAGTAGGTTATCTTTTCACTTTGTTGATGGTTTTCTTCACTGTGCAAAAACCTTTTGTTTTGCTGTACCTCTATTTGTTTGTTATTTTTATTGCCTTTGCCTGAGGAGACATATCCAAAAAATATTGCTAAGACCAATGCCAAAGAGTTTCCTGCATATGTTTTCTTCTAGGAGCTTTATGGTTCCAAGTCTTACATTTAAATATTTAATCTTCATTTTGAGTTTATTTTTGTATGAGAAAGTGGTCCTGATTTTTTTTTTTGGCATTTATCTATCCACTTTTCTGAACACCATTTATTGAAGAGACTATCATTTTCTCAATGTATACTTGCCTCCCTTGTGGTAGAATAATTGTCCGTCTAAGCACAGGTTTATTTCTGGGCTTCTGTTCTGGTCCATAGATCTATGTGTGTCTGTTTTTGTGTCAATGCCACACTGTTTTGATTACTACAGCTTTGTAGTATAGTTTGAAATCAGGGAGTGTGATAACTTCAACTTTGTTCTTTCTCAAGATTTCTTTGGCAATTCAGAGCCTTTTCTGATTCCATATAAATTTTAAAGTTATTTCTTCTAGTTCTGTGAAAAATGCTCTTGGTAATTTTACAGGGATTGCATTAAATCTGTAGATTGCTTTTAGTACAGACATATTAACAATATTAATCCTTCCAATCCATTAATACAGTATATCCTTACATTTATTTGTCTTATATTTGATTTCTTTTATTGATGTCTTATAGTTTTCAGAGTACAGATCTTTTATCCCTTTGGTTAAATTAATTCCTAAGTACTTTTTTTTTCTTTTTGATGCAGTTACAAATGAGGCCATTTCCTTAAGTTGTCTTTGATAGTTTGTTATGAGTATATGGAAATGCAACAAATATCTGAATATTAATGTTGTATTCTGCAACAATTACTTCATTCACTTCTTAGTTTTAATGTATACATATATTTAGTGGACTCTTTAGGGTTCTCTAAATATAGTATTATGTCATCTGCAAATAGTTACAGCTTTATTTCTTCCTTTCCACCTTGGATGCCTGTTATTTCTTTTCCTTGTCTGATTGCTGTGGGTAGGAATTGCAACACTATATTGAATAAAAGTGATTGCAATACTATATTGAATAAAAGTGATAAAAGTGGGCATTCTTGACTGGTTCCTGATATCTGAGGAAAAGGATTCAGCTTTTCTCTGTTGAATATGATGTTAGCTATGGGTTTGTCATATATAGCCTTTATTATGTTCAGGTACCTTCCCCTTATTTCCACTTTGTTAAGAGTTATCAAAAATGGATGTTGAATTTTGTCAAATGCTTTTTCTGCATTATTGAGATGAACATATGATTTTTATCCTTGTTTTGTTAACATGGTTTATCATGTTGATTGATTTGTGCATGCTGAACCATCCTTATATCCTTGGAATAAATCCTACTTGATCTGCAGTATGACCCTTTTAAAGTATTGTTGAATTCAGTTTGCTAATATTTTGGTGAGAATCTTGTTCTCTATGTTCATCAGGGATATTGGCTTGCAATTTTTTTTTAAGTGGCTTTATCTGGTTTTGGTATCAGGGTAATGCTGGCTTCACAGTATGAGTTGGGGAGCATTCCTTCCCCTTCAATACCTCAGAAAAGTATGAGAAGGCTAGGTATTAAATCCTCATTCAATGTTTGGTAGAATTCATCTGTGAAGACATCTGGTCCTGGACTTTTGTTAATTGGGAATTTTTTTATTACTGATTCAACCTGGTTACTAGCATTCAGTCTATTTAGATTTTCTCTTTCTTCCTGGTTCAGTATTGAAAGGTTGTGCTTCTATTATAGAAATGTGTCCATCTCTTCTAGGTTGTCCAATTTATTGGCATACAATTGTTCTTAGTATTCTTTTACGATCCTTTGTATTTCTGTGGTGTTGGTTGTAACTTCTCTTTCATTTCTGATTTTGGCCCTTTCTCTCTCCCTCTCCCTCTCCCTCTCTCTTTATTCTTTGATGAGTCTGGCTAAAAGATGATCAATTTTACCTTTTCAAAGAACCAGCTCTTAGTTTCATTGATATTTTCTTCTCTTTTTTTGTCTCTGATCCTTATTATTTCCTTCCTTCTACTAATTTTGGGTTTACTCTGTTCTTTTTCTAGTTCCTTTGGCCATGAGGTTACATTATTTATTTTGAAATTTTTCTTGTTTCTTGAGGTAGGATGAATAGCTATTAACTTCCCTCTTAGAACTTCTTTTGCTGTATCCTATAGATTTTGGATAGTTGTATTTCCATATTCATTTATTTCAAGATATAGTTTTATTTCCCCTTTAATTTCTTCTTTAATTCATTATAGCTTGTTTAGACTCCATGATGTTGTGGGATTTTTGCAGTTTTCTTCTTGTAATTGATTTCTAGTTTTATATTGTTGTGGTTAGAAAAGATACTTGAAATTATTTCAATCTTCTTAAATTTATTGAGCCTTGTTTTGTGGTCTAACGTGTGATCTACTCTGAAGAATGTTCCATGTGCACTTGAAAAAATGTATATTATACGATTTTTTGATGAAATATTCTATTATTATTTCCATTTGCTTGAATGTGTTGTGTACGGGCAATATTTCCTTACTCATTTTCTGTCTGGATAACCTATCCTTTGATGTAAGTCAGATAACACAGTTCCCTAATATTATGTGTTACTGTTCAATTTCTCTCTTTATGTCTTAATATTTGCTTAACATAGTTAGGTGTGTAATTATTTATGACTGTTACGTCCTCTCCTGGAATTAACCCCTTTATCATTATGTAACACCCTTCTTTGATTCTTTTTCAGTTTATTTTAAATTCCCTCAGCTTTCTTTTCACTTCCATTTGCAAGAAATATCTTTTTCCATCCTGTCACTTTCAGTTTGTGTGTTTGTTTTGATTTGAAGTGTGTCTCTTATAGGCAGCATATAGCTGGGTCTTGTTTTTATTGGTTTTTTTTGTTTTTGTTTTTGTCCATTCAGCCACCCTATTTTTATTTTGATTGGAGCATTTAGTCCATTTACATTTTTATTTGTTAGTTGGTTCTCGGTTCTTTTTGTACTTCTCTGTTCCTTTATTCTTCTCCTTCTTTCTTCCCCTGTGGTTTGCTAGATTTCTTTAGTGTTTTGTTTGGATACCTTCCTCTTTATTTTTTGTGTATTTTTTGTATTTTTGTGGTTTGTGGTTACCATGAGGTAGGTATATATGGTCATATAAATACAGCCAAAAAATGTATACACATTTTAAGAGATGTTATCTATGCTCAAGCAGTAGTTCGCCATAATCAGAAGTGTCTGGACACTGATAGTAACCACTTTTAGCACCTCTTTTAATTGCAGAAGTCAAATGTGGCTTCTATTCATTCTTTGTTATTGGTATATATTGAGTATTACAATACAGTTTTTCCTTTCTTAAAAATGTGTATACATTTTTTGGCACCCCCTGTATATACATATTTGTCTATTTTAAGCTGATA
>NW_017731717.1:1731047-1733232 GCF_001890085.2 Hipposideros armiger
TGTGTGTGTATATATATATATATATATATATATATATATATATATATATATATATATATATAGTTGTGGCCTTTTAAAATTATTTTCCACTTAAAGAAGACTCTAACATTTCTTGTAAAGCTATAGTTGTGATGAACTTCTTTAGTTTTTGCTTGTCTGGGAAATTATCTCTGTTTCAATGCTGAATGATAACCTTGTTAAGTAGAGTATTCTAGGTTGCATGTTCCTTCCTTTTAGTACTTCAAATATGTACTGCTACTTCCTTCTACCCTGCAGATTTTCTGCTGAGAAATCAGCTGATAGCCTTATGAGGTTACCCCTGTATATGACTGTTTTCCTCATACTGCCCTCAAGATTCTTTCTTTGTCTTTAACTTTTGCCATTTTCATTACAACGTCTTGGTGAGGGTCTTTTGGGTTCATTTTGTTTGGACTTACAGTGCTTCCTGGACCTGGATTTCCCAGGTTAAGGAAGTTTTCAGTTATTATTTCTTCCAAAAAAGTTTCTGCCCCTTTCTGCCCCCTTTTCTCCTTCTGATATCCCAATCGTGCAAATGTTAATGTGCTTGATGTTGCCCCTGAAGTCCCTTAAACCATCGTTCTTATTTTTTCATTTTTTTTCCTTTTATTGTTCTGATTGGGTAATTTCCACTATTCTGTGCTCCAGAGCTCTAATCAGTTCTTTTGTATTATCTAATCTGTTGTTGATTCTAATATATTCTTCATTTCAGTTATTGTATTCTTCAGCTCTGATTGGTTCTTTATTACATTTTCTAATTCTTTGTTGAAGTTATCACTGAATTCCTCTATTCTCCCAAGTTCATGGAGAATCCTTCTGACCGTTACTTTGAGTTCTTCATCAGGCAATTCCGTTTCTCTGTTTCATTAGGGTTTTCTTGTTCTTTTGTTTATTTTTGTTTTGTTTTGTTTTTTCTCATTATCTCATTTGTAACATCTTCCTCTGCTGTTTCTCTTTTTGTCTTTCTGTGTTTATGTCTGTTTAGTCAAGAAAACATCTACCTCTCCCGAGCTTGAAGGAGTGAACTAGTGTAGCAGCGAGCTCCGTGCAGACTGTGTGTGCCAGGTGGTTTCAAAAAGCCACTGGGGCTGAAGCAGATGCATATTGTGCCCAGGATGCCCTGGTGGGCCAGCTGGCCAGGAATGCAGTGGGCAGTAGCAAGGTGGCCCAAGACGTGCAGCTCCAGGAGTGCCCAGCAGACCAGTTGGCTTGGGCTGCAGCAGGTACTGGCTGAAGTGGCCTGGGGCACAGGACTCCAGTGATGGTCCGGGTTGCCACCTGCCTGGGGCTGCAGCGAGCTTTAGCTGAAGTGGCCCAGGGCACATTGTAGAGGTCTTTTAGTATTTGGACTGAACTCCTACCCATGCTATGTAGGTGAGGGGTAATGCAAGCAACGGTGCTCCCCAGCACCTCTGATCCTAGAGAATTTCAATAGATCCCAGAGAGTTCCTACGGTTCCCTAACTATTTTCAAATGCCTTGGGGTACATAAATGGATTTTTTCATGTATTGTCCCAGTGCCTTTTAAATAGTGTGTTATTCCTGTGCCCAAGAGCAGGCAAGTCTTGCCCCCATGGGCCCTCAATGATACCTTCCCTGCTGTAGGTCTCCCTGACGGGTTAAGGTTCCCACTGTTACCATGTCTCCAGATCTTCTAACCTTCTCTATGTGGTCCCTCTCTTGTTTGCTATGCTGAAGGTGTTCAATTACCTCTCAGTTGTTTTCCAAAGTAACTGCTCTATATGTACATGTATATTTGGTGTGTCCATTCAGAGGTGAGTTTAGGGACACCACCATCTTGGACCTTCCCCTGTACAGCTCATTTTTAAGATGTGCTTTGTAAGAATGAATTTAAATAGAAAAGAGGTGAGCAAGGTTAGCAGAATCAAGTGAAAAATTTGTTCAAGGTAAATGAGCAATAATGTTAAATATGTATTTATGTTTTTTATCATTAACTTCATGTTTGATAGTATTTATAGACCACCTATAATCCTTTGAATAATCAAGAACAAAGAGATGAACAGAAGAAAAGATAAAAGGAAAAGATGTACCAAAGTTTCTTAAGAAACTTTGGTACATTTACACAATGGAGTATTATTCAGCTATAAAGAAGAAGGAAATAGTACCCTTTGTAACAATATGGATGGAACTAGAGAACATTATGCTAA
>NW_017731717.1:1733772-1751693 GCF_001890085.2 Hipposideros armiger
GGGGGAGGGGGTTGTTACCTGGTGAGGGTGAAAAGGGTAACTATTGTATTGTTCTGTACACCTGAAACTAACAATAAAAAAAATAAATTAAAAAAAAAGGGAAAGATGAAGCATGAACACATGTGTAGTCTTTTATTTATCCAACAATATGTACCTACTATATGCAAGATACCATGAGACAAAACAAGATGCAGGAAAAGGGGATCAGATATAGGGTGATGGAAGGAGAACTGACTCTGGGTGGTGAACACACAGTGTGATACACAGAGGATGTATTACAGAATTGTACACCTGAAATGTATGTAACTTTATTAATCATTGTCACCCCAATAAACTTTAATTTTAAAAAAAGAAACAATCAAGAAAAAAAAAAGAAAATATATGCGCTGCCCTCTGGAGGCTTATAGCAATGGCTATATTTACAATTCCACTGTTAAGCAAATATCAAAGCAGACTCTAGTAAAGGTCATAATGAAATGAACAAATAAATAAGCCCAATTATTTTTTAGAAATACCAAAGTGTGATGTACATATTTTAGTAGAGCGTGAGAAAGAATCTGAAAAAATTACTCAAGAACGGTGTTAAAATGGGAAGGAAAGGGATCAAGAATTAAAATGCTAATATCTCTTCCTCAAAGACCAGCAGGAAAGACAGAACACGTGAAACTATAGAGCTGTGTAAATGAGATGATGCTATATTGAACTGTTTTAGATGAGAGAATTAAGGCCAGAGCTTTGATGGTCTCCGTGAGTTAAGAGGTAACCTCACCTGCTGAGAGAGAAGGTAAGAACATCTGTGAGAGCCTCTGTAAAGAAAAGAATGATAGGACTTCTAATTACCTCTGTGTAGTCACACTGCCTGGAACACCCACACCCCTCCTCCCAGGCAGAATACACCTTATTATCTTTAAGAGCCTATTTTCCTCTTGAAACCACCTAAGATTGCAACCGTACGTACACATCATCCTCCTCCTTCCTGAATTTCTATGATCCTTATAGTGTGTTCCACATGTTCCATTACACTCTTCTGCTTGGTTCTCTAGTTTTTTCTTTCATTTTGTTCTTTTAAAACTCTGAGTCTTAAGGTGTCTAACAGAGTCTCAGAAAGACAGGGACACATACCTTATTCTTAATCTGTGTCCTTCCAAGTGTCTGCACAGTGCACTTGCAATAAATATTTCCTAATCGACTGAAAGAGGAGGGAGACGTATTATTAACACACTTAAAGGGAAAATTCATCTCTCCTCTAATATTCTAGAGGATTTATTATACTAGCTTGTGTATCTAATACAAGACTTGTACAAAACAGGATACTACAGAAGCAATGTTTGCAAATTTCAAAATACAGACTTAATAGTTAAAAAATATTTTTTTTACCTTTCTAGCCTTCAAGAATTTTAAAGAACATTTTCTTTTAATATATATTCTAGATTGTAGGAGCAGAGAAAGGTCTAATCATTGTATGTACAGTATAATAAAAAAGTAGGATTATTACACATTTTATCCCCAATTCTACTGTAAGGACAAAGGACAAAAGAAAGTTGAAAAAGAGTAGATTAAATCCCTACTCATACGTAATCTCGAAAACTAAATCAAAATATACTCTGGATAAATCTACACTTAAAAAGTGTTATGAATAAAAAAAAAATAAGTAATTCTGGCCAAAAACTGTTTTTTTTTTAAATATCCAATAATTGAAAATTTATTCTTGATTATTTTTTTATTTGCATTTTATTTTAAAGTAATTATTTAACTATGTTCACTGTCATCATTACCCAGATGCACAGGACAATTATTTGCCTTTCACTGGAATTTTCGAGAGTTATACATTGGTCTTAGCTTTAAATGTTGGATAGACTGAGGTTAATGATTCATAATAAATTTCATTATACAATCCCCCACAGACAACCACTTATAAATTATAAGTGATAAAAATCTACACACTATGTATTCTATATGCTACAGTGAGGGGCACGCACAGTTTTCCCTATGCCAACTGGCAAATTTATTTGATCTGCAGTATAATCCAAGTAACAGTGCAAATTCTTATATTGTTTAGGCTGCTTATCATCAAAGTATCTCAGGACTCTGAGTTGATTTAAGCACGAACATAGCAAAAAGTTGGATTTTTTTCTTTTAATTTGAACTGAGATAATCCATAAAGCAGTATCAAAAAAAGACATGAAATAGAGGCCTTTCATCTCTAATTTCTGCATAGAAATACCATAACTTGAATGAACATTGGGGACCATGGGTTAACCTTCTTTATCCTCAGTGAGAGAAGAAGGTGAAGCTCAGAGGGGGAGTCCCAGGACACCCATCAAAAAAGCGATGACAACAAATTATATCTGACGCATTCTGGATCCTTTTTCACTTTAGCATATCAATTATTGAGTCATTCATTTTGCAGCTTTTGTGCTGAAGTATGAAACGCATAGCTCAATGAATTACCACAAAGTGAACATGCAACAAACTACCAGCTCAGGTTACAGAACGTTGTCAGTAAACCAAAGCCACACCTTCATGTTCCTTCCTGGTCACTTCCCTCCCACGGGAAGGAAGTACATCATGGGAGGTGAAGTACAGCATGGGGAAGATAAGCAATGCTATTATAACCGCTATATACCATGTCAGAGGGGCAGTAGATTGGGGGGTTATCACTTTGTGAGGGGTGTAAGTCTAACTATTACATTGTTTTGTACACCTGAAACTAAAATATGTACATAAATGTAAATATTTTCTTGGATATCCACAAAGGGGCTAGTATTTATACAGCTGTGGCTACAACCATGAGTAGAACAGAGCAATAAGCAAAGAGCATGAAGGATCAAGAGCCTGTAAAATGCCAGGGCTTGGAAGTCAGCAGAAAAGAGGAGTCGATGAACAAAACTAAGAGATCTGTTGGATAGTTTTGAAGAGAACATACAAATGCTATGAGCAGAAAGAAATGCATCAAAAAAATGTCTCCTAAATCCTCAGTAACGCAGTCAGAATGATTTCAGAACTGTTTCATATGCAAGCCTAACCAAAGCAACAAACATCACTTTGCATTTTATCTTTATAACTTTTTTTTTTAATTTACAGAGGACAACTTGCAGTGTAATATATAACAAAAGAGGAAAGTGGGGTGGCTTATACAAGAATGTTTCACACTGTTCTGAAACAAAAACCTAACCCCCTTCACAAATCAATCTGAGTCTATTCATAAGCAGGTCTGAACAGATACCCAGGAGGCAAGTGCAAATTGAAAATAGTTCTAGTCAAATCCACTTTGTTGTATAGCTTTTGGACATTTCTAAAATATTGCCACTGTTTCTGGATCCAGTGCCTTTTTATTTGGGTCTTGATCCTGAGGTCCTTTTCTTGAATACAAATTATTTACAACACAATGTTTTATATCCAAAATTTTCATTAGGCATAGAAACATGAACCAATTGACTTCTTTTCTCTCTTCTGTGCATCAAATAATTCCCTCAGTTAAAAAAACATACATTTTATTTATAAGGAAAGTTAGTACTTTAAATAAACATACCCACTGTAGCACCTATAATAGAAATTAAGGCAATTTAGACAAGTAATTAGGAAATCAGAAAATACCATAATGAATGAAATATACTTAAAATTTTATATTATCCTCATAAACATGTTTTCTTTCAGCTTTAATTACACTTTCTCAATTCAAAAAATACATAATTATAATATCTATCAATCAAACCTAATTAGAATGCATATATATAAAGATACATATGTGTGTGTATATATATACACATACATACATACAGAGGGTGCCAAAAAAGCATACACATTTTAAGAAAGGAAAAAACTATATTAAAATTGTAATACTCAATATGTACTGATAATCAAAGATGAATACAAGTCACATTTGACTTCTGCAATTACAAGAGGTGCTCAAAGTGGTTATCATCAGTGTAATTTTAAAAGTTTTTTCCTTTCTTAAAATGTGTATACATTTCTGTGGCACTGTGTGTGTGTGTGTGTGTGTGTGTGTGTGTGTGTGTGTGAAACTGTCTTTAAGTAAAACACAATGTCCTAATTTCATTCTTTGGTGACTTATGTACAAAGAGCAAAAGCATTTCCTTCATTTAGTGATGTTACACAATTCCTGAAGAAAATTAAGAAAATACCATTAAATTACATTACAGTTAAAATTTAGAGCTAGATAGAACTTTTAGACATCAACTAGTACAATCAATTCATTCAGACCCAAAGCTTAACTAAATGATCCAGGCCTACGAAATACCAGCCCTATTCTCTTTCTACTGTATGCTAAATCTCCATTACAGGAAAAAGTAAGTCCTTGAGCAATAAATAAATTCTGCAGAAGATTACAAGTTCCATAGAATCACATCATTTTATAAACATATCACTCCTTATAAATTATAAAGCTCCGATCCCTACTATAAAATCTATGAGGTGCGATACTAGAAAGATTACTTTTTATAGATAAGAAAACAGGCTCAGAATGGTTAAGTGATTTACTCAAAGTCACACAGGTAGTGAATTTAGCAGTCTTACTCATATTCTACACACATATCTACAAGATTAAATACAAAATAACTGTCTATATGACCAAACTGGGAAAGTAGTCAGAACAAAGTATAAAGATTTAATAATACTCCATCTCTGATGGAAGTTTATAAGGTAAGTGTGGCTATCAGGTAGCTAGCTAACTTTCAGACGGCCCTCACAGGTAATGCCTTAATATACCCAATGCCCTAAATCACTGTCAAATGCATTTCTCCTATTCAATTGTAAATGAATAGAAAGGTGCTTGACAAGAAAATTTTAAGTTGTCAAAACTACAATTAATTTTAAGCACTTATATATTTAAAACAAGGTTCACATTTGAAAAGATTTTTGATATTATAAACTCAATGTGTTACCTGCTTTGGTAAATTTGTTCTCTCAAATATGGTCAGGTTTATATCAATATGTCCACCTGGCATAAATGGAAATTAAAAATCTAATATATCTGTTAAATATGTCAAAGACTTTCTTTAGAGTCAGTCATATAATGAATACCAAAAAAAAATAATATTATGTAATATTTGATCAGAAATGTACCGTGAAAGAACTGAGTTCTAAATGTAGCACAGTAAACTTCTTCAACAGTAAAAGCCAAAATACCAAAAGTAAAGTATGGTTTATAGGAAGTCTCACAATTAAGTTCACAAACTCATCCTAGAGAAAGCACTACACACCTCATTGCTGAATATCACTATGGTCATCTTTGAAGTATTCCCCTTGGGAAGCTATGCACTGATGCCAGTGCCTAGTCCACCTTCAAAGCAGTTTTGGAACTCTTTTTCTAGAATGGCCATCAGAGCTGTCATCAATTACCCTTGATGTCCTGAATGTCATCAAAATGTCTTCCTTTCAATATTTCCTTTATCTTGGGATAAAGAAAGAAGTTATTGGGGGCCAGATCAAGTTAATAGGGAGGGTGTTCCAATACAGCTATTTGTTTATTGCCTAAAAACTCCCTCACAGGCAATGCTGTGTGAGCTGGTGTATTTTCATGATGCAAGAGCCATGAATTATTGGCAAAAAGGTCAGACTTTTTCACACAGCCTTTTCAGCACTTCCAAATAGTAAACTTGGTTAACTGTCTGTCCAGTTGGTACAAATTCATAATGAATAATCCCTCTGATACCAAAAAAAGGTTAGTAACATCGTTGCAATAAGTTCGCGAACTTAATTGTCATGTCTTGTATGTCAATAAAGTAAAAAGAGGCCAATTCAATAAAATATTAGTTTTCTAATTACCTTCCAACCACCACTTCTAACCAATACATACTTTCAGAACAAGGAAATAAATGAAAAATATTACTGAACAAACAGCATAGATTGTATTCCTATTCACTCTAACCCGTATGTTAGAAAAAGTGAGCCCCATCACACTGTTAAATAGTCAGACACTATTTGTTTTCACTGTAGCACATTATTCTAAATCTGGGTTGCTCTTTCTCCGCCCCAAAACTGACCAAAAACTGTATATAGCTAAATGCTAGAACTAGGCACCCATTAAGGAAAAAACTGAAAATATTATAAGGAATTCACAATATTAATCTAACAGTTTACTATCTATGGGGCTTTCAAGTCTCGGCAGATTTCTACAAAATCAATAAGCACCAAGAAATTATTAAAGCCCAACAGAATCGTCCTGTGTAAAACAGTCACTCCCCAAGAATTTACAACACACACACATGAGCCTTAACCCAGGTAACAATTTATTTTCATAGCTTGACTATAAGCTCTTTCCATAGGTATTCCCCTTTCCATAGGTATTTTTTCTTAGAATCTGCATAGCATAACTTTAATATAAAATAATACTCAATAGCTGAGAAGTTCAGAAACTTGTTTAACTATTTAAAATAAGTTGCCTATCAACTAAGAATATTTAAATTTTTCGAACAGGCAATCCATTGAAAAATGAAAGAGTATTAAGTTGCTTGACAAGTTCATTCTCATTTTTTTAAAAGAAACATTTAGGAAGGTATTTCAATAATGAAGACTGAAGGTCAGAAACCCTAAGATAAACTAGTGTGCACTGCATAATAGCAGTCATACACCTTGAAATAAAAGCACTCCATCATGTATAAACTACTAAAATTCATCAAATTAGGCAATTTTAAAAAAATAAACCAATGGAATAATGGCCACAAAGTGACAATACTAGAATTTGAGTTTCTGATATATGATACACACTATGTGATGTACACACTAAGAAAATGTACTATCTAGTCAACGAAATAAAAAAGTTTCCTCTTATTAGATATGCCCAGCAGTCATCTTCCCCTTTCTATTTGAGAAGCTGGATGCAAGCAGAAGAGACCAAAACAGTGAATGACATAGAATGTGTCATATGAGCAATAAAATACATATTTTCAGGGCTATAGGACTTCAAATATTTGATAGATTTTTTTAGAGAAGAATTAGATACATTCAGCACCTGGCATAGTGACTAACATGATATAGGTACATTAAATATTGACTCTGTGACTGAGAGGATGAATCAATTAATACACACATCATTTGCTGACTATTTCCAGTACCAAAAAATTACTCTAGAATCACAGAATTAGGTACAAGTTATAAGAAGGCAAAGTTTTACTTTAATGTGTGAAAAAAATATTAATTATAGCTGTCCTACAATAAATGAGCTATCGCTAAGGTAGAGTGTGCCCCAAAGCCTTGTCCATTTCCCGTGGATGTTACAGAAGGGAGTGGTCACAGATGGACATTCGGACTGGCTGACTTTTAAAACTCCATATGATGCTGTGATTTCCTTTCCTCTCCGAGTTTCTGTTTTGTGCTCTCATTTCTCAGTTAAGCTAATTCATTTCTGGGGTTTCCCCTCTGCCCTGAACATCTATTCTTATTTCCATCCCCACATATGAGCAAGTGCTTTACAACAGAACACATCTTCAGCTTCTCATTCCTTTATTCTTACTACTGGACCACTCAATCACATTCCAGGCTCTGGTGAGCAGGGGTGGAAAAGAACTAAAGTGCTCTCAGACTAAAAACACCATACATTTTCTTTTATGCTTTGTTTTACAATGACATTGGCACATTTTTTATGACTTCTAAAGATGATGATTCGAGTAATGATACATATGTGGCTAAGTTCCTACTTTTATTCATTATAGCCATCTTGATAGACCGAGGAGATAAATGAAGCTAACTAATCTGGTCCTATCTGAACCCATCACAATGGAATACATGCAGCCAAAACGTGAACGTGAGTATTTTACGAAGATTTAAGGAATCCAAATTGTTTTCCTTATTGTTGGTTGGACTATAGTAGAGCAAACAATGATGTTGATTGGATAAGACGAAGAACGGACAAGACAGAAAATGAAGAAACCTTAGTTTCATACCATGTAGTTCATCAGTCTATGCCAGATTCTCACATGTAAAATAGGGAAAGATACCAACTATTTATCAGCTGCTGCATCCTAGGTTTTTCTGCATCTAAAATGAAATAATAGCAATGGAAACATTCTGTTCATAAAACTATATACAAATATCAAGTAGCACTAGCTCTAAATATGGGGTTATGGTCCATGGGTAGTTAAAAAAGTAGGTACCCCAAATCAGCCCAATTTAAAACCTCAATGCTATAAAATAGCAATTATAAATTATAAAGCAGGATTCTATTACCACCATTCTCCAAATAAAGTACTTTTTTTCTGTCACATTGTTATTGCCACTGACTTCATCTACTTCTTTGAAATGGCTTTGCAAAGACAAACTTACATACTCTGGAAATGTATAAAATCTGTATCCCGCAGTAAACAGCCCTTATGTAAATTTTATTTCACATTGATTTTGTCTATCATATTCATTGCAAAGTCAAGTCATGCAAAGGGAATCAATAACTGAACATTAAGGAAGCACTGTTCATACAAAGGGCTGACTATGTTTTTCATGTCTATTCTTTTTATTTTATTTTCTATATTATGCAATGCTGCAGGTTGAAAAAAATAAGTAACCAAAGAAGTAAAAGTTAATATTCTCCTACCATTTGAAGGAGCAAAAGCATATGTAATCTAGGCTGGATATTTCTTTCTTTTTTTTCTCCTTAATGCTCTGCAGGTTCTTTATCAATATCAATGGCTTGAGACCATATTATGCTGTAGCTGCTATTAAAATGAACGGTACTACAGCGTCCTGTTATGAAAGGGCATTTGATGATTTGGCAGGTGGGAGATTATTAAATCTTGAATTTGAAATGCTGGGGCATTATGCAACTACATACTTCAAACAACTGTGGAATCCACTCAAACTGTGTATCTCTTCAGGAGCTAAAATACCACGTAGGTTTCGATGTTTGAGTGCTTTCAGAGCTTTTGAAAACAGACCACCTGCAGTTATTCACACATGAACTTTGCCTTTGCAGAAATATCCCATCCCAACATCACTGTTTGTGAAAATATTATACTTATTAAACCATAATTTCTTTTCGATTTGCATTAAAAAGTCAATGCAGTTAATATAAGCCGTTCCACATTTGGGAAACAACAAATTCACATGTGTCTTTCAGTTAAGGTTCATAATGTATAAAAATGGCTTTTCTTTCTCTATACTAAAGATGTTTGATAAACATTTGTGGAAACAAAAAACCTATAGTTATGGAACGTTTTTAAGTTTAATCTGTGCTATTAACATTTTCTTCAGGATTTTGTTAAGTATAGACAATCAACAAAACAATAAACCAAACTCGGATTTAAAGTATTTGCTATTTTCCACAGTGGAAATGCACCTACCATGGCCAATTTCAAGCTACCAATATGTTCCTTACCCAAAGTTGGGACAACATGTGCAGTTACACAACTCACTGACTCAATACAGGAAATACCCTCAAGAGCATAGATAGTATTGAAATGTAGTAGTGAATTAGGACATGAAAGCATTGAGTACGATCTTTGATTTTAATAATATTTACTTGATAGTTTATACAATTCAATTCTTTAATTCAATTAAGAGCCAACTCACAATTCCTAAAAAATCAGTAATCAATTTTTGTGAGATAATACAAGCTGGCGTCAGGAAGCTACTGAATCCTTACTTTTCCTAATCATTGCTGGTGGACGAAATTTTACAAAGAGAACTTGGAATCAAGAATTACCATTAATAAAATATAATGAACTCTTCCTATAATGTGTTCAGCCTTATCAGTTATTAATACTCATTATGAACTCGCCTATCAGCTCCTTTCCTGAGGGCAGGCTTTGATGAACAGTGATAGTGCAGAGACATGTGAAGGAGTATGGAGGGAAAAAAAATACAAGTGGAAAAGAAAATAGACCGAAGAGAAGTCGCTCACAGAAGTGAAATGTGCCAAATTGAAAATTTAGGCTAGGATTGGCCTTTCACATGCGGTTATGCCTGTCTCTGACATAAATGCAAATGCAGAGAAATTTCAATTGCTCAGTTTAACTATAAACTTTTAAATAGAATTCAAATTTAGAGTTTTTGCCTAAAAGTACACATTCTATGAATGGTTTGTGATTTCAAGCTAAAATTCGAGAAATGTGTTCTCAGGATATATACTTTTATATCTACTTCAAAAAAAACTATATTAGCCTATAGAGGATGCAAGCATTATAGTCACAACCTAAGGCACACAAGAATTCTGCTAATCTATTATATTTATGCTAATGCAGAATAAAAAGGAATGAAATCCAAGCTCACTTGCTTTCACTGAATTTATTAAAGAGTTTATCTCTTAAAAAACTTTACAGAAAGTTTCAAAGTCTGTCTTCAGAGAAAGAAGTTCTAAGAGCACTAATAAAAATGACAGACTTGAAAGTAAAAATAAAAGTTCCATGTATTCTAATTTAGGACAGTGCTCTCGTCTTCATACACATCAGGGTTATTGGTTATTGAACAAGAGTTCAGCAACTTTGCGATTTTAAAAAGTCTTAGAAAAGACTATGACATCGTTACTGTATCTTAAGTTGAGAGCCCCAAGATGATTAGTTTCAGTCATTTGAAGATAGATAGACAGATGGATATGTGCAAGTATGTGTTCATTATAGATTAGAGCAATTTCACAAGTCCTACTAGTAGGACATCTGAATCTTCTAAGTGCCTTTTCTCATCTAATTCATATCACAAAATATGTCTCCTCTTTTCACCTTTTCTACACAATCTCAGGCTAATGCAGAGGATAGAGTTACAGTTAAGGGCATGAGGCTTGACTGAAATAACCTGGGTTTGAATCCTAGTTCTAACACTTGCTACCGTGTGGCACTTGGCAAATCACCAAATTCTCTGTGTTTCAATGGCCTCTTCTGTAAACTGGGGAAGGTTATAACAGAATCTGCTATGGAGGATGCTGTGGAATGAATGTTTGTGCCCCATGCCCCCGCTAAAAAAGTCATCTTGAACCCTAACCCCCATGTGGCTGTATTTGCAGATGGTGACTATAAGGAAGTGATTAAGGGTGAATGAGGCTGTTAGGTATGGCGCTCTGGTCCAATAAGATTAGTGTCCTTATAAGAAGAAACACCACGGAACTTGCTCTCCCCATATGCGCACATGTGAGGGCAGGGCGAGAACACAGCCAGGGAGGAAGTCCTCACCAGAAACTAATCATGTCGGCACTTCCAGCCTCCAGATTTGTAAGAAAATTTACTACTGTTCTTTAAGTCACCCAGTCTGTGGCATTTTGTCCTGGCAGCCAGAGCAAAGGGTTATTGTAAAGATGAAACAAAATTACATACTCGTATGTAAAAGCACTGAGAATGGTCTCAGACACATAGTAAATAGTCAGTGGTGACGAATACTGTATGTCTTACAAAATCTTCATTTTGGAGATGGGAAGAATTGTGATACTAATATTTCATGAAGATTAATTATAATCACATAAAAAAGTTTCAGTATTAAAAGAGAAATAAAACTACTCTCCCTTCTCTTTTAGTAACTCCAACCACTTGTAAAAGAACAAAGTGTTCCCCGAATAATTTCCAGTATGGTCAATAAAAATATGGCTATCTGATTATTTCTGAATTAAATGGTTGATTTTCGGCACTATTAGCTTTTATGTTTCATCATGTTTCATTGGTCTTAATCAATTCCTATAACGTACACATTTTCAACCACCCTTGGCATGTTGGTGAGTTGGGAAGCAATTTAACCTACGGGGAACATGTGAAGTTCACCCAAACCCTAGCTTCTGCGACAATATTTTCATGAAATTAGCCAAAAAACGGAACTCTGCACATTGGCTTGCACTAGCAGGGGTTATAATATTGGATTAAGTAGTTACAGAGCTTTGATTTGGATATCAAAGAAGCCTCAGGTTTCAACTTAGGGATAATACAAAAAACTAAAAACACAGCCTCTTTACTAAGTGGTCTTAAGCTAAAGCACAATAGTTAACAGATACTTTAAGAGCCAAGTATCTGGTTGATACATTACGAGGTGAAATGTGCAAAAGTTAATACAGTATTAGTTAAAAGAGACAAATTTGAACTCAACACCTTAACAAAAATAAAACTACATCCTATTTGGAGTAAAGCAAATTAATTTGAAACACAATTTAGGCTGGACAGCTGCTGGTAATTCGACTCAAATTGAAATGGACTCAATATTAAAAGCTATGATTTATACTAAAGTGTGTCATAAATTACATTATTACATACAAATTTCAAAACATGTAAACTATTATGTATTACAAATTATATCAGAATTCCAATCATTATGCCTATATTTCATTCAAGAATATTTTTTGAAACAGGAAAATGATTATTAATTTCAGCAGTAAAAATCCCTTTAATCACTTTAATTACCCTAATTAGAGGTAAAATATGGGAGTTGCTTTAATAAGCAAGAAAATATCTACCTCCATATATTTTGCTGAAGGGCGTCATTGAGCTCCAATGATTCCAGACTATCCAGGAGGTAAGAAGCATGGGTAATCTTATTAATACCTAATTTGCTATTAAGTAACTTAAACTATAGACATAAACATTAATCCAAAATGCACAATGAATTCAGTGGAAAATGTCTGTCAAATGTTTGCTGCTCTGCTGGAAAAATATGCTGTTGGCGACATATATATGTCTGTGAGTGTGTGTGTGTGTGTGTGTGTGTGTGTGTGTGTGTGTGTGTGTGCGCGCGCGCATGCGCACACACGTGCGTACGCATGTGCGTGCATGTTATATAACATATATGTGTGTATATGTTATATACACACATATATAAACTATTTTACTGCAATACAGATATAATACAGTGCTTCTTGCTGTAAACTATTATTGTAAAACACTAACAATAAAGATTAATCAAATAAGGTTTGACCATTGCACTCTAAATATTTCTTCTCCAAATCTGTATATAAGATAATGGCATGACATGGAATGGACAGAATCAAAGGAGGTTTTCAAAAGTGTTTAAAGTTTTCAGAGGGAAGTATACACACACCCTTGTTTTTAAATGTATATTTGTAAAAATGTGTATGATATGGTACATATGTATACAAAATGCAAACATGGTAATCTAGATAAAAGCCTAATCAATATTTGGGATGAATACATATATATTATTAAAATAGTCACTGCATTAAGTTTAATAATGTCCTCTGTAATTTACAGGATTACCCATTAGCTGAAAGAAAGAGCTAAAAGCTCAATAAGGCTTTTACATGCAGCAGAAAAAAAGCCTCAACATAAAGTTATTTTATATTCATTATGAGCTCTTCTTCAGGTGAGTTGAAACTTCTAGATCTAAAAGCATGCATTTGAATATGTTGTCTTCAATACAAATGATGGTTAATTAAACAAATATATATGATAACTTAAAATACGTAAGAATTTCGACTACTCTCAAGGAAGTTAGTTTTACTTAGCAGAAAATCTGAAGTGCTGATCATTTAATAGGTATTTTAGAAATAATTTTCAGGGGCATTGTAAAACTCAAATCAATGGCTGCCAGTGAATCTGCTTGGCATACTCAAATGGTTAAACCTTATACACTATGCTTTACGGTTCGCATCCTACCCCCACCTGCTTTCTCTTTACAAGCCAGAGAAATATTTAGAGCAGGCAGAGCAGAAGCAGATTCAGAAAGGTAATTAAGTGCTCATTTTCACACAGCCAGGAAGTGGCAATGCCCTACCAAATACATAAGGTGTCTGACTCACAAATCATAAGATACATTTTCTTAATTAAGAGCATTTCCAAATGTATTGTTTAACTCCTCAAAGACCATTTAAAAGGACCCCAGTATTGGTCATATTATTTTTCATGGCAAACTTTTCTTTAAAAAAAGTGAACTTTAGCTCAGATTTAACAACCACCCATTCCACTGTAGTAAAGTTATTACTTTTTTTTTTTAACAAGCAACTATTGCACTTATTATCTGCCAACCGCTGTGCCAATGCCTGGCTACACTGTGGTACATGGATAGACTCCCTCCCCTTGTGAAGCTCACTATAGTCCAGCACAGACGCCCTATTAAAATAAACACACAAATATACGTTCACGCTCTCAGATGAGAAGAACGTAGGATGAGTTCAAGTTTCTAATGGAACACATAAAGAAGACCTAATCTAGTCTTGGAGTCAGAGAAGGCAGTGTTTGAAGTGACTTGATGTGTAAGTTGGGTAAGCTGACCAAGAAGAGCTAGATAGGGTGAAAAGAATACTCTCGGCAGGAGAAACAAATGCATTTGCAAGGGCCTTGTGGAGGAGGAAGCACGGTGCCCACCTGCAAGGTGCTGAAAGCAGTCAATGTGACCAGTGGGCACAGAGGGTGGCTCACAGTGAACCTCAGTGAGGGGAATGGAACTGACTCCCGTAAGGATGGTAGTCTTCTCCTGGGCAGTCACCCCTTCCAAAACATTTCAAGGAAGTAGATGTGACAAGGTATGACCGGCACTTATAAACATGCTTCAGTTTGCAAGGAGGAGAATGAATTGGAGGGGGCAAGAGTGGGTGTGTGGAGACAGCAGGCTACAAGCAGACCCCAGATGGAGCTAATATCAACACGAGAGTAATAATGGTGGAGATAAAAGAGGGCAGGTCCAAAAGATAATTAGGAAAGAAACCAAGAAGACGTAGTCCTGGGTTTGAAATATGGGGTGAGGTGAGAGAGTCAGGATTATTGAGAATTTTACTTAAATTAAAAAGAAAAAAAAAACTAGAGTGTATTCATAGGACATCTGTATTCACAAAAGCTAATTGATGATTCAGGTTAATTACTGTTCTCCACATGTTGAATTTCTGACATAGTTTCTGTAAGCATAATTCGGCAACACAACAATGGCAGAGACTGTCATGCCAAAATGAATTGCTAACATATGCAATTAAAATAAATGTCTATGAGACATAACTGTCAAAATAGTAATTATGACTTGGTGAGCTAGAAAGAGTCTGAAAACTTATTTGAAATTAAATTCTTGTCATGTACATAGACGCAGTACATTCCAAAACAAGATATTAAAACAAAACTAATCAAACTCTTTGTTACTGAATATTCAACAACATGATTCAGATAAACAGTATATAACTGGGAAATGTTTTGAGTGGTTTAATGATTTTAAAATCATGTTCACTTGAAATATATTTCAATTTTTAAAAAATAATGAAGAATAAATCACTCTCAATTTTAAAAATCCATGGTCATTTATGACAGTCATTGCATGTAAATATGTTTGCTAAAATAAGAACACCCTACCAAACACAAAATTAGGAACTTTGAACATGTGAATTAAGGAACATTTACCAAGCAACCTATTAGATTTGGCAAAGTATGGAAATATAGTGGTATGTGCATGAAATCAAAAGTTCTAGATGTATTTTTTCTGTTTGGATGTGCTAACAAGAAATAGAGACTTTATAGGTAAATGATCACAGGATTCTGCAAAAATACTATTCACAAGAAGCAATATTCAGATGCATACTTCTAGCAAATCTTCAGGAGGTATCATATTTCACCAATTTCAACACTCAGACTTTATTATTGTTATTGTTATTATTTTACAATTTAACATTTCTGAAATCAAGATACCTCTTAAACTGATACTGTATTTCAAATGCTGGGAAGACAGACACAAGGGACAGTCATTACATAGTTACTATTATCTGCCCTTGGTCATAGCTAAGCAAACTGTCTTCCTCCTGACTGAGCACCTGCATTGTTGGTACAATGCATGCTAAGTTTATCTGCTGTTTAAAATATCTTTAAAATGTTAACAGGACGATTCATCACTAAAACAAATTTATTGTTTATCCTGAAATGCACAGCAACAAAGGACAGGACATAAATTTGGTTTTAGTTAAAATATTCTTCATTGGAGGGATGAATACAATTTCTGATTCTCTGCAAAGTAACAAAGACATGCTCTATGAAACAGGAGAAAGATAACCACAATTACATGAAGCTGTGTTATATTCTGTCACTGATACTCACGCAAAAGAATTGTCTCACATGCCATTCACTGCAGTTGAAAGAAAAGGCACATTTGCCCAATCTCTCAGGACAGATAAAAAAATGTTTCAAAGCAATGACAGACAGATGTGATGGATTTGTGAGCTGGGTGGAACTATCATCATTAATGAAATTTTGATAATTTTACTATTGAAAGCATGTTTTTCTTCCTTAGTGATATATACAATGAACTGGCAGATAGAAGAGTTCTAGTTTCAGCTCTTTAAATAATAATCTTGGAAACCAGTTGTCAGTTTGTTAATTTATTTGGACCCTAAATTGTTCACTTGTTAAATGAAGATGTTGGGCTAGATCATTGCTAAGGTCTCTTCTCTTTCTATGACATTACACATTTTTATTAATTTTAACTACTTGCCAATAATCTATCTTAAATTATATACAGAAAAACTTGGTTCACTAAAATGCCTATTCATTTGAAATACTAAAAAACATAAAATAGAAGTAACGAGTATTTTTCCCTATGAGTTTTGTATTCATGCTCTGAAATGTAAAACATAACAGTAACCATACTAATAGGAGAAAGGAAGGAGCAAATAGAAAATGAAATACTGGGGAAATAAAGATGTGGTCAAATATTTTAAATCTTCAAAACTGTTTAGAAATCACAATTAGTGATTAATCTCATAGTAAGAGACTAGATACAATGGAAGGGAAAGATCAAAGCATAACCTTAATTTAAAACACACTTGGCTTTGAGGCCCTTAAAAATTTGTTATATATGTATATGTGCATGGTCATGGGGTGTGTAGTGTAGTGTGGGAGTGGAGTCAGGGGATTTGTAATAGATATGTATGATATTGGGGGGAAATGGGGCAGCGGATTGGGGGATGGGGTTGTCACTTCTAGGGGTAAAAAGTATAACTATTGCACTGTGTTGTACAGCTGAAACTAATTCTAAAAAAAATGTGTATTTCATAATAAAAATAATTTAATAAAAAAAATTAAGGCTAAGTGGTATAGTTTAGCAAAAATAAATAAATAAATACATTGGGGAAAAAAAACTTGTTATGGTATTATAACTGTTGTACTATACATGTGTCAATAAGTTACAGTTCACCAGAATGCTTATTTAACCTGAATATTATATTATCCAATAATTTTGAGTAAATTAGAGATTATTATAAAGTAGCTTGATGCAAACTTTTATCATCACATAAAAATTTCCATTAAAAACCTACCAAAGGGCATATATCAAATTTGATTGCAAAACTTCATTTATCATAGCTACTTACTATGGGAGGTGATAAAAGTCTGATGAGGTTAAAAGAATGTGGCAATGGAGGTATTTTCACCAAAGGTAAGCTTTTTAGCTTGTGCTTAGAAAGTGGTGATAATTAAGGTGGGTAGTTTCACTAACATATAATTAATCAAAGCCACTGAAGGGTTATGCAAAGATATAAAAGGCCAAACAATTTTTTTTTCAAAATAATCTGGAAAAATGAGTTCAAGGGAAATTTTACACATATATATTACTATATAACTCAAGAAATAGTTTAGACTGGTTCTTTCTCAAAATGGGTTGTGAATTTCAGAACTTAGTTTTAACATAAACTGTTAAAAGAAAATCAAAACCACGCATAGCAGGTATTTGTAAAACATACATATATATACATAATGTGTGTGTGTGTGTCTATATGTTGTAAAAGCCGAACACAATTCCAAAACCAATCTTAATTTGGTACATATGAGATACAGTGTTAAACTAACAACATGAGACCAAAATATATATTCAAATACATAGTCAAATACATATCAAAGATTAATAACACTCAAACTTGATGTATGACAGCACATATTAATTCAACCTGAGGTTAGAAATGTTGTCTCAGGTACACTATTTAGACACATTTATTGGTAAAACTGGTTCCCATTCATCTCCATATATTCCCTTAATTTTGTCTGAGTCAGAAATATATGCCATATGCAAGCTCATCAAGA
>NW_017731717.1:1754623-1755514 GCF_001890085.2 Hipposideros armiger
TTTCTAGTTTTTCCAAAGATTACAAAATAGTAATTTGCTCCTTCAGTAACTATTTGTAAATATACAAATAATATGAGTGATTTCATAACTATTGATTTCTGAAAAACTATAATTACTAGCCTTCTGAGCTCAGATGGGTTAAGATTTACAGGACGCACCCCCAAAACAGGTCAAACCCGGTTGCCCCCGCCATCCCATTCTCTCCTTTTCACCTGCAGTTCAGCTAATTAGGCTTATATCCAAATAGGCGAGAGGAAAATTTGACTGAAAATTTTAGATGGAGTCATGCTAATCAACAACCTAAAAAGGTCATTTAGCACATCATTTCTGAGATGTCAAAACAAATGCATGTCAGGTTCATGGGTATGTATGTTCACTGAGTGAAAAGCCTGTTAATTACTCAGTTACAGACTCTTCCCCCAAACACTCCCATACATAGCCCTTTTGGAGAAAAACACTCAGCAGGATATTTAAGACATACTTGTACATTATGAGAAATTGTTAAAGCAAAGCTGAACATTGCACGAGGGTGAGGAGGGTGACTTGAGGCACAACCAATTGGACCTATTAGCTAAGTCTGCTCTACTATGTTTATGATAATTGGTCAAGTTCTGGGCACAAAACAAGCAGATAATAAACATTTCATTAATTTAAAGATGACAGGAACACACATATAATAACCTGCCATTGCATCTTGATAACTCTTTGATATTTTAATAAACGACCATTATGGACCATATCTATTAAAAAAACAAAACTTGTCCACATTCAGTTCCTCAATCAGACACATATAACTGATGGTTTCTTGTCTTCATAGAAACTTCCATATAATAGATAGGAATAGCTTTGTACAGTTTAATGGTAAAAAGTCATCAGTTGACAATTTTCAAG
>NW_017731717.1:1759424-1760900 GCF_001890085.2 Hipposideros armiger
AAAAAAACAAGTTTAGAGTCATGACTCTTCCATCTAATTTTCATTTTCAGCTACAAGGAATAAAAGCAACAATTAGGAAAGAGCTAATATGGCATGGGTTTCATGATTGACGTCAGTTGCATTGTTTCACATTAGCTGTTCGAACAGCCATCAAAGGATAATGACTTTCAGTCACTATCAATCAATAATTTTTTTCAGTTGCAATTTCCCATAAGTCATTGCTATTACTACCAGTAATCAAGTCGCCTCCTTTGTTTCTTGAAATCAAACATGAACAAAGAAGAATGACTAATTATCAGTTGATCTTCACTAGCTCCTAGTAATAATTTGCCACTGTGGACATGAGATTATATTAGTAATATATGAAGGCTCTGTGTATTTTTAAGTCATGGAGAATTGGTAAATAATTGCATGGATATTATTCATCCTACTATCAGTAAAGACCATTATGCTGCCTAGATGAAGCTAGATTAAAATCAATTAAAAAGATGGGTTGGTTTTGTTTATTATGTATTTTTATAATTTATCTGACAGCTGTTTCCTGAATACCACTGAAGAATGCATATGAAGCAGATATAATCCCTTTGAACAAATTGATGCTTCTTCAAATCTCTTTTTGGAATGTATTATCCCCAAACGGGGTTGTTAAATCAATTATGCAATCATAAGATTCAAAACAGAGCTAAAAACTTCCTGATCATCCAGATTCTGTAGCAATGTTTAATTAGAATTAATTGCATGACTACAAATAGTGCTGTGCCAATATCAATATTAGGGAGGTCATACTTTTTTAGAATGACATTTAATATAAAAATAGTAATGTAACATATTAATATCAAAAATGTACATATTGAAGTAGTTGAACCATCTATCTCATACTAGATGCAGGAACTCCTATTTTAAAGAGAAATAAAATTAGACCTTTTTGGTCACCTTTTTCATTTTGGATTTGTTGGGTAAGACCATCTTCTGATGCACAGAGGCAGTATAAATACAAAAAAACCTCCATTCCTAACGGCCACTCATGTTCATTAACAAAACCATCTAGTCCCAAGTAAGTTTGTTTTCTGTAGATTTGTCTGTTTCCACCTGTGTGTATCTGCAGTGGCTTTACTAAATGGCTTACTTCCTCCTTTAATAGAGTCATCTTTTTACATGGCCATTTTTGCACCTGACTTACCATTTGATCAATTGTGTCCACCCAGTATTTAAATTACCTACCACCTTTTACATTTCCAGACCATAAACATAAGACTATGCTTCTACAGAGACAAAGGCTATTCTGTACAGTTTTATTTTCCTACAATTTGTCTAACAGTCCAGTAAAAGAAAAGTTATTTAACATAAGACCATACCAAGAAAACTAACATCAGCCTATTTAGAGTTCTTCAAGTTGCAGAGTAAAGAAAGGGTTGTATCCAAGATCAATTTATGCTCATTTTTTTCTCAATTCTCTAAAATTATCAATTAATTGTA
>NW_017731717.1:1762755-1763564 GCF_001890085.2 Hipposideros armiger
AAACGAACTTGCCACACTGCGGATAATACCAAACTGGGATAGGGAGCACAGTCGTATGCAGGATGAGGTCGTCAGAAATACAAATTTATTTTTTATAGTGAGCAGGGTCACAATTAAAGCCTTGTATTTAGATTTCAAGAATCCATTGCACAAGTATAGGAGTAGAATTATCTAACTTGATAGTACAATAGTTCATATAAAAATAAATAAATAAAACCCTGGACTTTAAGTGATCACAAGTTCAATGTGATATGGGTGTGAAGGGGGCTATTATCATCAAGCCTACATCGGCATTAGTCAACGCCTTCCCATCTCATGGGAGACAACCATCTTACTTCATGCTGCAATGCTTTATTATTCTTAGTTATCATTCCTGTGCTGTACGTAGAAACTTAAATGATTACAGCAAAACCTACGGGGAGTATGAGGTCTTAAACCTATTTGAGAAATAACCGAGGGAAGTGAGTACTATTAGTTTAAGAACAAAGCCTTAATGAGACATGCAGACTTTCCTCAAACAAGTGAAAGCTTGTCATAAAATGCATTTGTTCTTAGCTTTGCAAAAGAACAGAACCAACCTAGATGGATGTGTTAGACCCATCTGGTTCACTGCAGTACAGCCAGAGGCACTAAGAGGAAGAGAATGAGATGGGGCTTTGGCGCCAGCCATAACGCAAGCATCTGATCGTAAGCAATTCAAGAATCAACATGTATTTTTGATCACCCTCTTTATGCCATCCATACACTGCTTGATATTAAGGTGGAATTGATATTCAAAATGTTTAACAACTGTCTGGCATGAGCACCAA
>NW_017731717.1:1769868-1774182 GCF_001890085.2 Hipposideros armiger
GTACCCTACGGGCAGGGAAATACCTAAGAAAAGGGCAGACCACTCCAGATTGGTACGTGGAGGTTTTAATGAGCAATGGAACTCACAAGGCTTATCTTGATAAGCAGCCACAAAACAAGTAGATTTCTGCCACGTCTTAAAAGTTCAGAGGTTTTACCGGGTTCCATCATGTATACCATGAGTATAGTTGCGACACCACATTTCTTTCTCAAGGCCGTGTCCTTGCAGCTTTTGGGAATGAGGAAGGCAAGCATATTGCATATTCAAGGACAGGGAAGGTGGTGGGGAGTCTCCGATTGCCTCTGTCCAGCTAAGGGGTCAGCCATCAGTCACATCTCCTTGATGACCACCCTCAACACCTTAATACATGATAGCTCTATGTTTCTAAGGGTGTCGTTGTAGCCTTTTCTTTGAATATTTGAATAAATCTTAACTAAAAGGGACAAATAACCCACACTCCAGAGTGTGCCCTACTACCAACTAGCCACGTAGCACTGAGCTCTCATAAATCACTTACAAGCTGTAGGCATCAAGTGCATAATCCTTTAAAATGAGTGGATCAACCAGATATTTGCCATCTCTTACAGCTGTAAGATTTAATACTGTACATTTCTTTGGTTTTCAATACAAGAAAAAGAAGTCTGAGCTGAGAGAACCCTTGAAGGAAAGTTACTGACCTATGTTAATAAGCTCCAGTGAAAGAGCTAGAAGAGCTAGGCATTTTTGCATACAATATGTTTGAAAGAGAGGCAGGTAACGGGTGTCCTGTATCCAATATAAATAATCAAAATTCATTTATTTATTTCCTTTTTAGCATCACCGAATTTAAGTTTGTTTTGCCTTCAGTTTGTTTCCTAACTTTATTTCAAAAACAATACTAAAAGGTTGAGCTCAATCAAAGTCATGGAGGTGAATTTAAAGGAGATGACATCTGGAGCCCTCCCTCTGAGGACAGCACTGTACAAGAATTAAGATGAGGGTAGAAAGCCCACTAGCCAGATACACCTGGAAGGTTTGCACATTCTCATCTGTGTGACCCCACTAAAGAGCAAGCTTTATCTGTGAAATGAAAATCTAGACTTGTTTCCACGCTCATTCCATACATACAAAAATAGCGTGTTCCTCCCCAAGGAAGGAGTATCAGCTAACCGGATTGGGAAAAGCCTGAAAGTCATTGAATCATATTCTGTTAGTAGATGGAATGGGAGTCAGTGCTACATAATGCAGCTTGACATGCCTGTCTTCAGATATAACAGGGCACTCATATTTTTCTTCACCATTTAGGTACACCTGGGCAGGATCTCCCCACTGGGAAAAAAGAAACATGGTCTCACTCTCTTCCAGGTTTTCTGAGGTTGGTGGCATGAGTTAGGTCAATCAACCCTGGAGAAAAGCTAGCCTCGCCCACAGGTCTGTTCCAAAGCAGCTAAAAGGCCGCCTGGGTTATGGGTAGAAGCCTTGCTGTATCACACAGACTACCAGAGTCCTGCTGCACGAGGGAAAGCTGGTTCTTGACAACCAATAATAAAGCTCTTACTTTCATCTGCACTTTACTTTTGTATCCATTTTTTATTTCATTCAGAAAATAAGCAAGAAAGAGAGATCAAGCATTTTCCTCTATACTTCAACTGCTAACTTAGCAGGCAAGAAATTTGAGAATAAATACTAAGAGTAGAAACCCATGGAAAGTTGTAGCTTAAACCCTGTATTTATTGCTGAAGATGGTCGTTGTGGTCACATTTTTATATATATATAGGAATGACTGAAGTTAGCTTATCAGAACTTTAGATGGCTAAAGAAATCAAGTTTCTTATGGAGAACAAACATTTATGCTTGAGAGCTGATCTTTGGGAATTAGAGACAAGTATCGGTAAATGATATTAGATCAATACAGTAAAATCAGTTCCTCTTTATCTTGGTGTACTAGTATCAGAAAAACGGTGAAAGCAGACCGAAGCTGCAGCCTCTGGACAGGGAAGAATGCAGGCTCCATGCGCACCCCTATGACCCACAGTCCTGCCTGAGGGATCAGCATACAAGACCGCTGAATCCAGCATTCCAGGCAGAGCCCTCAGGTGAGAACAGCGGTTTGAAACCACATGGCCAGGCAGAAATCAGAAAACGAAGACACAGGGCCTGGCTGCCTCCCTCCTGCCCTCCCAGTGTTAGAAGTGGGCTCCAGAAGAAAAGGTAGCAGTGTCCGATTGAAGAACAAAATATCTACAACCCTGAGGACTGCACCAACACTCTGAGAACTGCACCAAAGTCCTGAGCACTCCAGTGACAGGGAAAACACTGGGGGGGGGGGGAGCTCTGGGCTGGTCCCAGCCATAAGCAACAGCTACCTTTCCACAGCCCACCCTGCCCCCATCTTTCTGGGTGGATCCCTGCTGGGTAATCGGAACCAGGGAGACACAGGGCCTGAGCACTGGGCTGCAGAGGAAGCTTTGGGATTTCAGAAGCTTTGGCTGTCGTGTTCTTAGTGTGTTTTCTTTGGCTGTTGTGTTCTCAGAGCGTTTTCTCTGGCTGGGGCCAGAGAAACTGCACTGACTGTAGAAACAACCGACCACACCCACTAGCACCCTGGAAACCCGCCCCACCCACCTAGAGCTGCATTGCCAGGGGCACTCTGGCACCTGATGGCTGGCCTGCCTCTGAAAGCTGAGCAAAGTAGGTTTTTTACAGCAGAGGACAATCCGCAAAGGCCTGGGGAGACTGGTAGGTAGAGGGCATTATTAAGGCAGGACCTGCTCTGCAACACAGACTTGGCTGTGGCTGGACTTAGCGTTCTTCTCTTGTTTTGTTTTGATTTTGATTTTTCTCTTTTCTCTTTCCCTCTTTTTCTGTCTTTTTTTTCTCTTCTTGTTTCTCTTCTTCTTTTCTATTCTTTTTGTTGTTCTGTTTTTCTTTTGTGTGTTTTGTTTTTTTTGTTTTTTGCTTGCTTGTTTTTGTTTTTGCTTGGTTTTGTTGTTTTTGTTGTTTATTTTACTTTGTTTTGATTTTTTTGTTGTGTGTGGTTTTTGAGTGTGTATTTGTTTTTTGGTTTTGTTGGTTTCTTTTGTTTCATGGGTAATATTTTTACTTATATATTCCCTCAGGCAAGGGAAGAAAAAGAAAAAATAAACATGTGGGATTACATCAAACTAAAAAAGTTTTTCACAGCAAAGGAAACCATCAATAAAAAAAAAAGGCATCCTACTGAATGGGAGAAGATATTTGCCAGTGATACATCTGATAAGGGGTTAATATCCAAAAGTTATAAAAAACTCATACAACTCAATACCAAAAACAAACAACTCAATTAAAAAATAGGCAGAGGACATGAAGAGACATTTTTCTAAATAGGACAGAAAGATGGCCAACAGACATATGAAAAAATGTTGAATGTCACTAATCATTAGAGAAATGTAAATAAAAACCACAATGAGATGCCACCTTTCCCTGGTCAGAATAGCTCTCATCAATAAATCAATGAACAACAAGTGCTGGCGAGGATGTGGAGAAAAGGGAATCCTTGTGTACTGTTAGTGGAATTGCAGATTGGTGCAGCCACTATGGAAAACAGTATGGAGGTTCCTCAAAAAATTCAAAATGGAACTACCGTATGACCTAGCAATTCTACTCCTGGGTATCTATACAAAGAAATCCAAAACACTAATGTGAAAAAAAAATATATATATATGCACCCCTATATTTATTGCAGCACTATTTACAATAGCCAAGATATGGAAACAACCAAAATGCCCATCGACAGACAATTGGATAAAGAAACTGTGGTTCATATATACAATGGAGTACTACTGAGCCATAAAAAAAAAAATAAAATCTTACCATTTGCAACAACATGGATGGACCTAGAGAATATTATGCTAAGTGAAATAACTCATATGGAGAAAGACAAATACCATATGATCTCACTTATATGTGAAATCCAAAAAAACTGAATAAATGAACAAACAAAACAGAAATAGACTTGGAGATATAGGGGGGGGAAATAATGGTTGCTAGATGGGAAGAGGGGTAGGGATAAGGGAGAAGGTAATGGGATTAGAAAGTACAAATTAGTAGTCACATTATAGCCATGGGGATATGAAATACAGTTTGGGGAATATAATCAATAATGTTGTAAAGCTTGTGTAGGGTGCCAGATGGGTGCTGGACTTAACAGAGGGATCACTTCATAGACTGTATAGATGGCCTGATCACTGTGCTATACACCTGAGGCTGAAGTAGAATAATATTGAATGTCAACTATAAATATATATGTATATATTTATTATATATATATAGTCACGGGAGGTGGAGTACAACATG
>NW_017731717.1:1775062-1778081 GCF_001890085.2 Hipposideros armiger
ATTTGACTGTTCCATGGTGGCTACACCACATTCCCATCAATCATGCATGAGGGTTTCAATGCCTCCAAATCCTGTAAACACTTGTATTTTTGTTTGTTTGTTTTATAGTAGCCATTCTAATAGGTATGAATTGGTTATATTGTTACTTACATAAGACTGATTAACATGGACACTGAGGATTACTTACCCAACATCTGTTTCTTCTTTTCCCCTTTCTAAAGAATTCCATTTCACTTAAGTACCAACTGCACTGCCAGCTCTAGATGGGGATGTTGATCAGCCAGCCACTTGGCTCATGGTATTCCCCATTAATGATTTTGGTCCAAGATGGATGCAGTCACACAAAATAAGACTCCAAAAGGAAATTTCTCCATGATCCATCTCTCTTTATACCTCACCACACACTCCCAACACTATAAACAGAGAACACATCGTCCTAGTGCTCACTGGAACCATCTTATAAAGTACAAGAGGAACCAAGACTTGAGGACAAGACTAAAACTCCAAAGATGACAAGCAGAAAGACAGAAAAAAATCTGAATCCTTGATGATGTGCTCAAGCCAAAATCACTGAATCAAAGAATGCATTGTACCTGTGGGTATCGTTTTAATGTAATAAACTGCTGTCATTTTTTAAGCTATTGTGAGATGGGTTTTCTGGTATCTGAGGCCAAAATGACCCAAATTGATCAGCTGTAATCAAAGCAGGGCACTTTAAATATGGACAGGAAAATAAAATAGAGGAATGGCACATTTTTATCAATGAACAGATATACATGAATGGCAGCCATACATACATCACATTAAAAAAAGTCATTTTTATGGCTTGCAAATGAGGAGAAAAATAGCAGGAATCAACCCCCACATTAAAAGGAAAATAAAATATCTAGAACATTATTTCTATTCCCTGGGTTTGTTTAAAAATTCAAGGATGAAACAAAATTCATTTTAAAACGGGCAAAAACATGGAGGTTAGCGGCATGAATCACATGCCTCTAACCTCTAATACGTTCCCAATATTCATGAGCTGATTTAATTTTATTTTAAACTTAATGACTCAATCAGTGTTTTATTTAACCAGTTCCCTTTGTGAAAACTATTATTTCAAAAAGACGCTTGAAATAAGCCTTCTCTCTGAGTCCTTTTTACTTGAGGTATATAGGACATCCATTTAAGGTGTAGGATAAGAGTATTTCCCCACTCCCTGCGATCCTAAAATTCTTTTTTTTCCTCTTCTTCTTCCTTGCATTCTCTCAATCTTTCATTCACATGGAGACAGCCTGCTCCTGTCACCGTTAGCAAATGCACTATACAGTTGATTCTCCTATCCTCTCTTCTGATGCTTGGATAAATGCCAAGAAACCTAAATTTGGACAGAACAAAAGGTTCACGCTCAGCAGAATGAAACCAGTTGTCGTCTATTTCAGGTCCTTCTGGGGTAGAAAAGGGCAAAACATAATGGTCACCCTGAAACCATTCTTAGTCACTTAAGCAGTACACCTCATTTAGAATACCCATTCAGATCAACTAGCTCCATATATGTCAACTCATAATGCCCCCTAAGAAGCACTTAGTCTAACTAATAATATGATGATATGCACTATCAGGGGATGCAATGAAAGCATGAAAAGCTGAGATATAAATGACTCTTCTAAAATGCTCTGGCTTGGATTTATGATATACAGGTCAAGTATCACTTTCAAGGCACTCAGAAAGCATTAAAATAGAGAAAATAATATCTCTTCTGGGTCTTATCCTTTCAATGCTATTCGGCAGCTTGTTCTTTAAGGCCAGGTCTACACTTGAAAGTGCACGATCCAGCGTGGCCTTCTGTAGCTGCTGCTTCACTCTTCATTCTGTTTTAAAAGCAGCCACAGCTGAAAATAGCTCAAGAATGTGAAGCCTGCATGATGGTACAGTTACCATTTCAAACATGCACAGAATATGTTAAGCCTGAGGCTATTTTTCTCAAGTTTGGACAGTCCCTAAGAGATAGAGTTGAAACGTTCTTTTAAAATATTATCTTCAAATAGAGGTCATTAAAAAAGGAGCTAATATAGAGGGATCATTTGGCCTCTAATTAGGTAGAAAGATAATCCTCAACCAAAAAGAAAGAAAAAAAAAATAGACCATCTCTTTTTTTTTTTTCTAATTTAAACAAAGAAAATTATTCTTAGGTAAATCTAAGGTATTGCATAGAACTTTAATATTGATTGCATATTGTTAACAGAAGATGTCAATAGTATCTCTCAGGGTTCATTGAAGGAATATACAAAAGACTAAAAATGCAATATTGTCAAATGATGATTTATAAAGGAACAAAACTTAAGCATTATCAAGTTTCAGATGTAACTCAGCATTTTTCGCCACTATGGTCCCTCTATTCATTTTCTGGTAAGACTTCATATTTTATTTTTGTTATCAAAAAGTACATATTAAAAACTATAAATTCAAAAAAGGCCCAATTGAACAGCATTTCTAAGCAACAGCTAAAGATAGGGTGTGTTTGAAAAATATATAGGCTGACAATATTAAGTAAAGCTATCATACATGACCTCCATTAATCTCTATAACTCATTTTATATGGTGCCTATATGTCCTTAATGTTAAATTAGTATTATTATAACAAACATTAGCTACAATATTAAAAGTGACATATATGCATATGGGACAATGTGTCCTCTTTGTCTAGACTGCTTTTCCTCTTAGTATTTATATTAAGAAACATTTATAGAGCACTTAATTTATCATAGGCACTATTTTATACACCTTACAAATATTAGCTCATTTAATCTTAGCAATTACCCCCGAGAAATGAGTCATACTCTTGTTCCCATAATACAAATAAAGAAACTGATAGACAGCAAGGTTAAGTAACTTTCCCAAAGTCACAAGCTAGTAATGAACAGGGCCAGAATTTAAATCAAGGAAGTCCAGCTCCAGATTACATGGTCTTAATCACCACGCTTTTGAGAGGTTTTATTTGCAGTCTCTCAAAGAAGAAGAAATGATGAATAAT
>NW_017731717.1:1780251-1781351 GCF_001890085.2 Hipposideros armiger
TTGTCAAAAAGTATGAAAAATTTTAAAGATCCCATTAATTGCTGCCAAACTGTCACTGTGAGGGTTGTGTGGACGTCACCAGCTGATACATACCTTCTTCACCATCACAACTGAAGTGTATGCTTTCTACCTGGCTAATTTTATAGGTAACAATGAATTAAACTGCCTGTCTGATTATGTATGAGTGAATTTAAACTTCTGTCATCTGTTTACTAGCCCTTTGTACTGTCTCTCATTTGAACTATGTCCTTGCCATTTTTTTAACTGGGAGGCTTACTGTTTTTCTTTTCTTTTGATTGTTGCTCTAGCTCAGCTGGATTTCTCACTCTTCATTGGCTGATGTGGAAACAGCACCATTAAGTAAAAGTCTAGGAAAGTACTCTGCCCCTAAAAAAATAAAAAGTACCATTTTTTTGGTTGCTTTTCTTGTCTTTGTGAGCAAAGTGCAACATTCGTACAAAAATAAGAGGCAATAATGAACAAAAATCACCTCGGATTGGCAGGTCAACTTAGTCTATAAAACTAATACAAGACAACATTATATAGCTCAGCAATGTTAAACAGTTTTCTTGTGCTTCCTTAGAATAGTGGTTTTTTATCACAGAAAATATATTGGCCTCAAATTTAGAATTTAGAGATTCGGTGTTAGCTGCTCTTAAAACTCAGTGGCCATGGTTATTTTACTATCATGTTAATTATTTATACTTGAGTATTTTCAAGCCAAATGTTAACTATTTCCAAGCAAAACATTTCTGAGGAAACTAAAGCATACAAAATCTGATCAACAACAAAAATTTCAATCAAAACATCTTTTTCCCCCTTTTCAATACCAATGTATCAGAAATGATTAAAATCTAGCTACTATAGAGGTGATTATCAAAATAACTGATAAGAGATAAACTCCAGAGCTGCAGGAGGCCAAACTGTGTGGCTGTTAATCAGAAGCAAATTTGTTACAAGGCTACCCTGAAATCCTATCAGAGGCCAAACGTCCCTGCAGTCTGATTAAAGAGTGAAATCACAGGGAAACCTTTTGCCATTGTTCAGAAAGAAAGGCACCCAGAATTGCAGGGCTTGGAGGTAAATATGTGTTAAGAAAA
>NW_017731717.1:1782271-1786124 GCF_001890085.2 Hipposideros armiger
TTCATTGACAGCACATGTAAATTACTTGCTTCTACTCATTTTACATAAAGTCTTACAGATGATCCTTGAAAACCAAAATGAAATTAGTTCCCCTATTTTCAAGTAGTTTCAGAGAACTTTTTTTTCAGAATGGAAAGGACACACACGTCATCTATTTCAACATTATATACAAATCATTATATCCATGATTTTTCCATCATTAATGGCCTAAGTTCCAGAATGTCTTGTACCTGAGTTTATCCAAATGACAGGATATACATGTAAACTTAATATAATTGATATATGTTCTATGCAAAAACTTAAACCAAGAGTTAACAAAATAGTAAGAAGACATCAGTGCTTATAGGTGGTGTCAATTATCAATTATATATTTCAGCAATATGAAAAATTTCAACAATCTCTTTAAGTTCCATAAAAACTGCATAGGTATTAGCCTATGCATTCTGCATGTGAATTCAAATATAATTCATCACATAAAAGATAACCCAAAATTTACAATATGGTAGCTCCTATTTTAGTAATATGGTCTACTGAATGTTAATAATAATATCATGAATAATAACAGTAATAGTAATATTGAATTTAAGCACAAAATTTTACTAAAATCTGCAGAATACTGTCTAAATATGTCCTGCTCACTCCCTTGTGTATGACAGGTCTATATATAATTTAATATATCTATGTTTTTCTTTCACATATGTGTGATGTATATGAAAGAAATACAGTAAAAACCTTGGATTGCGAGTAACTTGGTTGCGAGTGTTCTGCAAGACAAGCAAACATTTCTAATACATTTTAACGTGGTAAACAAGCGGTGTATTGCAGTATGAGTAGTTTGTTTCTGGAACGAATTATGCTCGCAAACCAAGGTATAACTGTATATATGTCATATATGTATATATTATGATAGCGGTTTATAGAATAAAACATCAGCTTCATATTTCTGTCATATTAGTCACTAGGGAACTATCCTAATATAATTTCATGCTTTGAACTGCATTTTTTTTATTACCACAAGTGAAGCATTATATACGAAATGCTCGAATAGGAAACATTTAAATGGGCATACACACAAAACAGACTCTAGAAATAGTTCCTTAAGAAAGATAATGCATTTTTCTATGCAATCACTGGCTAATATCTCTTCATACAGTTAAAGCCAAGCTAGTTCCCTACTGAGCAATCCAAATTATGATACCAGATCCACTACATCGGGTTTTGCTGTAAACGGCCTCATTTCATCTCACATACTCTGTTGCTTCTCCTTCTGCCCTCCTTGGGTTCCCATTCAGTGGTAAGAAGAGAAGAAACCATTCTTCATACACACTGTCTTGTTTCCATTTTTCTGACTCATTCTTGGGAATGAAATCCCCGGCCACAGCCTACTCAGCATACTATTAGTGGTCCCTGTTGGGCTTTTTTCTTGCTCACAGCCCTGTTATCCCTTAATAGGACTTTGATGGAAATCTGCAGAATCATAGCTGGTAATTCTTGTCATTCTCATGAAAGCTGACTAAAGTACATCTTTGAATTAGATGTTTTTCAGGAAATATTTACCATTCTGTCAAAGATAACTGTTTTACATTAAAGTAGGTACTGAGAATGCAAAATTACATGAAAAAATTATATCTTTATGTTATGCTTTCTGAAAACCAGCACTTTAACCTTTGATTATACTCAAGTGGTTCAACAAAAGCATACCAAGATGCATTATATAAGCGTTATTTGTATTACTGAAAGTTCCAACTAACTGGTCGTTCTAAAATAAAGGCAGTGATCAGCTTTCTGCACTTCCATCTTTTTAGGTTCTTTTCAATACATTGAGGCCCAAATTGTCCTTGTCAAATATGCAGTCTTTGAGTAGAGATGTGTTAAGGGGAGGAGGGTCTTATGGGTCCATTAAATTCCATTCTCTCCTCCATCAGTAAAGGTGCTACAGCTGCCCAGCTATATTGTCAATCTCCCTTGCAGGTGGTTCCCATGTATCTATGATCTCCTCAAATGTAATAAATGTAAGTGATGTGTATCATTTCTGGGCCATGTATGTTCTCCCTTTTCTGTATTTCCTATTCCTCCTAGAATACTGAAATGCTCATGCTCCAGTTGTTACCATGCCATCAGGTGATGACAGACAGACAAGGCAGAAAGAAACTGACTTCCCAAATGACCACAAGCAAAGCTGTGCCCACAACCTGAACCACTCCCTTCAAGAATACTACCTGAGGGCCGGCCGAGTGGCGCGTTGGTTAAGAGCTGGTGTGGGACGCCAGAGGGCCCCTGTTTGGATCCCACATAAGAGGGCCAGTGACACTGCCCTCCACAGCTAAGATGCTGAACAACAGCTCAACCTGGAGCTAGGCTGCCGTGCGTTGCTGGCGCCAGCGTGGGCTGCAGCCCCTGCTGCAGTGGGTTGCCATGGGCTACCGTGTGTAGCCAGCAGCCAGCGTGAGAGGCCAACAGCCGCTGTGTGCAGCCGTTCCGATNCTCTTTTTCTTCTAAACTAATTCAGATCTATTGCCCTTCATTATATTTACAATAGTTAAGATCATCAGCAACAGAGTTCCAAAAACCTGGGCATGTGAAGGCTGCAGACACCAGGTGCTGAAGAAACATAGACAAGAATACAGCATGACCTGCTTTAGAATTAATGTCCTTTTTATAGCTTTCCACTAATTATTCCTGATTATTTCATCTCATTTTAATGTTCAAAATGGCTGCTCAGTGTAAAGATAAGTGTAAAATGGTGTTACTGTAAAAAACCAAACAAGAACAGAAACAAAAATAACCCAACTATGTGAATTAGCCAAACACTTAAGCTACAACAAACAAGAGTGACCTACTTCTTAACCATGAGGAACTATATCATGCCACATGTGAGTGCAGACCTGTGAATGGATAATGTATTTACATTAAATGTCACAAATACAGAATCATCTTTACAAGTAGCTTAGAAGACCAATACTAACTGCCCATTTATCTAAGTGCCCAGTAGGGGTAAAAAATAAGAGAATGTAATTAGTTAATGAATTCCTGTATAATGCTAGAAAGAAAGATGAACCAATGACTACACAATAGTCTAGACTGGTTGTTTGTTAAAACCATATCAGACAAATTTGCATTCTGACTTTTATAATATACAGATTTGAACATGTAGGCTCACTTTAAGGAAACACCAGTTTCACACAGATATTTGCTGTCAGTTTCACACAGATATTTGCTGTCAATCAATACCATCTGCATTACAATATATTGCCCTCAATGAAGAGCATTCATTTTAATGATGTCCTCCTCCATCCTGTAATTAAGTTTCACTGACTAAGTATTTTCAGCAATACTTTTTTCTCCCAAAACATGTCCACAAAATTGCAAAACAGCTAGTCAATATAGTCAGTCGAGAAATAATTTCATTGGAGCTGACAAAATGTTTTCCTGTTCTGAAAGGAGTGACCAGCTGATTGATTTTCCTTTTTACTAAATTGATTCGCTACTTTTGTGGACAATTCTATCAAAAATTAACTTTATTTACCACCAACTTTCTAGTCAAGATATCCTAGGTGAAAAAATAGGTATTCATTTGCTTGAGCTTATTTTTAAATTTTCTTTTTATATTCAATTTTCATTACCCTCTAATTAACACGTTTGTTGTAGGAAATGCATAATCCCAGACATAACATAGGCCTGGCATCATTCTCTATATTCCTTTCACACTTTTTCCAATACACATATAATTTTACAGGCTTTAGATACTAAGATACACACACACACACACACACATACATATTTGGTGTCTTTGTTTCATATTTAACATTATATACTGAGCATATTCCAATTCTTTACTACTCTTCCAAAAAAA
>NW_017731717.1:1790664-1799639 GCF_001890085.2 Hipposideros armiger
TGGAAGAGCGCAATGATGGTGCCAACTTGGGCCAGTGAAGCAACATCCTCCACAACTAGACTGAAGAACAAAACGACAGCAACTTGTCTGTTCCCTTTCCCCCAATTCCCCAATAAAAATCTTAAAAAAAAAGAGAATATTACCTGAGCAATACAAATTTATATGTTCTTAAAGCACTGTATTTCAGGGTATCTTTATTATAGCAACTCATCCTTCACTCTAATAAGATGGAGTAGGACAAAGCATAAAAGACAAAACATGAAATGCTGCAATTTGGATTAACTATGGCCGTTGTTTTTATGTAGTTGTTAAAAGATAATCATGCTTCATAAGTAGACAAAGAATCTGAGCAACAGATGTGAAACATATTCAGAAAAAATATTTGGACTATCTATATTGAGTTCTATTTGATCTTGAACTGATGGCAGAACTCATGACTTTCTAGCACCAGTAGTTCAACTTAGTTCCCAAGAAGCAAGCCAATGCCTAGAGCAGGAATACATATAATGGGATTTCTCAATTAAATTACATGTATATACTATTGCTTTTTTAAGCTTTTGAGGTTAAAAGATGAAAATAACAGAACCTTCTAGAAAAAGCTACTCAAACAAACAATTTCAGCAACGAAACAGAAAAAAGTGGAGGGGGGTGGAGGGGGCTCATAACAGAAGGTAGAAAAATGTATTATCCCTGCTAGTCAAGGAAAGGTTGAATGGAGAAGTTGTTTTTGAATAAAGTCTGGTGTATGGTTCGATAGTATAGCGAGGGTATGCATGTGTGCTGGGGGGCAGAAATAGGGAGGAAGGATGGAGGAAGGCACTAGACGTTCACAATAAGAAACAGGAGGAAAATACAGACCTCATGCTACAGAGTACTCTGTCACAACCTACCACCATGACATCACTATCTACAGAGTTCATGGAACAGATTCAACCATTGTAACATTCCTCAACATAGTAATGCTTGTCACCACTAAGAATGGATTGTAGTTGGCCTGGCATCTATTTCTCATAAGTTCTGTATGTCTATCTAAATTCTGATTACAGATGAATATCCGTCTTATAAAATACAAGCAATCCAAATTCAATAACACATTACAATCAACAGGTACTAGGGCCTGGTAAGGAATATCTTAGTAACACCAGGATGATTTAACATTTAGAAATTTATTTATCAAATATAACACAGTAACAGGTCAAAGAAAAAGTGACAAATTCAATAGGATCTAAAAAAAATTTAATAAATCTTAATATGCATTCTTGATTTTAAACATACATCCTAGGAAAAGAGAAAAAATGAAATAATTTATTATACAGGCATACCTTAGATATATTGCAGGCTCATTTCCTGATCACTACAATAAAGCAAATATCACAATAAAGCAAGTCACACAATTTTTTTTTTTGGTTTCCCAGTGTATAGAAAAATTATGCTTATATTATACTATAGTCTACTTAGTATGTAATTTATTGCTACAAATACTGTCATCTGAGCCTTCAGTGAGTCACACGTTTTGCTGGTAGAGGGTCTTGCCTTGATGTCGATGGCTCCTGATGGGTCAGAGTGGTAGCTGCTGAATGTTGGGGTTGCTGTGGAAATTTCTTAAAATGATACACCAGTGAAGTTTGCCTGGATTGACTCCTTTTCATTATTTCTCTGTAGCATGCCATGCTGTTTGATAGCATTTTACCCACAGCAGAACTGGAGTCAATATTCCCAAACCTTTCTCCTGCCTTATCAACTAAGTTTATATAATATTCTAAATCCTCTATTGTCATTTCAACAATCTCCACAGCATCTTCACCAAGAGTAGATTCCATGTCAAGAAAAAAACTTTCTTTGCTAATTTTTAAGAAGAAACTCCTCATTAAACTTTTATCATGAGAATGCAGAAATTCAATCACAACTTCAGGCTCCACTTCTAAGTCAAGTTATCTTGCTGTTTCCACCATATTTGCAATTACTTCCTCCACTGAAGTCTTGAACCCCTCAAAGTTGTCAATGAGGGTTGGAATAATGTTCTTCCAAACTCCTATTAATGTTAATCTTTTGATGTCTTCCCACGAATCACAAATATTCTTAATGACATCTATAATAGTGACTCCTTTTCAGAAGATTTTCAATTTACTTGGTCCAAATCCATTAGAGGAATCACTATCTATGACAGCAATAGCCTTACTGAATGTATTTCTTAAATAATAAGACTTGAAAGTTGAAATTACTCCTTGACCCATGGGCTGCATAATGAATGTTGCATTAACAGGCATGAAAACAACATTAATCTCACTGTGCATCTCCATCACAGCTCTTCAGTGACAAGGTGCATTATCAATGAGCAGTAATATTTAGAAAAAAAAAATTTTTTTCTGTGCGGTAGGTCTCAACTTAAATACTCATTAAACCATGCTGTAAACAGATGTGCTGTCATCAGGCTTTGTTGTTCTAGAGCACAGGCAAAGTAAATTTGGTATAGTTCGTAAGGACCCATGGACTTGGGGAATAGTAAATGACCAACTTAAATGGCTTCAACTTAAAGTCACCAGTTGCATTAGTCCCTACCAAGAGAGTCAACCTCTCCCTTGAAGCTTTGTAGTCAGGCATTGACTTCTTCTATCTATGAACGTCTTAGATGACATCTTCTTCCAATGCAAGGCTGTTTTGTTTACACTGAAAATTGGTTCCCTAGTGTAGCCACCATCATAAATTATCTTAGCTATAGCTTCTACATCACCACTTGCTGCTTCACTTTCCACTTGTATGTTATAGGGATGGCTTGTTTCCTTAAACCTCATGAAGCAACCTCTGCTACCTTCAAACTTTTTATCTGCGACTTCCGCACCTCCCTCTCTCAGGCTTAAAAGAACTGAAGAGAGTTAGGGCCGTGCTCTAGATTAGGCTTTGGCTTACGGGAATGTTGTGGCTGGTATGATCTTCTATACTGACCAATAAAACTTTCTCCATATTAGCAATAAGGCTGTTTCACTTTCTTATCATTTGTGTATTCACTGGAGTAGCGTTTTAAATTTCCTTCAGAATGTTTCCTTTGCATTCACAACTTAGCTGTTTAACACAAAAGACCTAGCTTTCAGCCTACCTCAGTTTTTGACATGTCTTCTTCACTGAGCTTAATCATTTCTAGCTTTTGATTTAAAGTGCGAGATGTGAGGCTCTTCCTCTTAATTTGGACACCCTGAGGCCATTGTAAGGTTATTAATTGGCCTAATTTCAATGCTACTAGGTCAAGGGATAGGAAGCCCCAGGAGATGGAGAGAGATGGGGAAAGAGCTGATTGGCGGAGCAGTCAGAACACACGCAACATTTACCAATTAAGTTAGCCATCTTATATGGGCACATTTTGTGATGACCCAAAGTAACTGTAATTGTAACATCAAAATTCACTGATCACAGATCACCATAACAAATATAATAAATAAGAACATTTGAAATATGCAAAAATTACCAAAATGTGACAAAGAAACATGAAGTGAGCAAATGCTATTGGAAAAAGGGCACTGATAGATTTGCTCGACAGAGGGTTATCAACAACCTTAAATTTGTAAAAAAAAAAAATGCAATGTCTGCAGAGTGTGATAAAGCATAGCACAATAAAATGAGGTATGCCTACATTTTAAATAATATTATAGGCATTGCATACTAAAATAGAAAACAAAATATACACTTCTGATAAAATCAGGAACAAAACAAAATAATTTTCATATTGTTATTTGATAACTTAAGGAAATTTTAGCCAATGCTATCAGACATGAAACAAATAAAAAGTATTGGAAATAAGAAGAAAACATTACTGATATTTTTAGATAATTTTTATGCTCGGACATATGAAAAAACTTTATACATTTAAATCAGTAAGAAAATAGGATACCGGTAAGTTAAAATTACAAAAACTAATGTCTATTCTATACATATGCAAAATAAAGAAAAAAATCAAATTAATCTTAACATAAATGACCATAAAATTATTAAGTGATCTAAAATTTTCTAGCAAAAAATAGGATATATATATTATACACATATGCAAATGTGTATAATATAGATATGTATGTAGACACAATATGATTTTTATAAAGGAATCTAAAAATAATTTTGCAAAAATGAAAAAATAGCCCATATTTTTGGTGGATAACATATATAAGCAGGCAGACTTCTGGGAATACAGCAGTAATTTTCAGTAAAATCTAGTGAGAAAAATAATTAGGGATCTCAGCAGTATTTATCTGTTAGACTAAATTAACAAAGAATAGCTAAACATACCATTAAAATGACTGGAGGGTATATATACACACATTGAAACAAATAAAACAATATAGTTATACATAGGAATTAACATAATAGCAGACCTAATGAGATTTCCTGCAAACTTCCTGGGGGTATATATGAACTTGGCATGTAACAATAACAACAACAATGACACTAAAATTTTTACAAAGGAAATTTCACAAAGGGTTAAATTGTTCAATAAACGATACTGAGAAAGTTTGCTATCTAAATAATAATACCCTTTTTTTTGTCTCCAAAATTATAAGGCAAATAAATTCTAGATGCATTAAAATTTTAAATAAAATTATAGAAGACAAGTATAATAAATACCTCTAATACGTTAAAGTCTCCTACACATAAAACTATGGAATAAAATTACAAAGGGAAATGCAAATAGGTTCAATTATATATACCTTAAAATGTATATATATATATATATATATATATATATATATATATATANGATATATTCTATATATATATATATATATATATATATATATATATATATATATACACACACACACACACACACACACATATATCAAGGATGTTTTGGACAAAATTTAAAGAAAATTTCAATTAAGAAAAAAATTTAAAACAAATATAAGAAAGGTGTACTTGGGCCAGCCGACTGGCTCAGTTGGTTAAGAGCTCGCTCAAGAGTGCAAGCTCTGAGCAACAGCAGTTCAATTCTTTGCCCGAGCTGAGCTGCCGCTGAGCTGCCAACACGTGGCAGGATGGCTCAGGTTAAAAAAAAAAAGAAAGGTGTACTTATTTGACAAACCAGTAATTAAAATATTAATATCCCAATAAAAACACCAATAAGGAACATGGATAAAAACATGGATGTGAAATTCACAAAAGACACGCATATGTTCATATGATAAAATGTTCAACCTCACCAATAATCAAAGTAAGGCAAACTGAAACAAGTGAACTACATTTAAAGATATATCAAATTGGCCAAAATTAACTAAATATATTATGTTTCTATGCATATAGTTATTTGATAATATATAAAAAGAAACTTTAATATGTTTATACATTTTAACCAATTATATTTGTTTTAGAAATTTATTCTAAGGAAAAATAAAAAATGGTGCTAAATACACATTTATCAAATTATTTTATTTCATATCATTTATTATAGTAGGACAATCTGAGTGTCTAAAATAATGAAAACAACATAAAGGCCCCCAAACAGAGGAATAGGTAAAGCATATTATGGTATGTAAAACATAATATAATCATAAAATGTCCAATGTATCTATAATTATATGGAAGAGTGAGATACAAATTTGTAAGCACTATGATCTCATATTTTTAAACTTTCTACACAGTCATAAATAGTTTTCATATATTTCATGTAGATGTGTGTATACACATATACATATGTATAGAGAGAAAAGATAAAAGAATTATACAATAATGGCAATAGTAGCTGTCTTCTGGCAGTGGATTGCAAGCTGTTTTATTTTTCACAACTTTATATATTTTTGCCAATTTTCTACAGTTAGACATATTTGTATAATCACAAGTAACAATAAAAATATTTTAATACACCCACGCAATTCTTATGAATCTTTTTCCGTGTAACGCATCTCATTGTAATGAGAATCAGTGATTCTGGAAAAATGCATTTCTAGAGCCATGAGATACATGTTTAAATTGCATTAGTATTTTTGTTTCTATGAAATTATTTCACATAATGCCAAAATAAGCACCTTCAGGCTCTGCATTAGGAACTATGCTAATTCACACAGCAGCTGAAATGCATTCGGTAATGATGGTGTACAACCTCTGTTTTCCCTTAATCTTATCTTTTCCCCAGTCAGGGCTGTAAGCAGGTAGACATGCTTCTGAAGTCAGGGTCCGGCATTCAAAGGCCACAGATTACCTAGATAAACCAGATAATCTAGAATGTCTGCAATGTGATTTTTAAATCAGAAGTAGTTTACAAATTCACAGATATACAAATACAAGACAATTGTGTCACAAACTAGGACTTAAGCATTCAGCCCAAGTTTTAGTCACATCAGAAGAGGGAAGGAAAGCACGTCTCTCCTCTAAACCCAGGAGGATGGACAGCTAGATGTTCTCCATGGTGGAAAGGAAGTGTCCAGTAAGCCAGTACTGGTGGCCACATGACCAGTGTTAAAAGCTGAGATGTAACAGTCTCTCTGACAACAAAATTGGCATCAAAAAGACAATGCATTCCCTTGGAGAATTTTCTTGAAAGGAATTAAAAAGGAGCAGATGGCATGATAAGAGCAAATTTTTTTCTTGCTCTTCCTGTATGTCAAAAAAATAATTTGAACGAAACAAAATTTAAAACCAGAAAAAAGGCTAAAATCATCAGTCATGAACTGCAAAGAGAATTTGAATGAATAGTGCACATTTACCTACAGGTAAAGTCTGTGTACAAAGAGTAAAGCAACATTACTGATAACAACTTCTATTTGATAAGTACAGATGTAAGGAAACGTTAGAAAATGGTCCTTCCATCCACTCAGTCTCCCCTGCCAAACACCAAGGAGTCATTATTTACTTCAACCATTCCCCTCAGCCCCTTATCTATTCTCCATCAAAATGTTATCAACTGCACTCCAAATAATTTTTAGAAGCTGCCTATTTCTCTTCAACTCCACTGTTATCTTTCAGTGTAGACTAAAGAGATGCCCTCCTCCACATTCTCCCTCTCTACTCTTGCTCCCATTTTCCATAAACTTTTCAGTGGTAACTTCGCAAATAGACAGCAGATCATGCCACTGTCCTGCTTAAAACTTCCCAGTGGCTTTCCAAGATTCTTAAAACAAAGTGATAAAACACAAAATCCGTTCCCACAGCTTTCATGGTTTGGCCCTGCATAACTTTGAGACTCATCACTTGCTTGCTCTGACATTCCAATCAATTTCATTTTTTTAAATAAATCTCTGCCATTACTTTGTATTACATGCATATAATAAGTAAAAAGAGAAAAGCTGATTACAAACCAAATCACCCCACTGGTTTCTTCATTTAAGATCTTTCACATTTTATGTAGACATAGTTACTTCACCATATATCCCACTGTACCTTGTACTCAGAACTCTGAGTAATAGTAGGAAGTGATATTAATAATAAGATGATAATCTTTCAGATCTTCTAACACACCAAGCTCACGCATCCCTTTTCATCTCAGTTCCCTCTTCCTGGAGTAAATGTTCCCAGTTCACCTACTTGGCGCATTCTTATCATTCATGATTTAGTTTAAATAGTACCTCTTCAGATAGGTCTTTCTTGAACATTCAATTCATTCTCTAGTATTTTATTATCATTTCACTCCATTTTATTTTCTTCACAGTTATTATCATTATTTGATATTTTCATTTTATTCATTATTTCTTTATTGTCTCTTCCCACTAGAATATACTCACCCTGAGTCAAGACCTTCCCTGTATATTGTTCCAAATGTTAACTCCAGCACCAAAAATAGTGCCTAATACAAGGTAAGTCTTCGACAAATGCTTGAGAGAATAAGATGTTCCTACAAACATATATGATAGAAGAACATATGACTGTCCATTAATAACCTTAGCTGCCATAATAAGGATTCACTTCCTGGAGAGGTAAAGATATTCTAGAGTCCCATAATTAATTACACTAACCTTCTAAAAAATTTGATAATGTTGCCAGCACTTATAAACATCTTTTAGTTTGTTTTATTTCTCCATAATTGAATACAGAAGTCAAGTGATTCAAGGGCAACGAATGTTCTGATTGAAGCTAAAGTAACCTCACTTTCAGTGTGCCTAATGCACAGCATCTATGTATCAGGTGAACTAGGGTCACACCTACGCTGCTTATCAGCTATTTTTCATAAACTAACGCAGCCAACAGAGTCAGGGGTCTACCCACGCTTCCTTGGATCCCTAGACTACTTTCATGAACATCAATTCCTGGCATGCTTTCAGTCTCAACATCACCACCTGTATCTTTTTCATAGGAGAGTTACTTCAGGCTGCTGTAGCTCACCTTGCCTCAGCCTGCTGAGAGCCTGGGAATTCATGTCCTCCAGGGCTTCCTGTGGCACTGAGTGAAGGGGCAAGGATGTAAAGAATCTGGTCCCTGGGTGCTGGTGAGAAAAACTCTAAGGAATGTGCTACACTGCTCTAAAGCTTCCTCAGTAGGACTACACTCAATATCACACCCTTGTATGGACCCTTTTGCTTTCCAGTCCTTCTTCTTCACTTTTCTACCAGTTTCTCCTGAGAATAATTCCTAATAATTGCTTTCACATGAATCCTCATCCTAGGGTCTGCTTCTAGGGAACACGACCTAAGAAATTACATACAGAAATATATATCTAAATATAGATAGATAATGAACAATGAAAAAAAGTAATTTTAAACATGGCTGGAATTGTTGGTGATATTACCAAAATTGCACAGCACTGTGGGCATGTAAGGAATAATAATATGAGTAGCTTAAGGAAAAATAAAATTGAGAATAGACATGTCAATGGTAGAAGATTGTAGGAAACATGAAAAATCTAGGATTCACTCCACTTTAAAGAAAAGGAAGCATAAATTATAGATGATGCATTATGGGTGTGTTTAATGAGACTATGACAAGGAAATTCAATCAGGGATGCATATTTAAAGAAAAGACCTTGTCTTATTAAAAAAAAATACTGACACATGGACATTTATATG
>NW_017731717.1:1800106-1811815 GCF_001890085.2 Hipposideros armiger
GAGGAAGAACTGAGGGTTGTTAGTTGGGAGGGGGTGGGGATGAAGGAGAAGGGGAAGGGATGAGACAATACAAATTGGTAATTGTAATATGGCCTCAGGGACACAAAAAGACAGTCCGAGGAATATAATCTATAATGTTGTAAGTATTTCTTAGGGGGCAAGATGGACCCATGTCCTTTTTGTATGTTTTAAATTAAATGAATTATTTAATTTAAAAATGGCATCAGACATTTGAACAGCAATACTAGAAGCAAGAATTCAGACAATTAATAGCTTCAAAATCCTAAGAAAGTATTTCCACAATAGAATTCTACACTCAGGCAACTATTTAGTTGTGAGTGAAACAGACATTCAGACATGAAAAGTGTCAAAATACATCTCTCATGCACCTGTTCCCAGGAAACTCTCAGATGTGTACTCCATTAAAACAAGAGGATAAACCAAAGAGGAGGAATATATGATGTTCTAGAAAGAGGATCCAACTGAAGAGAGAAGGAAAAGAGGGTCTCCGGCAGGTGATGGTGACAAAACTTAGCTCTGAAGCTGACTTAGAGAATAGCTAGCCCAGAATCAAGCGAGTTGGAATGTATCTCTAAGCAAAGTATCTCCAAAAATAAATAAATAAACTGAGAGGATATCCGAAGTGCTGGAACATATCGCAAGGAAATTCATATTTCTAAGGGAGTCTTTGGGGGCAAAGTGGTAAACAAAGTAATTGCTTTTTCAGTAGCAAAGAAAACACAATTATTAACAAGGGAAGAAAAAGCATTAAAGAAAAAAAATATTCATCGTGCAACCATGAATAGAACTTTATAGTCACAATTACTTAACAACTAAATACTTCCCTAACCTAAAGTATAACTTATTGGGTCTTCAGAAAAGTCATGATATATTTTGTCTATGCTTTTCAAAAGTCATTTATTTATATAAAGAACAAAGATCAATCAATGGCATATTGCCTGTTTTGTTCAATAACATTTTGCCATCTTTCAGTGAGCTTCATAATTCCTCATTCATAGAAGGACCTGTCGCTATTTGTGAAAATCTGAACAAGGTGCTGATTTACAACCTCATCTGAATTGAACATTATACCATGCAAGGAATTTTGAAGAGAGCAAAACAAGTGGAAGTCTGATGGTGCAAGGTCAGGTGAGTATGGTGGGTGTAACAACACATCCCATCCAAGCTCCAATAATTTTTGATGGGTGATCAAACTTGTGTGTGGTCTCACGTTGTCGCGATGGAACACAACTCCTTTACGATTAACAAGCTCTGGATGTTTCTGGATGATGGATTCGTTCAAACTGTCCAATTGCCGACAGTACACGTTCGAATTGTTTGGTTCCTTGGTAGGAGCTTAAAAAACACAACACCTTTAAAATCCCACCACACTGAGAGCATAACCTTCCTCTGATGGATGTCTGCTTTCGATGTCATTTGAGGAGAATCATCACGTCGGGACCAAGACCGCTTGTACACCACATTGTTGTAAACAATCCACTTCCCATCACCAGTTATCAGTCACTTCATAAAAGGATCGTTTTCCTCATGTTTAATGAGCATATTGCAGATGTTTATATGTGTTGTCCAATGAACTACTTTGAGTTCACGCGGAACCCAAATATCGAGCTTGGTTACGTATCCCAGCTTCTTCAGGTGGTTGTGAACACTTGAATGATGGATGTTCAATGTTTCTGCAATCTCTCGTGTTTTGTAACATGGGTTTGACTCGATCAATGCCTTTATTTTGTCATTATCAACCTCGGTGGGCCTCCCTGACCGAGAAGCACCGTTGAGATCAAAATCACCAGCATGGAATTTCATGAACCATCATTGGCACTGACATTCTTGTAGAGCATTGTCACTGTAAACTTTATGGAACTTTTCACAAGCTTGACACGCATTCTTCCCTTTATGGAAGTAAAACAGTAAAATATGGCAAAAATGAACTGTTTGATCTTTCATCTTCAACTTGTTGTAAAATCTCCAAAACTCAACCAAATCACTCAATTTTTTTTAGAATGAAGCTAGAACTGCCAGCTGTCAAATGACATAGCAATAACATAGATGCAGATGACTCTAGTACTTCCAAAAATGAACTAGTGCCATCTGTTGCAAACATACGTCATGACTTTCCAAAGACCCAATAACTATGTTAGTAAGATGGGGGATCAAAAGTGTACATATGATGGCATAAAGGAGCCAAATCCTTCTCAACTATAGTAGGAAATTAATAGATAATATCTGAAATTGAAAAATCAAGAATCCACAACAAACACATGGTTCTTTATCTGGAAGCAAACATGAAAAGAAATGGCTAAAAGGGATGAAAGTAGCTACTTCTAAAGATTGGGAAATGGGATTATAGAGGTAAGAAAAAAGACTTGCATTTATGTACACATGTAACTAGTAAAATGAAACATTAAAAAAAGAGAAGAGCTTTGAGCAATTTCTCTCTCATCTAACATTTGAGCATTTAATATTATTTATATCCACTGGAAGGAGTAGAATATTCTCTATTATAGCTGATTAGTTCAAACAAGGAATCCTACATGGCATTAATCACTAGGTAAAGGCTTGACATAAAGTGATTTGAAAGAGAAACTCTAGATTTCCAAATAGCAATATAATAATGCCTGAGATTTTTCTAGTGTTTAGTACATATCTGTAATGCGTACATTAATTATTCTCACAGTATCCCTTTGAGGCAGGTACTGCAGTTGTCCCCATATTATGGAAGAGGAAACTAAGTTTTAGAAAATGTCAATCTTTGCCTAAATCTCACACCCAGAAAGTGACAGCAGTGGGATTCTGTTCTCTCTCGTGGGAATGCTTATTCCCCAGGAATCCACGAGGTGCACCGTCCTATTTCCTTCAGGTCTGTGTACAAATATCACAATCTCAGAAGAATTTCCCTGACCGCCCTATTTGAAATGGAAACCAATTCTCTCCTTGCGCGCGCGCACACACACACACACACACACACACACACACACACACACACACACTTAGCATTCCCTAACCTTTATGTGCCTTCCTTCTCCAGAGCACTTCTCTCCATCTGACATACCCAGAGTTCACTTATTTATTTGTTTGTTATCTGAATCATCGATTAAATCCAATCTCCATAAGAATAAGGATTTTGTCTCTTACCTGTCATGTCCTCAGTGCTCAGATGAGCATGTAGTACATAAAAGAGTCAAAAAAGAATTGTTGAATTTGCTGAAAAATGCACGAATCTGGAATCTGAGCTCTTAACTACCACCATACAATATCGCCAACTCTAGTTGCTCACTGTAAAATGTTGTAGAGATTATCGAGTTTTGTCAAAACACTTTCAACATATCATAAAAAGATAACATGATAGAAACACTTTTGTGGAAAATCAGGCCCTACGATTAGTCCATAAAAACTGCACCTCTTCTTCCTTTGTGAAAGAATGGCTTACAGCACTGTCTTAAAAGTTACTTTATTTACTTTTGTTTTTACAAGGGTTATCTTTCAGAGTATTGACTTTTCCTGATAAGCAACCAGGAGCAAACACCTTGTGCAAAGTGGGTGCTGGGAGTGGAGAACAAGTCCCCCGCTGGGGGGAAATTTTGTAGGGAAATGAAATAGAAAAGCATATGTTTCCTCAAAGTCTCCCAAGCAGAAAACACCTGAAATTACACAATCATTCAAGAAATGGCTATGAATTGAATTGAGTGACTTAAAATATGTCCCTGTAGATGTTGCACTATGCAATTTGTTCAGCTCCCACTTAATGACAGGAAGATCATTACACTCTTCCTATCCCTACGGTGTATAAACTATAACTCAGGATTGATGCAAGTTTTGCGAGGTAATAATTTAGATTTCAAATCAATTTATAATTGCTTGAACTTAGCATTCTAGAAGAGGATGCAAAGGTTGACGATGAGAACCCACTGATTCTATTGCTGGTTAGACTAAAAGATGAAAAAGCTCCTCGTATTATCTTTTCCAGATTTCCCAGCTGTAAATAGCTAATGGTTAATGCAATATCCTCAGTAGATTACCTGTTCATACCTAAGCGTACTGAGCATTTTCTGAAAAGAGGTTAATTAAGGGCTAGGAATGGGCACATTTGGGCCATTTTAATGGACACAGTCACTGAGTTTAATGACAAATAAAGCCACTGAAAGCAGATTTCATTTCCCAAGGTGTTTTGTTTCCCTTTTGTTGAAAGCACATACCCCTGGTTTTCAATTTGTCTTTAAAGTGCTTTGGATTTAGAGGTAAATGTACTAACTCTTCAAGATCTTCTAGCTCTTTGGACTTTTAGGATTTAACAACAATCAATAGCAGACTTTATTTGGGACAGGAAATTTTCTCCTGATAAACCGTTGTATTTGATTAGTAGCTAGTTTTCTTTCTTTCCTTTTCACCCTATTTATCCTTTGCTTTTTAAAAAAACTATTCACTATCTTCAAAATATAAACAAGAACTGACCAGATGTTTTCTATCATTACCCTATTATTATTTCCTACTATTACTCAGAGTTCTGAATACAAGGTATAATGGGACATACAGTGAAGTAACTGCGTCTACATAAAATGTGAAAGATCCTAAATGAGGAAACCAATGTGGTGATTTGGTTTGGAATCACCTTTTCTTTATTTACTTGTACTCATGTAATACAAAGTAAAGACAGATTTATAAATAATTTTTATAAATAATTTTGAAATTGATTAATTTCTAATCCATTTTACTTGTCTGTTCATATTAATCAAATCAGTGATATTACTAGCAAACTCTATGCATGTTTTACTGAAAAATCTCACCTTGGGATTACATCTTATTTATAGTCAGGAAATGGATTTACTTTCATTTTAATCATCTAGAAAAATAACACAAGCAGTTTGATAATAAAAAAGTCAATTATTACGTACTAAAACACTTCCAATGGCAAAACAAAAAGAACAAGATGTTCCTGCTAAACTTAATATATATAGACACACACACATCTATATAAATATTATCTTCTAGACTTTCATTAATTTATTCCATCAGCCATTTTTTTTTTTAAAATCTTGACTGAGAACTTACTCAGTACCAGCAAACTCTGAGCAATGCTGGAGAGTTAGAGATGCATGTGACATAACCCTGTCCCCAAGGAGCTCACCACCTCAAGAAGATGGAAGTAAGCCAACAATTAGAACCCAGTATATGGATGAATAATGAAAGGATGTTCAAATACCACAAAGCTCTCATTTGAACTACAGTGTACGGCAGGGGAAAGCAGCTGCGATGGAGTGTGCTTAGGGAGAGCTACAGAAGAGAAACACTTGAGCTAAACCTTGAATAAAGTGAAGGTAAGAAAGTACATTCTTCAATGGGGAATGGTTTATGCAAAGGCACACATATTTGATATAGTACAAAAGAACCTGGAAACCACAAATAATTAACAATAGCTAACATTTCTGACGGCCTATTTATGTATCAGGTGTACTAATAAGCATTCATTTAACATTTAACATTATAAAGTATATATTTTTATTCTCATATTTTTTATAAGGAAACAAAGCTCAAAGGGGCTACATAACTTATGTAGTTCATATAAAATTGAGACTTGAACTCAAGTAATCTGATTTCACAACTTTTGCTCTTAACTGATCAACCAATACACTAGACTTTCTTAAGGTTAGTAACAGTAAAGTGACTAAAGAGAAGAATATGGACATAATCAAATAATGCTACAATACTCTGCTGAGCACCATGGAATTACCCGTAAGAGCGTAAGTAGCCATTAGTAGGTTTTAAGATGGAGAGTTACATATCTTGAAGAAAAGTTACTCTAATGTTCCAAGTGAGAGTAGTAAGATCCAAGGGTAACAGTGGAGAGAAAATATGAGAAATACCTAATGTTAAGAGCTCTCCAGGAGGTAGGATCAAGAAGACTCCAGAGCTGATTAGGTGTAGATGGAGAGAGAGACAACTGAAATATCTCCCCAGGTTCTGGCCTGGGCAATAGGTAGAGGACATTCTAGAGCACAGAAGACAGGTATAGAGAGAAATGTGTATACAGTACTAGGGAATGCCTAGTCATGAAAAAAATCACCCTGGAAAAGAATGACACTTTTATAAACAGAAAAGGTGAGGTGCTAAAAATGGAAACTGAAGGAATACCAAATGTATGGGTTAGCCAAGGAATTAATTAAAAAAAAAAAAAAAAAGCTAAAAGGGGCAACCCAGAACGGCTGGAGCAAACAAGATAAAGGACATAATGCTATAATAACTATGGGAGAAAAGCAACTTTTAACAAGAGAAGTCCATTGTCAAATGCTGCCGAGACAATAAGAGAGGCAAGTGCGAAAGTGCATGCAGGATGATTGCTAATTAAGATCCTAGTTGTTCCCTTAGAACCTTTCTTTGGAGAGTCTGGGATGAAGGCGATTATTAGAGGCTGAAGGAGAAAAGGGACTTCAAGAAGTAGAGCAATGAATGTAAATTATTCTTTTAAGAAACTTGGCTGCTAACGGTAAGAGAGAGACAGGGTTTACCTGTCAGATGAGGACAGAGGTTGAGGGGGAGAGAAAAGTGTCAAAATGAGGGAGAAATGGGGGTACAGAGGAGAAGGGAAAAAGAGTGAGCAAAGGCCAGAGTGAAATGATCAGGGAAATTTACCTCTAGCTACACCTGCTGGGGGAAAGTCAGCTTTGCCTATGTAGTAAACCACACTGTCGGTTTATTCCAGAAAGAAAGGACTCCAAAAACCATCTATCGTATCCTTCTTATGTACCCTTGGGATTATTCTAATATTTTGCCTAGAGAGCTAGATTATTTGTCTAATAAAGTATAAGTGAAAGACAAAACATTTTGGTACACTGTACAATTAAAAATTTTGAAAATCTTATCTTTCATAATGCTACTTTTTAAGTGATTTACACCCTTTAAGTCTTGCCTCACTATTACTTATTTATGCATTTTTTTCTTAGTATTCAAAATAGCCAATCTTATTTTTGATTGTCCCAAGGAATGTTGGCCTTTGCAGTATGTTAATAATTTGACACAGAATCACTGAACCACATGGTACCAGGGAGGTTAAGCCATTTGAAAATTCCAAAGTTTATTCCTAAGAGTATTAGTATTACTATTTTAAAATGTAAACTACAGAAATATTATATCAAATATTTGGAAATATTTTATTCTGTATGTAGACTATAATATATAAAAAAATAAGTGAAATGCAATATATCTGTCACTATTCGAACTCTTGTTTTGAATCAACCATAAAAATTAAAGCATGGTTATAAGAAAGAGTTAAAAGAAGTTAGAGATTTTCATACAGCTTAATAAATAGTGTAAAAACGTTTATTCCCAGAATAAATGCCATTCTAGAGTTGTCTTTCCACTAGGACTCTTTAGGAATCCATTGAAATTAAAGACATCTTATCCTAATATAGTACCAGAAACAGCTTTTTACTCACATTTAGTAGCTTTCAGCAATCTTTTGCAATATTTACTGCTTTGAAAAAAATTTAAGCATCAGGATTAAATTACCAAAATTTCCAAGAGACTGATTTCATAAATGACACTACAGACATTTTACATATTAATTTGTCCATAGCCATGCATTCTTCACATCAAAACAAACTGTGATTGAAAAATTGATGATTTTAAGAAATTCTTAAGAATATGTATTATTTTTTTACTAAAAGGGTCATAAAAATATTTGGTCTTTTCTAGGATAGTTCATTTAAGTTAATTGAAAGGAACAGAGAAAAATGTGAAAGTATTCGTGGAGCACAGATGACCATAAAAATGCAATCAAGCCCCAACAAAAGCAAATATAATTAAGCAGGATACTGCTGTATGAAAGTTTAATTATTAATGGTTGATATAATGCTTTTACTAATTGTTCTATGTAACCAATTAATTATTAGGAGGTAAATGGAGACTCAGCCAGCACATTTTTTTTTAGTTGCAGGGGCAAATATTGCCCCCTCCACCATGTAAGAACACAGCATAAAGATGGCCACCAGGAAGCAGGTCCTTACCAGGTATCTAATCCGCTGGCCTGGAATTTGGACTGCCTAGCTTCCAGAATTATGAGAAATAAATTTCTGTTGTTTAGAAGCCACCCAGTCTATGGTAATTTGTCATAGCAGCCCAAACGGATGAAGACAGTTTCATAGGAATCGAGATTTAGCTTTGTTGACTACTATATCTCCAGCTCCTGTAACAGTGCTTGGTATGTGGAAGCAACTGATCAATTTAAGAAACCAGAAATGAAAAAAATAATGTATTTGATTTTGAAACGGAAGAGTTTGAGTCATTGAAATCCACTCTGTAACTTATCCACATTTTCTGGTCTATTTACAACATAAAGCTCGTAACACTCAAGCCAATTATAATCTCACCAGTTCTTATAATATTTAAAACAGGCTATAGCAACCTGAGAGACACTGACCAACAGACAGATCCCAAAACTTTATTTTATGTCTTCCTCATGCTTTCAACAACAGGAACAGAAGAAAAACAAAACAAGCAAACCAACAAAAACAAAAAGGAAAACACAAACTCAGGTTGGAGGGGGTAATACCTGTCTTCAAAAGATTATCATATGTTCTATGATAATTTGATCTTTATAGCTGAAAGAAGGAAAAAATATTTATACAAAATGTAATTAGGAACTGCCTCTTCTTCATATAAGTACACTTCTCTGATAACTACAGAGGGTGCCAACAAAATATATACACATTTTAAAAAAGGAAAAAACTGTATTAAAATTGTAATACACTGAATGATGCTAGCATTCATTTGATTAACACCATCTTTTGAAAGAACGTCATACTACACATTGCTACCATAATTCAATTCAACTTCAAAAACTAATACATAGATAACATCTCTTAAAATGAGTACATTTTTTTGGCAGCCCTGGTATATCATTTGACTTATGATATAACTATTGTTATGGCAGAAATAATTGGGTTTTGGTGAATTAGCATCATTTTCCCTAGTTGGGATGGAAAAAAGGTGAACAGGAGAGGAGATGATGCCTGCCTGCATTCATTAGGGGATAGAGCTGGTGCCCTTGGCACATAGCATGGGCACAGGTGCCAGTTGGTGTTCTTCTAGGCCCAGGAGGAACATCAGGTGAGGGACCAAGGACTGTACCAACTCTGCTACAATCATTACTTGCCCCCAGACCAAGAGAGTCTGAACATAGATGAGCTTTCTGCCAGGTGGTACAAAACAGAGCTTCACTTGGAAGTAAAAATAAAAAGTGAGAAAGGGCCGGCCGAGTGGCTCAGTTGGTTAGGAGCTCGCTCAAGAGTGCGAGCTCTGAGCAACAGGGTTGCCTGTTTGATTCCCAGCCCAAGTTGAGCTGCCGCTGAGCTGTCAACAGGTGGCAGGATGGCTCAGCTAAAAATAAATAAATAAATAAATAAATAAATAAATAAATAAATAAATAAATAAAGTGAGAGGGGATAAGTAAGTAAATTTGAAGTCCAGACTATATTAATTACTAAAGTTACCTGTAAACCTAACTAGGACAAGCACTGATCACTGCAGACAGCCTGCAAACTATTATAATTCCATTAGAAAATTAAAAAAAAATTTACTCCATTTTAATATACACTTCCACCCTACAAGCTCTTTCAACATAACTGCTTCCCCCTCCATCTCCACAGAACTCTGACCTTCCATCTTTGCCCCTGTGGATTCCTGCAGAGGCCAGCTGGAATTAGAGAATGACACGTTTTAAACCCTTTTATGATGATGAGGATTTGTACACCTATAGAAACCCACAGAACTAATAACAGAAAAAGGACAACTTTGCGATGTAGCTATTCCACTCAGCGATTGGTCGTTGGCCACCTGCGGTGGGTACTGACTGGGATGCCCCCAGGAACTCACAAGTAAATAAGACTAAGTTTTTATCCAACAAAGGTTTTACAGTATAGTAGGACAGAAGCAACAGACAGATGACTGATTATAATGCACGCTATAAAAAGATAAAATATATGCTGTAACAGAAGAAAAGTCAAAGGCTCTGAGGATTCCAAGGCGATGATACTGCATGTAGTTGTGAGACCCAATACGGAAATAAGGCATGAGAAATGGATTGTAAGAAAAGTTACTGTAGGCAGAAAGAACAGCAGAGGCAAAAGTAAGGAACAAGGAAGAATAAGTAGGAACAGAAAGAAGTTCAGTTTTTATTTGATCACAGGGTATATGCAGTGGAGCGGTAGGGGACAGACTGGGAGGCCATATTGTAGAAGACCACGGATGTCAAGATGCTACTTTTGAGCTCAGTAGACCAAAGTCAGTATTAGAAAGAATCTAAACAAGGTAACAGTATTACTGTGTTTATTTATTATGAACGATAATCTAACAGCATGAGGATGAACTAAGATGGGGGATTGAGGAAATATGATGGCTCATTAGGAAGCAATCATCAAAGTCCAGGCAATCTGTGATAAGGGTCTGGAATAACATGATGAAATCAAAACAGGCAACAGCAATAGAATTAAAACAAGGATTGAAAACTGGATTTGCAAAGGATTGGCTACAGGGGCACCAGAGACAGACATGTCGATGACAATCCTGAGATACTAAGCTTCAGTGACATGAGGGAGGACTACATACTCTCCGAGCACTTTATATGTCAATCGCTCCTCACTACAACAAATGAATAAACAGTCCTCCTATTTTACATACAGGAAATTGAGGCTTGGAAAAGATAGATAACTTGCACTGTAGTAATTGACACAGTTGGAATCTAGATTGAAAACTGCTTGATTATATTATAATTTCTAGGTTATGTGTGGTTATACTACTACAAACAATAAAAACTATATTTTTCATGCCAAGATTGTTCCCAAATATACAGATTTATAATTGACATCAAATTATCAACTGCACACGTTGTAATCTACTGAATTTATCTGATTTTCCTCACTTCTGTAATATCCAGTTAATTGGTAATGTTATAGTACAAATGAGATTTCTATGCAAATCAGTTATCAAAATAACTTAAAGGAAAATAAAAACAGATGGAAAATTTAAAGAGAAATATGAGATGTCATCTAGGGGGGAAAAATGTGGATGTTACATTTCATACTCTGGTGTTTTCCACATAAATGAAAACAATGAAATTAATTACCTATTAGATTACTTGAGATATTTTCTAGATTTCCTCCCTAAGATGACAGAATTAGAGAGAGGGAAAAGATACTTACTTTAATATTATCTAGGGATAGAATTCCAGTGAAATTCAGTGTGACCTTCAGATTATTTCTATAAGGAAATGACAAAATCTGTCTTTACTTTTTCACTTCCAAATGTCTTTCAATAGTGTATCATCAGGGCTATAAGTTAATGAGACATCATACTACAGCACATTATAAATTATAACCTGAAACACATGAATACATTTTATATGATTGCCCTTAATAGATTGATTTCATTTGGACACACATACAATAAAATATTAGACCCTAAACAGATATTCTGAAAACTGTGTTCCTGAGCTCTAAAAATGCTACTGAAATAAAATGGACTTCCTCTCATTTGTTTCTGGCTCAGTTTACATTTACTTTCCTTCTCTGGCCATGATTTATTAGAAGGATTTATTAAAGGAAGACAAGATGTAGGGCCGGCCGAGTGGCTCAGTTGGTTAAGAGCTCGCTCAAGAGTTTGAGCTCTGAGCAACAGCAGTTCAAGTCCAGCCCGAGCTGA
>NW_017731717.1:1811854-1869097 GCF_001890085.2 Hipposideros armiger
AGCAGGATGGCTCAGCTAAAAAAAAAAAAAAAAAAAGGAAGACAAGATGTGAAGGCTTTGGTGGTAACTGTGAACTGAGCACTTATACAGAAATCATCATCTGTCCCAAGTACTTTAACAAGCACAGGAGGTCATGATGTGGAAAGAACACAGGTTTGGGAGCTGGTCCGTGTGGGTCCACCTAGCAAGTCTCCAATCCCCCACCAGACATCTGTGAAGAGCACCCACTTGGCAGTGCTGGGTGAGGGCTAGGGCTTTGGGAAGGCACCTGGCAATGTGCCTGGAACACTGCAGACACTCCAAAAATGCTAGCTATTATTTTCCTTAGCTTCCTCAAGGAGGCAAAAACCAAGCTGGACTGAAGCAGAGGCAAAGAGACATTACATGAGAAGAGAAATACACAAGAGAGTGACAGTGAGAGAGAGACAGCAGTCAAAGAACATTTTTCATATATGGAAAGCTCTAGGAAGTTTACTAGAGATTATTATGTACAGCACTATTTAAAATTCTTGGAACACACTGGTGCAGTTCATTGGCAAGCAAATCCACACCATCAACCTTATGTTTACTTTTCCTGGAGGTTATATATATTTTTGGATACCTCGTAGCATATTTTTCATTCCTGAGAAACATTTGCAGAGGAAGATGGGTGCATCTTTTTGTCCACACGGATCTCTCTCCAGCCTCTACTTGTGGGCACAGACATGCTCCGCTGATGTTGGGCAAGGTCCTCAGGACCAGACACCATGTCCTCCTAGAGCGTTCGGTGCAGCCAAGAATAAATCAGCTCACTAACTAAATAGGAGGGGCCATTTTATTTTATTTTATTTTATTTATTTATTTATTTGTTTATTTTAAGATTTTTATTGGGGAATTGGGGGGAAGGGAACAGTGCTGGGGAATTGGGGGAAGGGGAACAGACAATTTGCTGTCGTTTTGTTCTTCAGTCTAGTTGTGGAGGACGTTGCTTCACTGGCCCAAGTTGGCACCATCATTGCGCTCTTCCCGGGCGAGGCAGATCAGTCGCCGGCTTCTGGAAGCTGCTCACTGCGGCCGCTGGCCACTCACGCTGGCTGCTGGCTACACATGGTAGCCCATGGCAACCCACTGCAACAGGGGCTGCAGCCTACGCCGTCACCAGCGACTCACAGCAGCCCAGCTCCAGGTTAAGCTGATGTTCAGCATCTTAGCTGTAGAGGGCAGTGTCACTGGTCCTCTTATGTGGGATCTGAACCGGGGCCCTCTAGCGTCCCAAGCCAGCTCTTACCAATGCACCACTTGGCCAGCCCTAGGAGGGGCTATTTTAGCCAGTAAACTTTCTTCTCAAAAGCAGACAGGCAAACACTGTTCTCACAGCATGACAAACAAATGTGAGAGTTCTGCAGATGAATAGGGATGGACAACACAAACACACACACACACACACACACACACACAACCATACAACATATATATATCTCCTATATTTATGCTTATAAAGAGATATCGATAAAATCTTATCTTTTGGCTAAGAATATCTTTCAAAAAAGAGTTCACCAATCTGAGCTTCTGGGGTCCGCAGAGCCATTCCCATTGCCGAGGCTGCTTACCCAGTCTTGCTCTCAATTAAAGTTTCTGACACAACAGCCACTGTTTTCCAGAATTTCCCGATACTGACTTCTGCTGCCTCCACAACCCTCCGTCATCCATAGCATGTACTGCTCATTTCCTGCTCCTCATTTTCTGATACTGGCCCAATATGGTCTAATTTTGATCCACACAGTCTGACTTGAAGTACATTAGCCTAGGTTTTCAAGCTGTACTGCCAGGGAGGGGATAATCTGCATGGCTCTCAGTGTAATACTTGACGCTCTCATGACATGTAGCCCGCATTCCTTTATAACTCCATGTTATCTTCTCCCTTAAACGTACACATGTATTTTGGCAAATTATGTTTCCCCTTAAGTACTGTTGCCCTCAATTCTCTCATCTGTAAAACAGGTTTAGAAAATTAAAAATATAATGCTAGAAAGGACAAATTAGTACATAATACGTGGAAACACATTTAAATTCCTTTCTTCCCATGAGTGAATAATTTTCATTGATCAGTTTCATATCTCCATAACATACTCTCAAAATGAAAAAAGAAACAACACATTCACTCTTTCTTTCCAAGTCATCAGATAAATCCGATATGTCTTTGTTTAAGCAGGTTAGCTTTGTAAAGCCAATAATCTGTGTCATTCTCAGTCTTCAGATACAATTGTACGGATATATGGGGCAGCTGACTACATTTTGGCGAGGTTAAATGAAATTATGAAAGGAGAAGCTTTGATCTTCCAGCCTGCAGTGTGTCTGATGAATGCAACTGATATCTCTGTGCTTCAGTAAGTGTGGTCTTTTTTCCTAAGAAACAGTTATGTTGAACCTTCAGAAGAGTTACACGAAATTAGTGTTTTTTTCCTGTGTTAAATAAATTTCTGAATACAAAATCATTGTTTTTCAGAGAAGAATCCTACTATAATCTTTAAAGCATATACAAGTCCAAAATTATTTAAAGTGTCTAGACCACAGAAAAATTTAAAAAAAACCAAAAAAATCCTTAAATTAATTTTAAGGTAAATATAATACCAAAATCTGATAGTAATATGAATATAAATATATATAATCAACCTCATATGAAGAATCAGGGAATAGACAGGCAGAATTTTCTTTTTTTAATTATTAAATAGAATCCAATAATGTACCAAAAGACACTTTAAGACAAACTGGAACTCTTGCTCACTGTTGGTAGAAATGTGAAATGATGCAACTGCTATGGAAAACAGTATGGAGAGCCCTCAAGAAATTAACAATGGAACTACTATATGACCCAGCAATCCCACCTCTGGGAATATAACTAAAAGAATTGAAAAAAAGTCCTCTCATATAAAAATAAGGTACATCCATGTTAATCTGACACTATGCTCTGCTTTAATGTAATGTTTTTCTCTGAGTTTAGTCTTTCTGAAACCTTAAAAAAAAAGAAATTTTTGAAATTCCCATGGCCTATTGAGTAAATGCACCTTAAAAACAACATAATTGCATGTTTACACATTGCTGCTATTACAAACTATCTGAAGAACTGTATAGATGTTTTTAATTCCATAATTACAACTTTACATGCTTATAGCTCCTTAGGACCCATTTATACTCTATAAGTAAATCATATACACATTAGAAAGCTCTTGGTTACACTGTCCAACAATTATCACATATGCAAAAAAAAATAAATCTCTAAATCACAGGCTCCTTTTGTATTAATTATAAGGTCCTGCTGGCATGGCGATTCTTATTTTAGGGATCAAGGTGAGCTCCAAGTGTTCCATAAACCCCTGATGCTGTATGCAAAAATGCGACAGGCATTTTTCTGGACAGAGGTTCCACCCTTGTTCTAGATTGCTAGAGCAATCCATCATACTCCCCATCAAAACATAAACAAAAGATTAAGAGTATTATACTTCAACTAGGAGAAATATAAATATTACAAAGAAGGTGAAGAGTTAAATCTAGATATAATAATTGTGGTCAGAAAGAAAATCAGGAACCACAAAATCTCTCTCTCTCTCTCTCTCTCTCTCTCTCTCTCTTCCCGCCCCCCCCCAATCACAAAGTTAAGTGCCATAAATCACAAAGTTATTTTTACTGCCAGTGTGACAAAACTTACTCCATTAGAGGAGGAGTGTATTGAAAGACATCAGCTATTCTCAGCCTTAAGTGTGCTCAATCACCTGGGGCTTGTACACTCAGGAGGTTCCTAGCGCTGTGATGGAGCAAGGAATCCACCTGCTTAACAAGCACAGGGCGTGACACAGATAGAAGCAGTCAACAGAACACCTGGTGAGAAGCACTGCCATCCTTCCAATCCATTAACAATTTCTCCTTAAATGGTGCTCTGTTGTAATTTGTAAACCAGATGTCCTGAGGCGAGATTCTGTTTATTAGCATGTTTTCCAAAAAGCAACCTATGTCCTTATAAATGCTATAATATAGAGTAAATCTATAAAAACTAAATATCTTTATTCTAATGCTACTTTCAACAATTTTCATGATATTAAATGATAATCGCAAAGGTCATCTTATCAGCTATCATTCACTAAAACAGGAATAAATGAAAAACAGATTATCAAAAGCTTAGATTACAGGTACTATGAGATTGAAGGTGAAAACATAAAATCTATTTTATATAGTTTAACAAGAACATTTTTGACATCCCTATGATGCAGGAGTTATAAGATCAAAGTTTTCATAACAATTATGAGATTTCTAGTTAATTTTCAAACATTCAATTAGTTTTACATGTCAAGAAAAAGGAGTTGTTGTTTTTTTCAGGTCTAAAATAAACAAGCCATATAAATTTGACAGCTCATTATGATTAGTGAAAAAGGAAGAAGTCTAATAAAACCAAGGATATAGGCAAGAATTAACCATTATTTCCAATTTGGTATCTTTAAGTAACAGGTCATTGGAAACTATAAAATCTTGAAATATATTGTAGAAAGGTAAAATGCACTTAACCGTAAAACTTCAAAACAATATAACCCTGATAACTGCTAAAAATGCAGCAGGGTATAACTAATAAGGCCAAACTAAAATTCCTCAAACTATAGCTATCATTGTAATCATTTCACCATAAGTCTAAGCAATGCAATTAATTCTCTGGCATTTATGCATGTTTTCTACAGTGAATTCATGTGAACTCAGACATCAACGGGCAATATTTATGTATGTGGTACACAAATAGCCTTGTCAATCAGGAACTGCCTCCTTAATTCAAAACTACCAGCATATCTGTCTCATTTCCATCGTCCTCAGACATGGCATGTACAACACAATCAGGATGGCTGGCAGGAAAAGGCAGTAACCCTGGGAGTTCGATAGTAGTCTGACAAGGTGGTGGCAACTACGGTGGTCTGAAGGTACGGAGACTCCTAACCAGAAAGAATGAGTGCAGGATGATATTATTTTTCACACATCATTTCCGGGTCAATTTGCAATAGTCAAAGACCTCTTAAATAACACTGATGTACAAATACAAATTTAAATGCTTGCTATTTGAATTGGTTTCCAGATTCAGTAGGAAACATGATGCCACCTTGGCAGTATTTTGTATTTGACACCCAGTTTCTAAATGTCAAACTTAAAACATCCAAGAACACTTTTCACTGTTTGCCTCAGCCATATGTACTGCAATAGAAGGGCAATAATATTTGTTCACAATATTTTAATTCATCAAAATTAGAGATGATATGCTCTTAGGAAAACTCAAATGCTGTAAGCTGAAAACCTACAGCACTGAAGTGATTAATAAGGAATTCGGATCACAAATTTCACATGAGATATTAAAGTTGCTTACGTAAAGGGATACATTTATACTATTTCCTAGTAAAATATTTCATTTGATCATTTCCCAAACTCATCTCTACCAAATTGACTTTGAATTTGGACCACGAGAACATCCTGGACAAAGCAGAGGTATGAATGCTGCTCCAAAGACAGTACAGAGAATGCTTCTGTTTTCAGATGAAAACAGGGATAGTCACTGATGTCCTGTCCCAGTCAAGGAAAGGTCCAGAAGGCGAAAGCTACTTTAGCTCTGCTCAGTGAGAATCATCCTTCTCGGAACGGCCTGAAGATCCAATTAAATCAATGACCCTATGATTCTACCCCAGAAAAGTTCAGAAAAGTTGCAGACTCTCTCCAGAAGATGGAGCTTTCCCCACCCAGGTGCTGCACCTTCAGCTGTCAGCCATTAAGATCATGGACCTCACACAACTTCCCCGTGCATTCTACGTCCCACCTTCCTGGTCTATAAAATGTGGACACTGATGGTTACTTTGTAAGGTTGCTTTGAAAATAAAATGAGACAAAGTATGTAAAGCATTTGTCACACTGCCTGGCATATAAAGGGTACTTAACTGTAGCAATGATTGTTAACTAATAATGATAATTCTTAGCATTTTAATACCCACAATAAGTTTGATCCATGGGGAAAAAAATCTCCATTTCCAGCAACCAGTCAAGCACTGCTGTGGTGACATTTTTCCTCTACAGAGGAGATAAAGCCATGCAACTTGGCATGCAGCATATGTTCTAAAATTATATAAGCTACCAAAGGCAATGGAAAAGCAGATGAGAGCATTTTAAAAATTAAAATGTCCTTTGATTGCTCTGTGTTATGTCCTGTGTTGCAGATAGGCACTGTCAGATCAGTAGCTTTATAAATGATGAATTTTGTACAGCATAACAAGGCATGGCAAAGTATATTTCAAATTTTGTTTTGAAACCATTGATTCCCATACATCTTTGAAATTAAATTTCCCTCATGGTTCACCTTTAAACCCCTTCCTTTGCTCTAAGATAAAAATAACAAAATAAAAATTCTCTTTTACAATCCATCCAAAGGTAAACTGCAGATAAACATTACAATTCACATGAATGAATTACTGTACCAGTCTGATTTTTCTCTACTGAATAGTCTCCTTTTTTTGTCATTACTCCAAGTACTTGAGTGTCATCTGTATTTATTTTTTTCCTTATGTTTTCATAAACGTAATGAAAAGGCTAGTGTTTGTAACACAGCACTTTGTTCCTGCTTATCTGATAATGCAATAGCTAAGATTTCATTATAGCATAATAAATGTTTGTGGAATGAATGAATGGAATGTCAGATCTAATTATCTGCTTTCCTTTTGATTAATATTAAATTTCCTATAGGTTTTCTCTTTTTTGTGACCACTTCACTTGAGAAATATTGAGCAATTCTTCCTCAGAAATATTTTTTATTATGTACTTTGCCTTCAGTTTGGAGATACCATTGAGTTTTTCTATTGTCGGTTCGTGAATTATGCATATAAAGGGCACTGCATTTTACTGAACTTCGGCATATATCCATTCAAGTTGAGTAAGCTTAAGGTGAGTAAGGTGTCGGGTTTTTTTCCACAGAGTTAATCACTAAATGTCCACTGTCACAACAGAAATCTTTTCTTTTTCCAAAGTAAACCTAACCATATGTAGGAAACTGATCAAAATTTTTTTGCATCCACATTCAAATATGTAATTTTATTTATTATACAGTGTGGTGTGTAGTATAAAAAATGTGGCTTATAAATTAATCATGGCACTTATTTAGATTATACCAATGATGATACTCAATAGTATCTCGATTCCAAAGTCTTATTAGGAACACCACATCTACTCTACACACTCAATATCCCTTAAGGGGTTTTCCATGACATGTGTATGAAAGAGCCTAGAAATGTTGAACTCTTGGGAAGAGGTGCTTCTACTAAAATACAATGGAAGTGTTTCATGCAAAGAAGAGTTAAAGCAACTAAGCAGTGAAAAGGTTGTTTCCATAAGTAGCACGAGTACAATGTCCTTTGATTACTTATTGTCTCAATTCAAAATACTTGTCTCTGTTGGTGACATTAACTTGTAGATCCCTCATTGGCTCTTATCTCAAAAAATATTTATCATTTTGGCAACTTGCAAGTGCTATTATCTGCAGTTTTCTTCTTGTCCTTCCTGGTTATGTAGGGGAACGTGACTTTGTCCTTTTTATTCTGAAGCTCTTAAAACAGCTCCCTAAATAACAGCTCATCTGGATTCCTGCCATCCTGGCTGGTGGAGCCCAGGGGGTGTTCTGTAATGAGCGCCATGAGGGAATTCTGATCACATCCAACAGCATTCCCAGCGCACATGCTCTGCAGCTTGATGTTCAGGCCGGGAACAGATATAAAGAAGCATGTGGAAAAAGGAAAAACTAAACCCTGACTCATCCATTAAATCCCTGAATAAATATTTATGAAGGCACATTTTTTTTTTACTATTTTGGATAAAGTGTTGTAGGAGTTAGTGATAGAAAAGAAATGACATAACATATTTGCTTTCAGGGAACTTCCAATCCAAGAAGTAACTGAACACAAGTTAAAAGACTACGGCGTTGCTGCCTCTATTGCTCTGAATCCCTCTACCAGCTTCCTGCACACCAGCTCCACAGGCACTCTCAGCCCAACACCAGCATCTGCAGCTCCTCACTGCCTGAGAGAATGCGGGAACTGCTCTGCCTACACGCACAGGAAGTGGCACGCACCAGGGAGTTTCTGTCACCCTTCTACCCTGAGCCCTTAGCCAATGATTAAAGGTGTAAAGACATGTAAGTACTGACGGCTAATTGATACAAGAGTTAAGTCCCTATGGCATCTCAACATTCTAACAAAAAAAAAAATCACAGAACATAATGATGTTATTCAAGGACCTGCTATAAAGTCGAGAGAAATCAAGTTGCCAAATTCTCAAAAGGTCTCGCATGTCCAGAAAATGGGACTGTAACTTATTTGATAGAAAGTAGGAAATTCATGAAAGGTTTTAAGTGGGAGAGGCCATGTCATATGATTTTAGAAGTTTGTCTTGAATGATTCAGTAAAAATATCACTAAGTCCTAGGGTTTTTCTGTCCTTTATGGATGTAACATAAGCAGGTCCTCTTCAAAATTAGCAGAGATGCCGTGCTCTTTAGTCCTTTCTCTCTAAACATGGATGCTGGTATGAAGTATATTGAAGAAATACCTCCAACTATCCAGAATCCTGTCTATTCCGCAATGTGGGTGCACTGTGATAGTGAGCACACACCCCCTTATCACCAGTGCTTAAATGGACTACGGCAATGAGTAAACATTCACACTTTAAGGTCATATTCAAGTTGGCATTGGTCCACCGGGGCCTTGTGTCTTCTTCCTTATATCCCATTGTTGTGGACGGCTATTTATCAATCTAAGCTATATGCTCCAGTGCAGGTTTCTAAAGCACCTTTCATCTTTAGGACACAAGATAATAGCAAAATATCTCCAGGCACTGATGCATGTAGTTTTATGGCCACAGTGCCACACTCTCTGAGGCAGTATTTCCACCTTCCTCTAACAGTACCCACCATTATGATGGCTTTCTGATAAAGAAAATGCGCTGTTATTTCTTGGCTATGGATGGAGTTCACTGCTCTAGGGGCTGGAAGGTTGCTGCTTGACCATTTATAATGGTCTTCCTATTTGAAGGATTTGACATTTAAGCCAGCAACGCTCATCCTGAATGCACAATGGAATCACATGGGAGTTAAAAACAAATACAACTCCCAGGCTCCAACCCACCCTATCATCTAGGCCATGGTATTTTTTTAATAGCTATTCAGGTGGCTCTCAATGCAACCAATGCTTTAGACTGATAGGTCTGAATCTGAGATACATAAATATTATTATTAAATTGAGTGTTGGGTGGCAGTTGATCCAATAGTAAAAAACAATTACATATTTGTATAATTTGTCAGTTTATAAATTATTCTCATACATATCATCCCTGAGATTAAAACAGTATTTTAATCATTTTAAAGAAGAGGAAACAATTCCTAAGAAAATGTATGTGATATATGCAAGGTGGTAGAATAATAAATAGTAGAATCAGGACACAACTGCTAATTCTAGGCACAGAGTTCTGTCAATCAAGTAATATGCCACTTGGTTTGGTGCTTCAAAACATAACATCCTTGGGGCGGGGTGGGGGATGGGGTGGAGAAAAGGTGGAGCACAAAAGATTTTTTAGAGCACTGCAACTATTCTGTATGACAGACACTATGGTAGTTACATGTCATTATACACTTGTGAAAAACCCACAGAATGTACAACACCCAGAGTAAACCCTAGCGTAAACTATAGACTTAGGTAATTATGACAATGTCAAGGTAGGTTCATCAATTGTAACAAATGTATACAACCATAGTGGGGGATGTTAATAATACACAGGGTGTATATGGGAAATCTCTGTACTTTCCTCTCAATTTTGTTGTGAATCCAAAACAGCTCTAAAGAATTGTCTATTAAAAAAATAAAATCCTTTTGACCCCTTTGCTGAATAGTGCAACTATCTGTGTACATTAATTTCTTTTTCTGCTTGCCTGACATGTTTTTGGTTTTGTTTTTGTTTCTGTTTTGGCTGAGCCATCCTGCCACCTGTTGGCAGATCAACTGCAGCTAAGCTCGGGCTGGGGAATCGAACCAGTAACTCTTGAGTGAGCTCTTAACCAACTGAGCCACTTGGCCAGCCCTGCCTGACATGTTTTAATGTGAGCTAAGGAGAAGGAGATCATTACTACTGTAAGATGTAATCCCTGTCCACCATCTTTCAGAAAACTGACATCTATATATTGAGAATTCTCCCAAGTCATCTTGTAATAAAATGCCTTCAAAGACTGTAGACCGTGTTTCCCCTTGTATGTGTTCATTATGTGGGTACACTTGTTCACTAGAGTGGATACAAATACATCGATAATGGTACCCCAGGCTGATTTAGAAACAGAATGCAAGTGCATTTGGAAATTATTAGCCTTTTAGCCAAGGTATAGGACTCTGAAGTAGAGAATTTGTGCCAAGTCAACTATGTCTCTCAGTTCTTAACCATCCTCCCACACAATGCTAGACTAAAGGACCCACAAGGGCATGTGCAACCATGTAGCCCCCTCCCTACAGTGCCTGGCACAGAGTGGGAACTCACTAGATATTTGTGAATGAAATAATCATCAAGAGGTGTGGGGTGTGTGTGTGTGTGTGTGTGTGTGTGTGTGTGTGTGTGTGTATAAGGGGGATGGGAATGTCTCTAGGAAAGAGATTTCCAAGAGTATTTTCCATCAACACCTTCAGCAGGAAGCTTGGGTTTGAGGAACAGTGAAGTGAGGAGTCCATTGGCAAATACTGCTTGCAATCTTTTTCTCTGAGGAATGTACAGCTCTTACACCCTTTTTTATAGCTCTCATAACCTAATTTTCCTTGACGCAATGTTGCTATACAAACCACTTTTTTATTCCTATTAACATCCCACTTCTTTCATCACGATTGAGATAAAATCACCTCTAAATGGCAAAACACAGACCACAAAGGATTTAGAAATCTATGCAACAGATGTCTATAAGTTAGATGAGATAATGTCAAGAAAAGCCCATGGGGTAGAGATTTTAAATCAAAGCAGTGCATGGCTACATACGAAGGTCCGACAATTAAGTTCACGAACTTGTCATGGTGCAAATCAAGAGTCAAAACGATCTTGCTGGGCCGGTCGAGTGGTGCGATGGTTAAGAACTGGCTTGGGATGCCAAAAGACCCCGGTTCTTATCCCACATATGAGGGCCAGTGACACTGCCCTCCACAGCTAAGATGCTGAACAACAGCTCAACCTGGAGCTGGGCTGCCTTGAGTCGCCGGATACGGCGTAGGCTGCAGCCCCTGTGGCAGTGGGTTGCCATGGGCTACTGTGTGTAGCCAGCAGCCAGCTTGAGCAGCCAGCAGCTGCAGTGAGCAGCCGTCCAGAAGCCAGCGACTGATCTGCCTCGCCAGGGAAGAGCGCAATGATGGTGCCAACTTGGGCCAGTGAAGCAACGTCCTCCACAACTAGACTGAGGAACAAGAAGACAGCAACTTGTCTGTTCCCCTTCCCCCAATTCCCCAGCACTGTTCCCATCCCCCCAACTCCCCAATAAAAATCTTTTTAAAAAAAACAAAAAAAACGATGTTGCTAACCTTTTTTGATATCAGAGGGATTATTCATTATGAATTTGTACTGACTGGACAAATAGTTAACCAAGTTTACTATTTGGAAGTGCTAGAAAGGCTGCATGAAAAAGACGAAAATGACTTGAAATTTTCACCAACAATTCATGGCTCTTGCATCATGACAATGCACCAGCTCACACGGCACTGTCTGTGAGGGAGTTTTTAACCAGTAAACAAATAACTGTATTGGAACACCCTCCACACTCACCTGATCTGGCCCCCAATGACTTCTTTCTTTACCCAAAGATAAAGGAAATATTGAAAGAAAGACATTTTGATGACATTCAGGACATCAAGGGTGGTATGATGACAGCTCTGATGGCCATTCCAGAAAAAGAGTTCCCAAATTGCTTTGAAGGGTGGACTAGGCGCTGGCATCGGTGCATAGCTCCCCAAGGGGAGTATTTCAAAGGTGACTGTAGTGATATTCAGCAATGAGGTTTGGAGCACTTTTTCTAGGATGAGTTTGCAAACTTAATTGTCGCACCTCATACATCTCTCCATTACCTGGCCCTGTGTTCTGATAAGAATAGAAGCAAGCATTGGGCTCACTTTTTAATCAATGAGGCAAAAGCACTACCCTAGTTAGGGTGGCAAGAGGAGGTGATAGCTTTCCCTTACGAGGGATTAAGTAAGCAAGGAAAACCATTCATTCAAGTCAGTTTTGCCCCTTTTCTACCACTTCTGGGTTTACTTACACCTAGAAATGACAGGGCTAAAAGCCTAATTCCAACTCAGCACATACACAATGAGTTCTGCTCCAAATTTAGCACATTAATGAGATAAAAACGTAATTTCTTTCTAGTTAGGGAAATAAGATGCACATAAAACATTCAAGTAAAAATATAAGCTTGCAGAAGCACAGTTATAAAATTAGAGTGGGCAGAATTCAAAGAAGAGAGAGATTAGCATGAGTCAGAGAGACTTGGTAAAGCTTTCACAGAAGAACAGAGAGCATTAGACGAGACTCAAGAAACCAGAATAAGACTGGTTTATATATAAATTGAACAATAGAAACCAAAATTTTATATAACTTTGTCAAATAACATTTTCATTTAGAATCTTTTATCATCACTGATATGGCCACTTCTCTATAACTATCAAAAGTATGAGGTATATAATAAAAATCAAGAAAATGAAGAGAAAAACAAAATATGCAATTCACTTGTGATAAATATAGTATTTGGCATAAATATAAAAGGAAAATACATCACATAAGATGAAAATTGTTAAATTTCTACTCTCATGTCACTTTTATATTATTGTTTTTGATGACTGCATGTCTACTTATGAAGCGTTTAAATATTATTATGTTTCCTTTCTGTCAAAAGACTTTTAAGGTATTTGAGTCCCATGCCTTTTTTTAAACTATCACAGATGACTGGATTCTTTATATTACTGAATTGTTGCATGTTACAGAAGATATCACATTTGACAGTATTTGTGTTCAGACCTAATTCAGAAATGTAGCAAGCTATCAACAAAGAAAAAAAAAGTGCATGCATTGATTTTACTCCAAGCATATAAACCTATACAGTTGATCCCTAAATACAAGTCTGAAGTATACAGGTCCACTTTCAGTAAATACTATAAATGTATTTTTCTTCCTTATGATTTTTCTTAATAACATTTTCCTTTTTCTAGCTGACATTATTGTACAAATACAGTATATAATACATGTAACTACAAAACATGTATTAATTGACTATGTTATCAATAAGGCGGAAGCCTTAAGTTTACAACAGGTATTAGTATTTTTGAGGAGTCAAAAGTTATATGAAGGTTTTCTATTGCACTAGGGGTTGACACCCCTAACCCCCACATTGTTCAAGGGTCAACTGTCATCAGAATATGCAACATTTATTTAGTCTCAAAAGCCTAAAAAGACCCCTCAAAAATCAAAAGCTATCCATTCAATTGGGATCTAAAGCTTTTTTTTTTCCAATTAACATCTTAACTCATATTTCTTTTTGGATAACGTTTGCTTGCTTGCTTGCTTGCTTGTTATTTATTTATTATTTATTTATTTATTTATTTGATTTTCACTCTGTCACTTACACTAAGTAATCCAGTTCAGCTGCACTTGTTGAGATTTACACATAGGTCTGCCTACAATAGCAATTATCTCTTCAAATGATTCCAAATGGAATTCCTGAGGAGGAGTATATCTCTAACATTGTATAAATATGGAAGCCATATGGTGACATAGAAAGAACTCAAAATTGTGTCTCAAAAAGTATCACACCTGTTGGACTTGCACAGCAAGGTAGGGATCAGATGGTCTCTTAGCTCCCTTATAGGACTAAAATCCTATGCCACTAGCATGGTATAGCTAAATATGTAAGTTTTGCCATCAAATCTAGATGGGTTATTTTTTTCAAGCAATGCCAGTCACGATCAAACACATATATGTCCATGTGGTATGACTAGGACCTGACCCCTCCCTCCCATCCCTCGTCCTGGTGTTAATCTAAGCCTACATGGCCTGAAAGTTACTTCATCTATTCGAAAACACATATATACTCGTATGTTAGCTACCTAGGGATGATTCAGGGGAGGCAATTAATAGAGTTTTGGTAGAGAGCAGCAGCTAAGGGGATTTGGACAGCAGATGCAGAGTGGAGAGAAATAGACCTACAAAAATGGTGATCCAAACTCAGAATTCCAATACCTGGAAGATGTTAGTGAAAACCAGATAGAACTAAGTCCTCCCTCATAACCCATGCTTGAGCCAGACATTTAGTTCCTTATTATGCCCTGTATCTCCAGTTCCTTCGGCCGGAATGCCTCTCCTTCCAACTCTTTAGCTAACTCTTCTTCATCTTCAAGACTTAAAATAACTGTCAGTTTGTTCAACAAACTTTCTCCAAGTCATGGTTGGCTTTCCTACCATTTTGTTGTATTGCCCTGTAACCCCCTTCTTATTTTAACATTTAGCATATTTTATTGAAATTCTCTATTTACTTATGTCTATTCCATATCAGATAGTAACTAGAAGAATAAAATAAACGCCTTGGTTTGCGAGCATAATTCATTCTAGAAACAAACTACTCGTATTGCAAGACATCGCTTGTTTACCAAGTTAAAATGTATTAGAAATGTTTGCTCATCTTGTGGAACACACGCAAACCATGTTACTGGCAATCCAAGGTTTTACTATATCTAGTTAGCTGTCAGTGCAGGCAGATAAGACATTAATGTTATATCAGTAGAGATATATTGAGGATGGAAACCTGATTTCCAAGAAACCAGTAAACTAAGACCTCGATTGTGGCGCTGAATACACAAGACCAGGACCAGGTTACCAGCTCTAGGATATAGAATTAGACCAGACAAGTGGAAGAAGGCTCATTGCTGGAGCCCAAGTAGAAACTCACAGCAAAAACACGAGACACACAGACTTAAGGATTCACTCAACTACTAACATAGGAGCCCTCAAATGCCCCTAGTTCCTTGGCGAGGGGGGGAGGGCCGGCGGGGAATGATCCTACAGCATGGAGCAGAGTTATTTCTCCAAGTGGGGATAAATTTTAAGGACAACTGTGTGATGAAGTTCCCAAGAAAGCCAAAGGAATATATTAACCTAATTATATACTGTTATGGAGTAAAAGTTTGTGTCCTCCCAAAATTCCTATCTTTGAAGCCCTAATTCCCAAAATGATTGAATTTGGAGAGAGGGCCTGTTAGGAGGTGATAAAGGTTAAATCAAGGCATAGGGCGGGGCCCTAATCTGATAAGAGGAAGAAACACCAGGGCTCCCTTTTTCCATGATGTGAGTTCATAAGGAGAGGAAGCATTTGCAAATCAGGAAGAGAACCCTCACCAGGAACTGAATTAGTTGGCTCCTTCATCTTGGACTTTCCAGCTTTCAGGACAGTGACAAATTCTGTTGTTTAAGCCACCCAGTCTGGTTTTTGTTATGGCAGCCCAAACAGAATAACACATATGCCAAAATTAATTTTTGTGTATAATGCCTCAAAATAAATTGAATAAGGTTTTTGTTTGTCTGTTTTTTGTTTGTTTGTTTTTGTCTTGTCAGCATGATTCTACCACCTTGGAAGAAGGGGAACAAAGCAAAATTGGATAGCGACTGATATCTGTAAACAGATTCGCCTAAAATCACAATGGGCTCATTAACACTTCCATTTCATCTACTATGGAATTTGCCCACTATCTGCCAACAGTACCCAACAGTTTAGTGGCCAGTAAAACTGAGCTCGCAATGAAGCTTTCTGAACCTATCCCACATCTGTCATTCTGTAAAAGTCATGCTATAGCTGCTTCCAAACATGCATGACTGACAAGGTTACACAATAACTGATCCAAGAAAGCTCAAGCCAAGGTCTTAACGATGATAGAGGATCCCTTGACTACTGTGGCTGTGAGCTCTGCTGGTTTTCCTTCTGCTGATGAAAATGATTGAAATGTTCTAAAAATCCTCAGCAGCTGGGCATCGAGGGTTATTTAGGGCTGTCTTAGCTGCAGAAGTGAAGTGGTCCCCTTGGATCTTGGTTGCGTTACTGTCCTCAGGAGATGGGAGCCCTACTCAGCATCTCACATCTGGGAAGCCTCCTTCCACTCCGTACAACCTTGCTGTTGATGATGGATGGATGCCATAAAAGAAAGTTATTGAGGTGTGAATTACCATCATAACCGAATTCCTCTTCCCTGCAGTGATAAGGGCACGGGCCTGCTTGGTTTCCAAAGGAGTGGTGTAATACAGTGTTCTAAAGGGGTCGCTCCCTGCAGACTAATCTGTCCATTTATAACTACTGTGTCTTAAAGGATATACACTCTACTCTGACATCTCACTATCACAACTCACTACAGGGCAGAGTTTGGTATTCGGCCAGTTTATTTTGGACTCCATCCAAGAGAATTTAATTAAGAATATCTAAAGTACCTTGTTACAAGATGATCTTACCTGCAAATTGGTCCCAATGAGAGTACTATGTTCACGTTCCCAAAAATATGGCCCAAAAAGAAAAAGTTGTTTATGCTTCTTCTTCTCCTTCTCCTTCTTCTATTTGTGCACAGATATTGCTCTATTCACACGTTTCAGACTAGGCAACTTTCTTAGTGGAGGTACAAAAGAGTACTTGTGCTAAGGCCCAAAAGTGCCCGAGTTTCAGGATTTTTATTGGATTTGCCATCGCACATAAAACACACAAAGGGAAGAGGCCCACTAGTTTGCAAATGCAGCCAATTGTGAAGTAAAAAGAACAGTAATAATTCTAATGGTTTAAGAGAAATAATTCATTTTCCTTTTGTATAAAGCTATAAAATGTTACCTAGAATATACTTTAAATATTTTTTCTATCAGTCTTACAGAAATCATTCAAGGGTGGGGCATACATTATTAAAGTACCAAATAAAAGTAATGATGGGGGTCCCTTCTATCACAAATCCCAGGATGATGAAAGAAAGTCCTACTGCACACTTTTCCCCCTTTTCGTCCCCAAAATATGAGTACATTTGGCTATTCAAGAAAATCTGGATAATGCATTTATTGTTTTCTAAATACTGTAAAAGTTTAATAGTGTATATTTCAAAATTGGAAAAAGTACCCCAAATACAGTTTAGATCTTTGACATCTATGACTCCTCTTTATTTTCTTTATTTTGATACGGGCAGTAATTATGTAAGCAACTACTTGGAATTATAAAAAATATAATCAGGTTGAAACAATTAAACAATTATGAGTTTACCCTCAATCTAACATAACTTTTGGCAAAAATATGTGAGTTTTACAGGCTTGACTATCCATCTCTAAGTGAAAGGAAAAACGATGTGTTTCATTCCGATGTGTTGTATAATTTCTTGGCACAAGAGATATAATTTATATGCAAATGTTATGAGTACAACTTTCATAGTTTAAAAAAGTAAATATTTTTAGAAACATCATATAATCATATAAAGAATACAGCATTTGCTTAAGTACTCTTTGGATAATAGTAGTAATTAAACATACATAAACATACATTCTTAGACGTGCACATACACACAAAGTATTTGTCAATTATACTTCTTGCCATATTTACGGAATTATAAAGAAACTAAGGAAGAGAGAGGTTTTGGAGGTGATTATTATGTTATCCACAATTTTATGTCAAAAATAACACCTATTTAATTAAAAACATGGGAAGCAAAAACAAAAAAATATAACAGCAATATATTTTTAATCATGGGCAGTTTTCAAGTAGATTATTTATTTTTAAGGAGGTTATGCTAGTATATTTATTTCTTGACATCTGAAACACTTTTCCAAGTACATGTGCTTGTATCCTTTAAGAGGCTTCCAATTTTGAAAAGTGATATTTTGAGCATAGGAACATCTTTCATAACCATTGCTATACTCTGTGTGTGATGAAGCCCTCAATAGATACCTTGTGAATAAAAAAAGAGACTGGAAATACTTGTTACCATTAGTTATAAAAACCAGAATTATTAGCTAACAGCAGTGCTAAGGGAAAAAAAATAGCAGGATGGGGGATGTTTAACAGGCAACATGAAACTAAATCTTGAAACTTGGAAAAACAATAAACTATTAATAGTAACTATAAACTCTAAAAACTTTAAAAATATAAAACAAAGAGATATATGCTCATTTTGCATTGTTTAGGTGTAATGCTACAGAGAGATTAAGACTAAAGCACACACTCTCTCTAGATGCCGTTAAGCATCTAAAGATTGTTTATTAATATTTGCATAAATTATGAGATTCTTTAAATTAAGTCAAAATAGAACTTTACATATGAGGAGCCTATAAAGCATTTAAAATAATTTCACTGCATTTTTAAATCACTAAAAAGAAAATTGTATAAATTATAAATTTCACAACTTGGGAAAATTACTTTGAAATAGCCTGTTTGGTGTTTTGTTTTGTTTTCTTTTTTTGAGTATTCCGGTTTTGAAGTATTATTATGATCTTTCATGACCCTTTGGCCCTCTGCAAGTTTAACATGTGAGGGTGTGCTCTGTCCCGCCAGCCTCCTGAGCTGACCAAATGCGACATTCTGAGGGGAAACCTAAGCAGGACAGGATGGCTGCTGTCCTCAGTTCCTGAGCTGCTTTGCTCTCTGGACTGGAAACGCGACAAGACTGCTACAGTGCAGATGGAGCTGAAAGCCATGTATGAGTAGCAATTCTGCAGGTTACATTGTAAGAGAGGCTCTTCATCCACATCCAAGAAAGCACACTGAAACCAGCATCCGTATGCATGCAAAGGAAGAAAGAATGCATTCTCTCGATTAACTTTGGGGGGCAAATTACCTTGTTCTGAAACATAGGGCGAAACCTCACACTCTGAAAGACACTTGATTTCAAAAGTACAGTTAAAAGGCAATTACTCCTTTAGAAAAGAGTCCCAGATCCTCAGCCCCCTTCAGTAGAATAGTAATAAAAAAAAACAAAAAACAACATTGCTTTAACATAATGATCCCTCCATGTGCTGTGTTTGCTTACTGTGTCTCTGTTGATAGACTGTTTTGCCTGAGAAACATTTATTTTTATGCTGTATGCAAATAAAATAAATATACTATTCTTAACAAACAGAACTTTACAGTGTTGTTTTTTAAAAAATATGTAATTAAAAACCTTACTAAGAGTAGAAATTTGATATAGCTCAAATTCATTCAGGCAGCAAAATAATGAATAAGATTATAATTTTTACATCAAAGACTGGTTTGGTGCTCTTTTGATCAACAATGGAAGGACAAGGACACTGTTAAACTATATAAATCATCCCTTAAAATTTATGAGGTAATAAAAGGCAAAAAGTACAGATTCACAAAGGAGAGTTTATAATGTAGGAGTTAAACTCATTTCAGTTAATTTCTCATATATATTAGAAACAAACAGTGTGACTTCAGGTCTTTAGCTTCTATGTATCCTTTATTAAATTATATTTACCTTAATTCAGTTTTCTTTACCTCAGAAATAAAAGGAAAAAGGAAAAATCCCTTTATCACTTCTGGATTCATGAAACAAACTTTTGACATTTGATTTCTAAGAATATCGCCCTAGTTACTATGCCAATCTTTTTTGGGAAACACTGTTTAAGGTAAACTTTTCCTCCTATTTTCTTCCATTGCTTCTTTCTCAAGACCACGTATAGTTGCATAACTTTTTTTATAAACATGTCTTCTTTCTCAAATTAAATCAATCTACAAAACTGTCCACAATCAGTGCCACTATTCCCACAAAGATTTGTTAGAAATACCATATTAAAAAGACGTTTCCACTTCATTTTGCACAGAACAGAATGTTTCACAGTGGAACAATAATGAAAACTACTATCTCAGATTTCCTGTAAGAAATAATCCAACACCAAAATTAATAATAAAATGGAGGCAGGGGAGAGAATTTCAGAAAGAAAAACGGCGGCGTGCCGTAAGAACTTTGATGTTATTCTGAGTGATAAGGGAGGCCAATGAAAGATTCTGAATGGAGGAAAGACATGAGTTTTTGTTAATACGATCACTCAGGCTGCTGTATTGAGAACAGACTGTGCCACATGGTAGAAATCAAGTAAACATGTAACATATATTTACATTTTTTTTCCAATATCTGTTGCCTTAGAACTTTACCTAAATTCATGCTATGTCTTAAGTAAAGAATACAGGTTTGGGCCCAGCTTACTATGAGTACAGTGAGCAGGAGGGTTTCCTCTAACAGTACAGAGACACAGAATAGCATCAGGTCACGGAGACCTGCAAGCAACACCAACACTCTACTCTTAGTTCAGAAGACAGCAATCAGATGACAACGGGTGTGCTCTGATTGTATGTCTACTGAGCATAGAATTTCCTTTAAGGAAAGACCTTTGCAATTCTAAAAACAGAGCATGAGTTTACAAGTGCTAAGGTTCATTCTGAATCTCTAAACTCTGCTGGAAAGTTATTTTTTTTGGGTTTTTTTTGTTTTTGTTTTAATGAAAAAGGCTATCCAGGCTTTCTTGTACCATCTTAATTCCTTTGGGACCAAAGAATGACAGCATCAAGTCAATTCTGGGGACATGGAAAAGGTAAGCGATTCCCTTCCACATGTCTTTATTTACTTTGTGTATCAAAAAAAAAAAAACAAAAAAAAATTAATGGACGATGCAAAAGTATATACAGATGTGAACTATGTTATTACTATAGAAAATTTCCTTTTTCTAAACATCACATTGATTAAACAGTCTAGAAAAAGATTTTTTTGGTTTTATTATGGAGTCCAAGAGGCACCATGGACATGTAGTGTAAAGGCCAAGATACTAGAAATATATGCTAATAAATATCTCAAATATTTGATCAGAGGACTTGAGAAGACAATCTAACAACTATAACAACTATAACTACCAAAAATAAGAAAAAGGGGAGGAGGGGGTGCGGAGGGGGAGGAGGCGGAGGAGAGGAAGTAGAGGAAGAAGTAAAATCTAAGTATTTAGACACTGTGATAAATTTTCCCAGAAATTAAAACCAAATGCAAGGAAACTTTTGGGAATCATAACTACAAAAGATTTAAATTTTGTACAATATTTACATATACGATACTATTTTGAAGTACCATAAAGTATACATATATACATATAGAGAGAGATATTTAGGAAATGCAATTGCAAAGTATATTATTTCAGGATAGATAAATGTAATACTTCAGAATGACACGAAGGATATCACTATCTGTGGAATGTACTACCATAATGGCAACACATGTTGCTAGGAAACTCAGTGAAAAAAAGGAAGTTGCAACCACGTAAAGATCTGATGTAAATCACTAAGCAGAACGAATTCATTTCTGCTCTTTATGCTCTAACCTTTGCAAGACATGCATTGTTCCATAAAGAATCTTAAATATGAAACTTACAAAACCATGCGTCTATAAAAACATCAGGAATTGTCTAAATTCTTAAATCAGTACACCTGTGGAGATAAAGGCCATTCATTCCTCAGTTGATAACACCCCCTGGTACACAAAGTAATTCATTCATTTCTCATTCACTCATTCATGCATTCAAAAAAATTTTTATTAAACACTGATCACTTGTCAGGCACTATGATATTGACACCAGAGAGAGAAGATTGGGCAAAACACATTCCCTGGCTACTGAGAAAATAATATCCAGTGACAGACATAGATATTAAGCCAATAATCACACAAAGAAATGTGACATTTTCATTATCATAAGTGGAAAAAAAAAGGGAGAAATACAAGTTGCTTTAAAATTTTTAAATGGGTGAAGCTGACTTGGTTAGGGTCATGAGGAAAGGCTTTCCTGAGGGAGTGACATCTCACAATGATAATTTGGTGAGAAAACGAGGAAAGAAGTTTGAAGTTGAGGCTCTGAGGCAGAAGGCAGCATGGAGAATACCAGAAGACAGAATGGTTACAACAGACAGAAAACAGTAAAGGAGGGTGATGGAGATATGAGCCAGGCTATGTGCATGTTGTAAATCATGTTAAGGAGTTTTGCCTCTATGCCAACAGCAATAGGCTGGCTTTGAAGTGTTAACAGCAGGGGGATAATACGATTAGATCTGCATTTTAAACGCTCACTTTGGCTGCTGTGTAAAGAAGACAAGAGGGGAGCCAGAGGACAAGCGGAAGAGCAGTTAGACTATTTCGTGATCCAGAAAAGGGCGGCTGCAGGACAGACAAGACCCCAGCTAATATACATACAGTTAGGAAACAAAATCAACAGGACCAGGTCACACGAGTGCACAAGGTGTGGGGAAGAGCCAGGGGTGATTCTGGGGCTTTTGACTCCCGTTTCTCCAACCTTTCAAGCTTTGTTTTTGTTTGTTTTTAATTTTCCCAGATTTCTGGTCATTAATTAAAGCAGCAGGCAAATTATAGATGTCTTTGATAAAAAAGCTAAAGAGGATGTCAAAAGCAACAGCTATGTCTCCAGCTAATGCAGAAATGAGGCATCTGAAATGAGGAACACTGAAAGAAGTCCAGGGTTTATCTGCTTGCTTAGTGGGTTGGTTACTTCAGTTACTTTAGGAAATTAGCTGAATTTTGGTCAGGCTGCATGTGTCAGATATGACGAGCTGTCACCCACAGATCTGCACTTGACATTACTGTGGGAAATAGCTGTATTTCCCAAACATACCCGCACCTTTGCATCTAACGGGGGCCAGGTGGTTGGTTCTCACTAATGGAGTACAGGCAATAATACTGAACCACAAAGCTTAAAAAGTGGGTAGTGTTTTTTTCCATCTCCTCATTACCCATCTAATGATCTCATGCAAAAGTCTCCAAGCCTCAAAATAGAGAAAGCTACAAGGATGGAGTCTGCTTCCCTAAAAGACTATGTAAAAGACTGCTTGCCAACCAGAAACCCCAAATTGGGCGGTTACGTGAGGAAAAAATCAAGTTTTATTAGGCTACACCTCTGGGATGTTGGACAGTGCTTGTTACAACATCTAGCAATATCCTAACGAGTGCATAGAGGTTGATGTGCCTTTGAGACACCCATGGGAAGCTGTCAGGTAGGTTAGACAAATAGATCCAGAGCTCAAGAGAGAACTCTGAAGACTTTAATTTCAGGGTCAATTGGATAATGATGGTATGGATGAGCCTGCTTAAGGAAAAAATATAGTTAGAAGGGGAGAGACCCTTAGGTCGTTCAATAGGACAGAGGACTTCACTCATGCAGGTACAGAACTATAAAGTTATTTTCTTCTTACAGATGTAGAAGTATAGCAGATGGTTACTGGTGTGGACGAAAAAGGGGGCACATATGAAACCTGACAAGCTTTGGGAAGGCCTGCAAACTAAGAGACCAAAGGTGACCACATAGGATGGTCTGAACATAAAGATTCCTAAATAAAAGCGGGTCACAGTGGGTAGTCATGTCCTAGGCCTGTAGTTTCCTTGATAAAGGTCAATCTTTACCTTAAGTGATCTTGTCATTGTCTTTTTTTATCTAAGACAACAGACCTTTGAAATAGCAGAGCAATGTTTTCCATCTCCCTCAAGACAATCTGGCACCAGAACAGGACAGAACCCCTCATTGTTATCTTGTCCCCCCAGATATCATCTCTATGTGCTGTAAATGTTAATCATTAACTATCTTGCACACACCAATGTAAAAGAAGTATGTGTTTCTGTATTTTGCTTTTGTATCTGATTCCAGAGATTTCCCACCTTTGCTTTCTCCCACCCCCTTAATCTACCACCAGTGGATTTCATGTAACCCTCTTTATGTCTTGTCTCCTTCTTTTAATGTATATAATAAGATGCAAAAGTGTCATTCTCCAGAGCACTTTTTTCAGTCTGTTGAGGTTTTGCTTCCCGGCAACTGTCATCAGTTTGACTCAAATAAACTCCTAAAAAAAAGTTTGAATGTCTAAGTCAATACTAGTATCCGGGAGTATCATCTATTCCATGATAGTTAGACAGCCTTCCATAAATATTTATTGAGCATCTACTGTATGTCAAGCACAGTTTGGGGCACACAGATGCAATGTTTACCAAGTCCTCAGAAAAACCACTATGATAGCTTGTAACAGTGAATGCCACTGGGCCTGAAAGTCAGAGAGTTTGGTAAAGGATCTTTTTAAGCTGAGGCCTGAAAGCTCAGTTGGCTGGGGTAAAGGTGGGTGGGTTGGCCATTCCCAGCCTTGGCACAGCAGGAAGCTCTGAGCACAGAGCAGTAACGCCAGAATTTTGTTACATGTTTGGGATTGTCAGTAGGCTTCTACGAGCTGTTTAACAATCTGAGCACCATATTTTATTTCCAAGAGAAAACTCTTCCAATGTATGAAACACTTTCTTCTAAGCTATTGTTAACTCAAATTCTTTGTTATTTGAGTACTACTGCTGTGATATTGTAGTTTCAAAGATATTTGGTCTTCCTCCACAGTTCTGGGCTCACAGCTTGTAATTCCTGTTGAGAGTGACACAGGTGTCTTTTGTTTTGTTCATGAGGTAACATTTAGACCCCATCCAGGGGAGGGGGTCAGCTGCCAGAACCAACCATACAATTAGAGGTTTGGAACTTTCAACACACACACACACACACACACACACACACACACACACACACACACACACACACACACACACACACACACACCCTCTAGGGAGGGGCTGGAGATTGAGTTTAACTGCCACTGGCCAATGACTTAGTCAACCACGAATGAATATATAAAGCAGCCTCCATGAAGACCCAGGAGAACAACAACTCATGGGTCCTTTGTCCAAAAAGCTCCCACACTGGGGAACCAAAGTGCTTCCAGATGCCTCCATGGCAAGCCCCAAGCTCCACAAAGACAGCAGCTCCTTCGTTCAGGACCTCAGCCTATGCATCTCCGCTGGATGTAGATCCCCATTCTTTAATGCCCTTCGCAAGAAATCAGTAATCTAGTGAGTTGCCTTCAGTTCTTTGAGCAAATTAATCAAGGAGGTGGTCCTGGGCACCTCTGATTTATAGCCAGTCAGTCAGAAGTACAGGTAACCACCTGGGCTTGTGACTGGTGTGTGAAGTGGAGGGCAGTCATGTGGAACTCAGCCTTAACCTGTGGAATCTGATTCTATCTCTGAGTAGACAGGGCCAGAACTGAGTTGAATTCTCGGACATCCTGCTGGTGTCTCAGAATTGCTTGTTGATGTGGGGAAATTTGCATACATGCATTGGAGTCGGGTCTGAGACCCCTTTTTCACTGTGCTGTATAAATTATCTATATAAATACTCTTCAGTCAGTGACACTGTGTCACTATAGCTTCTACAGAACTTTACCAACCCAATTTTAGAGCCCTATTTGTGCACCTCAATTAAGTTGAACCAGTGACTTGTACATTGTACATTCAACAAACACTGAATAGACCAGGTAATACAAAAGCATATAAGACTTGTTGTCTGCCCTCAAGAAGCTCACTGTTCAGAGGTAGAGAGAAAATAAATGATAAGCCAGTATTACAAGTCCTGAGTACTCGTTAAGTGCAGAGGGAAGATGGAGGCCTCAGGAAGGCTTTAAGGAGGAGATGATATTTGAGCAGGACCACAAAGGTTAGACAAAAGTTTAACAGAGAGTGCTTGAGAAAGTGGTATTCCAAAGACAGGGATAAGCAAAATCAAATGAGAAATGAAATTTCATGACAAACATAAAGAAGTAAAGATTGAATAGGTAGGTTGATAGGAGAATGGTTCTTTAGGCCAAGTAAAGAAGTTGGCATATTGATAACCTTTCATAAAATGGCACACAAAGCAAACTTCACCTTCCTTACCTTGCTCTGCTTTCTTCTAACATAGCTCTTAACTTCTCACATAATATACACTTTACATGGTATTATGTTATTGTTTATTCCCTGTCTTTCCCCATTAGAACGTAAGTTCCATCACCAGGGCAGTCTGTTCTGTTCACTGAAGTAACTAAAACTCTAGATCAGTGTCAAGCACATAATAGATACTCAATAAACATGTTTAATAAAAAATGTCATTCATTGAGTTAGCTGTCTTCAAAATGGTTTTTATTACACATGCCTATCAGTTAAAACTATTTGAGTTCATATCTCATATATGTAAATTGGCTGACTTATATCCATATTCATTACACTAACACATGAATACATATTAAAAGTCATGTAAAACAGAAATTTCCTTTAATAAGACATAAAAACAATTAGAAATGAGGTTCTAACAATTCCTTCCCCCAGCCTCTCTCCACTATGTTACCTGCATCTCAAAACAGTGTTTTTCTCACCACATTCCATGCCTCAGTGAGAAGTCACATTACGTCCCTACAGCCCATTGGCCAGAACCAGTCCTATGGCCTCCTCCTAACCAGAAGGGAAGCCTGGGAAAGGGAATTCTACTGCAAGTGTAGCATCCATCCAGGTCCATGGAGTCATCCCTCCCTCCATCCCCTCCTTAGGACTCAGGCACAGGAGGATCTGATGCTACTTGGGGTACTGTGAATAATGAATCCCTCTGTCTCTGACCCAAGAGCCTCATGTCTTCTATTAGCAACCATCAAACAGTAATAAGGTAACTTATTAGCTTGTAAAGAGGGTAATATCAAATACCAGCTCTTACAGGATACTGATATCCTGTGAGGATGTTAATATTGACAGTGGTAGGGAAATGGCTCCAAAACATCAACTTTCCTGTGGATCTCCTGATTGTACAAGCTTCTGAGTGTGAACACATTATTCCAGCTCTTCTTTAACTAAGTTAAAATTAAATAGTACTAAGCAACTTTATTACATAAAGTTTACATTTAAATTTTTCATTGTATTACTCAAGAGAATAATGGTATTTCTCAGTGAAGGAGAAATGGGCTGTTCAAGAACAATGAACAAAGAGAAATAATAACTCCATCTCTTTTTCTGGAAATTTAGTGAGGAAGAGTGCTAGATGAGGAAGATAGAAAAAGTCCGATAAAAAAGCTTCAAGAGTTCCTTCAAAGAATGGGAATCTGTTTTAAAAAGATCTACTGAAGTAATTCAAGCATATTATGCACATGCTATAATAAACACTTAATTAAAGTACAATAGATTGCAAAGTAGCCTGCAAAGCAAGTAAGTTGCATTTTCTTTTTTTAAATAGTAAAGACTATTGCATGAGTGTGTGTGTGTGTATATACATACACATATATATATATATATATATATATATATATATATAAATTTTTTTTTATATCCCTAGCTTAGTTCCATGAAGTTCAGAAGGTAGGGGAAAAGAAAAAAAAAGGACATTCTGGTCCCCTATTCAAATAGCTTGATTTGATTTTAAATTGTTTTTAAAGCCTAAAGGTTTTACCACTATTCCTCTAAACTTCAGAAGTTGGTGAAAACAGAGTTTCTGTGAGCCGTTAGTGACATTTGCTTTTCATATTCCTTTCAGTTTTACAGGTACAAGAGAAAGCTTCCAATAGTTACTTAAAATAGGATGTTAGCTGCATTGGTATTACCTAAGCAGCATTTCTTACAAAAGGAATCAGGTTGTTCTAAATACAAATTAGAAAAGAGGGTTTGCAAGTTTGTTTGTTTGTTTAGTTTATACCTTTATAAATCATAACAGCACATCACAATTATATCTTCACCTTTGCCCTAGGTGCACTATCTGGCCTATCATATTTTTAGTTCAATGTTAAACTTTGCAGAAGATTCGATAAAGTCTTTCCTTTTAGGCAACAAAAGATGAGATGCAGATTTCATTTAGCAAAATGTTGAGCTTCTTCTATTGATAATTTATAAATTAGCTAAGGTAAAAGTGAGAACACTCATGCAATCATTTAGCTTCTTGTCCATTAAAGAGAATTTTTGTTTAACAGTTTAAAGAGTCATATTCACACACAATTTTCGGACATTTTTACAGAAATATCCTTAATGACATCTCCATCACAAAACAGAACACAGGTACACTACATGTTGGCTAGATCGTTTTCTACTGTGACAGCATCAGTTAACAGACTTGAATGCAATTAATTTTGAAATAAAGGGGGAAATGACTTAAGCTCTAGTAAAGTACTTACAACTTTACTTTTTTTTATAACTGTAGCTTTTGATGCAAACAGCCATTAGCAAAATTACACTTTAAAGGGTTTTCACAAACGGTTCAGAGGAAAAAAACCCACACGTGATAATTCAATAATATTTGTAGTTTAAAAATGAAGATTGCTTTTTAATTGCTTCTAAATTCAAACTTCTAACCTAGGAAAGAGAAGCTGGTCCACAAAGCATCAAGTTGAAAAGGAAACATCCCTCTTCCTGTCCACTTTTCCGAAGGGGGAGCTTCAGGACCCAGCGCAGGAAGTTACTTCATACCTCATGGTGGCTAGAGCAAGATGCCCCAGAGAGGCTTTGGGAGAACGCTTTTCAGTGTTTTAATCTTTCATTAAATTAACCTCCATCACTGTAATCAATTTCAGTAGCTATATTTGGTTTACTAATAAGGTAATAAGGGACAAAAGGAACAAGACTATCTTGGTGAAGTCTCTTGACCCCTCTCTGCCCTCATAATCTCAACAGTAAAATGAGACTTGGTCTGAATGGTCTTCTATGTATAATCAGGATCCAGCATCATATTAATTAGAGAATGAAAGATTGAATCATTTTCCAAATAGGTATTTAGGGGGGGAAAAAAAAAGGATACAGGACTGCCTCAGAGTTAATCAAATCACTAACATTAACTCTGTCTACTCCATATACTTGCGAAGCTCCAAGTAAATAGCCTGCGTGAGGTGCCGGACACAGAGTGGGCACCCCATTCCTGCCAGTTCCCTTTCATTCCCAATCCCTTCCCACAGGCATTTCTACAGACGATACACGACTAAATTAAGTGAATATTTAACTTCTTCAGGGATGATGTCTTGCCTTAGATTTCCCCGTATCTTGCCAATTACCAAGCACCCTGCTGAGGAATCAATATATGTTCAGAATATAATGCTGATGAAGGGAACCTTGGAAAATGCTGACCCTCACGGCCGGGCCCCAAAGATTTTTGATGGAACAAGTCCAACTCATCTTCCAGATTACCAGTTCTATGCCCCCCAACATGTCTTCCACTGCCTTCCTAGAAAGACAACAGAATTTAGGAGGTGCTAGGTAAACACGAGCGGACTGGGAGGGTGAGACCCTGGTGCTGCAGCATTCTGCCACAGTGTCTTACTATCAGCAATTTCTCCCAAAGTTTAGAGGTAATACATATGGAATTAATTAGGCCCCTGTGTGTTACCTAACAATATTTTAAAACATGAGAAAAATCCTTAAAATGATTAGCAATTTAATCCTTTTTTTTTTTTTACTTAAACTTCATTTCTAGTAAATATTCCAATAGATATGTACAATTTAAATGCATGAGGCTGCTGTCCTGTGATGTTTTGGAAACCTAACTCTATAGCCTCAAATTTTTTAATAGACAACAATGCTGATTTTTTTTTTCCTCTTCTCTTCTTTATTTGCATCTTCTTGCTCTAGATTTTTAACCTTTGCCCTTTCAAAATATAAAAAACCTTGGAAAATATCTTTAAATATTTCCAGATTTTACTATGTTAATCATATCACCACCTCATAAAAGAATGCTCAAATGAAAAGGATACCTTTGTTTAAAGGTTACATACAAGTTAGTAATTTCACATATTCCACATTCTTCAAAATCAGGTTTGCTAAAAAGATTTGACACGTAAAGCAATAATACACAGTTATCTAATGTACTAGGGAATTTGATCATTCTAACTGGCTGACACTAACTTCACTAAAAAACAAAATCTATGAAGTAGTTGAATTTTATTGTTTTTTTGTTTTGTTTTGCTTTATAATCTGGTGCATGCATACGCAAGAAACGTTCCAGAAAAAGCCTAAATGAAGCCAAGAAGTAAAAGCTGCAAAGTCATTCCAGAGTTGTTGTGGAGGAAAGCAGGCATCCGGGACAGGAAGTCCATTTATTCAGTCCGCCTGATCTAGGGCCGAGAATCAACACTTCAAGACCAAGCGCCTAACCAGTTCTGTTCAAAATGACATCCTCAGGATGCTCAACTGTACATTTTTAGTTACACTGTTAGTCTTCAAATTTCTCCTGGCCAATCTGGAGGCAAAAGCGGACAAATCTCTCCTTTCCCTGCAGTCTTTGCAGTGGATCTGTTGATGCTGAGAGAGTGGTTTTGCCGGGATGTCCTCTATCCACACTGTTCTTTTTCAGGCCACCAATGCCATGTAATGGGATTACCCCCCCTAAATCCATGCATTTCAGGGGATACTGAGTGTTCCCCTAAAGCACTAAAAACAGTCATCTATTTTTAAATGAGGAAATTAATGTAATACAAAATAATGTCTATTGGCAAACCACAGCAGTTCTTAATCACTTTTAATCTACATCTTCCAGAAAAGTGTTTTGACTGATTTGAGTTACCATTTTAATGATACTTATTCCACCTCTTGAAATAAGACAGGCTGCTGTTTGAAAACACATATCATTCCAAATGCTGCATAAGGGTTTTTACCATGGTTTTAAAGCAAAGGAAATCTTTAAACACAGTGGGAGATTTCAATAGATGGCAAAATAAGGTGGTCTGAAATGACCAGTTACTGAATTACACAGTCAGTTTAAATGATTTTCAAAAACAAATCCCAACTTGAAATTTTGCTTTTGGACAGTTGAATATGCATTTTAACCCATCGTAAATACTTTAATGATCCCTTTAATGGTATGTGAGGAAAAAAAATTATCCAGTGAGAATGGTATGCAATAGTTGGCTGATTTGGGACTGGGTGACACAGCATTCTTTCAGGGTTAGGATATTATACTGGTACTTATTTTTGTGTCAAAAAATGTGCCAATACGTTGGCGTACTTTGAAAACAGAATTTTAGATAAACCTTACCAATTCATTAGTGTCGCTAATATATTGTAATATAGATGCACCTTTTGAAGACAACTGCTATTTCCCAGATAATGAAAGATTATCTCTTTAAAAATCAATTATGTTCAGTCTTAATGGCTAGAAATCTTTCAAAAAGCACATCATGCACTTTTTTCAATTCTGAAACAGAACACATTGAACCCAACTTTTCCTTTAGGCAAAAAACCAGATAGCAGCCAACTTGCTATCTTGACTCAAAGTCTAGAGAGCTAGCCCCGAAGAACAAACCCTTCACTTGCTAACTGAAATATGGGACAGTAGCATTTAAAGTGTAAACCAATTTAAGCTCCTGCAATAATGCCTTTCAAAGGCAAGTGAGGTGAATAGGAGCTGATTGTATCTTCCCCCAAAATATCATCATGCTGCTATACATTTTAATTCTTATATTTGCTAGACTTATCTTTTGTCCCTTTAGGATTTTACCAGGTAATGTAATTTTCATTGCCATCAGCATACCTGCCACAAAGCTCTTTCTTGTCCTTGCCTCTAAAAATGGTCCGCTGTGGTTTACAATACCAGATAACCATGTTCATGTAGATTAGTTTCAATCTAAGCGCAGGCAGTTCATTCAGTGAGGACCTGTGGTCCCTGCTTATTTGTAAGGTGCATGGGCTTCTATGTATGGACTTAGTGACATCGGTCAGCCTAGATGCTTAGGGCCTTGTTCACTTCTTATCAGGATCCTATGTGTTATATTATTATACACAACGAGATTATCAAAAAGGTCAAAAGTGCTTCCTAAGTGGAAATAAGTGCTTTCAGTTATGTGCAGATAAATTCTGTTAGTAACTGACAAATTGCCAAAGGTCATGCAGTTAATGGCAAATCTAGAATGAAACCCCAAGAATCCTGCCTCACAGTTCAGCATTTTCAACTTCTTAAAGAAATGGTCTGTATATTTTGCCTTCTTTTCATAACTCCTTATTTCTTCCTAAACCCTACAAGTTGATTTTCCCCATTCTAATGACATTGTTTTATTAAACGTTTCCTGAGCTTTGAATCCAAATGCAAGCCCAGCCCTCCTTCTTGCCTTTCTCTGCAGTGGTTTTCCTTTCTTGGTGTTCCTTCTTCCTACTCTACGTCTTCCCTTGAGGATACACTACAGGATCCTTGTCTAGCTACTCCAAGTAATGGACTTTTTTTTCCTTCAACAATTCATCGTTCTCTTCAAATCCCATGAAGAGCATTTCTAAAAACACGATCTCCAGTCCTTTTCTTGCTTCCTACTACTCAGAAAAGACCCAAGTCTGAGTTACAATGCTTGACCTCTAAATAAATTCTGCAACTGCCTGAAGGACATTGTCATCAGTTGACTACTGTCACAAAGTGCAAAAGAATTCAGAACAAGCTCTTATTCATTCTCACTTAACCAGTTCCCTCTCTGAACTTGTTTATCTCCCAACAAGGTCATTCCTCCCTATCCCTCCCTGAGAACTTTGACCTACCATCCTCTCCACCCCTCTACCCAACTAACCTGTCATTCCATATCAACAATTACTTCTCTAAGGCTCCTCTGATATCAGCTTTGTACCCTACGTACTCTTACCACATGATGAAAGCCAGAACCAAGTTTCCATTTCTTCATACCTGAACTGAAGATATTATATCAAGAGAGGTACTATTATGTCAAAAGTGCTCTGTAAAGAAAATACAGCTTTTTGTTTCTTTCATCATCATCTGTGTGGTAGCTATTATCCTAGGCTCTCATTACCTTAAAACCAGAGATTTCCTGCTGCAGCTTAATGGTGGTCTCCCTGGCTGGAGCCTTCCTCCATGTGACCTGGTCATGCATTTTCTACCCATTTTTCCTTAAATGAGGCTTTGAAGATGTCAAAATAGAAGATGTCTATATAATAAAGAAACTACCGTGACTGTATGTTCCTTGTCACATAAAATTTAAACTCTTTGTCAGGTTTCAAAACTCTCCATCATGGCAAAAGTCACATTTATTGGGTGCTTAACAAGTGCCAGTGACTGTTCTAACCATTTCGTGTTTATTAATTATTTTAATTCTTCCCACAGCTGCATGAGGTAAATACTGTTACCATAATCACTGTGTAGTAAGAAAGTGATGCACAGAGAGGTTCAGCAATTTGTGTAAGGTGACATACATCATAGAGGCAGCATCTGAGAATCTGATTCCAGCGGCTAAGCTCTTAAAAACTACATTATGTTCTAAAATCCATAATCTTACCTAACTATGCATTCATAACCCTAGTTACACCTACATAAATATTTCAATCTAAACAGGGGAGCTATGTTTCAGATCAACCCAGCCTCATGCCTCCCTTTATTCTCTGGTGTTAAGTCATCTAAATTTTACCCATGCTTCAATACTGAATTAAATTGACTGTATCAATGAACCTTCCCTAATACAGTCTAATCATTCTAGTATTGCTGACCAGGTGGAAAGCTCTATATCCTTTTCTTCCTTCCTGTTTTTGATGGGGTTCAAGACATGCTACCCCCAAAATATAGCACCTCGACATATTGACTACTTTAAGCTGAAGGAGTTTGAGGAAACAGCAGAAGCAGGGTCACTCTGATCTTCCCCTCACCTTTCTCCCCTGAAACAGGTCATACAACCTGCATGAGAAATGTGCACTCCCTATACCTGCCGGAAAGGAACATCCTTATCTCTGAAGACAGGAGACGCCAAGAAAAATCCTAACAAACAGGCCTTGCCAGCTTTCTCCCAGTTTACTATACAATTACCTCATATTCCTTATTCTATCATATTTCTACATGACAGGCCACTCTTCATCAAACCTGGCATAAATAGACTCAGGTCTAATTGTTTCTTCTGGGCTTAATTTCTTTATGAAGTATCCTATGTCACATGAAACTGATAGTAAACAAATGTGTATGCTTTTCTCCTTTTACTCTGTATTTATCAGTTTATTTTCCAAACCCAGCCAGAGACCCTACCTAAGAGGGTGGAGGGAATCTTTTTTCCTCCCCTTCATATTCCACAACATCAAGCTCAATACAACTCCCACTGCAAATATTCAAGCAATATTTATTGACCAACTGATTTCTTAAGTCCAGAATGTATCATTCCAATGGCAAAACTTAAAGAACATCAAAGAGAGAACTAGGCCTTCAGAAATACCTAAGTTAGGAAGTAAGAAGAAATAAGGAGACAATAGAGGCATAAAAATAAGTTATCAGAAGCCTGGGAGTAATTTTTTTCACGGCTATCCCACTGCAAAGAATTATGGCATTTGAGTAAATCACTACCCAGATATGGTAAATTATTTTATTTAAGGTGGTAACAAGGGCAAAGTAATACTATTTGCAAGCAATAGTTTTGTTGTGTCTTGTTTTAATCTCATGTACGATTTTGAAACAAGTTATCTTAAGTACATGGTTATTCTATTTCAGTCATATATTCTCACCTCAAATAAAAAGATTACCAAATAAAAAAATTTAAAAAAAAAGTATGGCAGGAAAAAGAAGTATTCAAATTCAATTCACTCTATACATAATAACTGACTTCTGTCTTCCCTATTTTTCACACAGTTCAGCCTTTACTCTTCTTACCAGTTTGAAGAACAAGATTAAAAATCTGAATCAGATTCTAAAATCCCTTTATCCATAGACACATTCAAAGATCAAGGTGACAGCATGAGGACACAGTATTTTTTTAACTTGCTGGCTCTATAATCTTCCAAAAGCCCCACCTCTAGCCCCAGTCCTCTACCCAATGTTCCCTTCCACACACACCCTCAATGGGTTTAAACTATAGGCCTCTCTTAAGGTTACACGAAAAATAACCAGCTTTTGTTACACAACAGAATCTTCCATTTGCAAAGACTGTTAATAGTGAGTGCTGGGTATGTTAGGTAATGTTACAGGGTCTATATATATATATTCTGCAGCTGCACAGCTTTGTGATTTCCAACTATCTAAGCATCACCCAAAGTCAAATGCCAAATCAAAAAATAAATTTTAGTGCCAGCGTGACCAAATCAAGGGACAATGATTCCGTTTACACTATTCATCTAAGCAGCATCTTACATCAACATTAGTACTATCAGCTCCTGGCCTGAACCAGCTGCTCTCATCTTGCAAACTAAAAATAAAATGCCTGATCTAAAATACTGAAGAAAAATATGAAGCCACATTTCATTAAATGGTTATTTCAATTGAAAATTGATTTTACATATCTATGTCTGTATCTATATATATAGCTCTATCCAATGACTTACATAAATTCCTCACTTCTACCTTTTCAGGTTAGTTTTCTTTATTTTTTTCTAAATTGTCGATTTATATAATGATCTAGTGATATGTGACTGGCTGGCATGCAATATTACTCATTAAAAACACAGAAGCAACAGCCCAAGTGAATTCCAAGCAACATTGTTTGTATAAACAATCAGCTGCTTTATTTTTGAGTCCAAACCACTGTGAAACAACTGGATTGTTTATAGTTATCCTATATGGTTTATGATATATCCATTCTAATTGCTTCTTGAGTAAGGCCTACAGCTGGAATTTTAATCTAACATGTATTATTTTAAAATCTTTTATAGAACAATGGGTACAAGTAATATTTTAACTTTTAAATATTAAGTTAATTAGCATCTTCCTCTAGGCTTTTAAAAAACATAAAAAATTGTTGGGAGGGTATTGGTAAATAGCAAAGCATTGGCAACAATATCCCAATTAATATCAAAGCACATATCAAATATTTTCAATTCAATTCAGATACAAAACTTGTGAATAAATATACCTCTGGTCAACCCATGATCTGCATTCATGATCTACTAAAGGGCTGCCATGGAGAGATTCTGGTTTTGCACAGCCACCTGGGAGCCAGCACGACACGTTCAACGGTGAAGCATCAGGATGGCCAGCATGGAAGAGCTCTCATGTCCCACAACGAGTCCTCTGCTGCCGCCACGTAAATGGGAAATGCATCTACAAACACGTGTCTACATCACTGATCAAAACAACTTAGAATACGGGCAGCTTATTTTAGAACGTCCAACCAAAGTTAAAAGTTTCCGTCTATCCTTCTTGTTTAATTGTGAAGACATACCTTCTTTTTCAAAAATCTCTTTGCACTAATACTTCACCCTTTAGTTCCTGTAGAGAAATAGTGAGTTAATTTTCTCTACTGAAACAGGAGGATGAGAAGCTATGATTACTCAGTTGACAGACATCCACTGACCCATGCATCTGTTGCACTGGCCACATCCTTTTGGTCCTTCTTTTAAAATCTTCTGGTTAGTCCAGTAGATGGCACATAAGATATCTTTAATAAAATGTCTTAAAAGGTTTGTTTTGTTTTGTTGTTTTGATACAGCACTGTTCTCAGTATGGTGTGAATATAAAGAAACTGATGACAACTAAAATCCAGGCTAGTAAGGTCTTAAACGTGACACCTTATTTATGGGAATTTACCTTCAGAAAACACACAGAATATTTTATCTACTTTTTTTCCCCCCCTGAGAGATGATGTTTTCAAGTGTCAGGCAATCATCTAAAATCATATCCAACTTTTCCTTCTCTTTTTGCCATTTTGACAAAATACCACTTGAGCTGGAAATATAAGTCATAACGTCAATGAGCAAATTGCTTATTTTAGTTTTTTTAATTTTATTTTTTTTTTAGCAAATTGCTTATTTTAAATCGGTGGAGCTCGTCATGCCTTCCAGCTTTCCACTGCGCACTCACATTCCAGTCCAAGAGTTAATTTGGGGACTGGCACAGGTTTCTATGTTTAAAAGCTAACTAACTGGTGTCACTGGTGTCCCTGTAATGTCGCTACTGAAAGTGCATCCTAAATAATTACCCCACTGATATGGGGCAGCTCTGAAGGCATGTCTAGAAACTAGCTTTCCATTGTATCGCTTTAACTGAATGAATGCTCTTCTTTTTCATTTCCACTTTTCTTTAACCCTTTCAATGCGGCGGTAAAATATAGTCAAATGAATAGTTCCATGGCTGACTGCAGCATTCGAGTTTACCCCACAAGCTCAAAAACACTTTTCCCTTTACTGCGTATATTCTCAGGCACTTGAATCCAGCGCCAGAAGTCTGGGAGAGCTACCACAAATGTGCAAGAACAGGAAACACCTAGGTTTACGTTCCCCACATCATCACTATCAGGACCTGCCTTTGGTGCTCTGGTGTCCAGCAGCTGGTGTGGCTATTACGCAGTTCTTACAAAAGACTGGAGTTTCTTCATCGTTACAATACTTTTCTTTGCTGCTTATTAGGTAAGTTTTTATTTTATGTATATTTTATAGCATGCTGATGTACCAATACATCCCATTATTGAAAGATATACGCACATGTACAGGTCAACGGCAGTAACAAAGTGTCTCATATACGAAATATTTTTTCCTCCAAATTTAGAAATGAATGGAATGAAGAGAAAAATTGATGATGAAGAAATAGGAAGAGTCTTGCAAGAAGATAGGGAAATTGACTGTGAAGCCAACGAGGATACGGAGGAGGAAGCAGAGAATGACACTGATGATGCAATATCTGTTGAGCCATCTCCATCTACAAACAGAACGTCACATTACTTGGCATGTTGCCGTAAGATTGGAAACATGAAAGATAATTCTTTACCTGAATTAGACTCTATTCCAGACTTTACTGGAAAACATAGTGTTCTTGGTTTTGACAATTTAGAACCATATGGATGGTTTACTCCATTTTTTCCTTTGTCTATTTTTGAGCTTATTACCAATGAAACAAACAGATATGCTGAAAGCATTCTATCTCAGATTGAAAAACTCTCGCCTAGGTCTAGGTTTAATAAGTAGCAAGGTGTTACTGACCAAATTATGAAGGCGTTCGCAGCTGTTGAAATTTCAGTAGGGTTGGTTCGCAAGCCGACATTAGCATCATACTTTCAGGATACCTACTGGTTGACTCAAACGCCTTGTTTCTACACTGTTTTTACAAGGGATGAATATCAACTAATTAGATCCTTCCTTCATTTTTCCAATAATGATGATGAATCATCAAAGACTGATTGGCTTGCAAAAATCAGGCCCATAACAAATTTAGTGAAAGATGCATATATTTCCATCTACAGTAGCAATAAGGAATTGGGTGTGGATGAGTCCATGTTGAAATTCTAGGGGCGTCTATTTTCCAAGCAATATCTCCCCAGTAAACCAAGTACAAAGTGAGGCATAAAGATTTGGTCACTCTGTGATTCTCGAACAGGATTTCTGTTGTAGTTTGATGTATACACAGGCAAAGGTTCATCTCAAGACAGGAAAGTTGGGTTGGGAGCAAGGATGGTGTCCAGCTTGCTGAATGGATTTGAAGGCAAGGGACATGTAGTTTGTACAGACAGAATTTATTCAAGTATAAAACTTTTTGAGAGTCTAAGATAGAAAAAAATTGGAGCATGTGGTACAGTGTGTGCCAATATGAGAGGACTACCTTCAGATATGAGGATTTGCAAGCTGAAGTGTGGTGACCTCCCAGTGATGTGGGAAAATCATGATCGTAAAACGCTTGCTTGGCACTTGGCAGGATACAGGGAGAGTTAACATGATCTCCACTGTTGGGAATGGTGGTGATCAGTGAAGTGTATGTAAGATCAAAAAAAGGGAATGAGAACTGTGTTGAAACCAAATATTAAAATTCTGTTCAATGCATTTATGGGTGGAGTTAATTGCTTTGATCAACTCTGTGCCACTTTCCTTTTGAGAGGAAGTCTAAGAAGTGGTATCAAGCCATATGGCATTTTCTCACTGAAGTGGATCTAATAAATGGAGATATATATATATTACAACATTCAAAACCCTAATAATAACTTGACCCAGTGAAAATTCAGGGAAAAAGTTATAGAGGGCTTATTAGATGGATTTTCAAGAAAAGATGGAACTAAGAGGGGTTGCAAGGTGTCTGCACCAAAAGAAGTTCGGCTGACAGAGCGCCACTTCCCTAGGCAATTTGAGGACAAGAGAAAGCAGCCTAATTGCTGTGTGTGCAGCATTATGCCCTAACGATGTGCAAAAAAAGGGGGGGGGGAAGGTGCTTGCAAATGAAAACAAACCACGTATTATTGTGCTATGTGTCCTGGGAATCCAGCAATGTGTGTTGTTCCTCATTTTGAGAATGATCACTCAAAAGTAAAATATAAAGAATCCTGTCAGTGTTCTAGAAAAGAAGTTTAGGAAAGCGGATATACATTTTCCTACATTTTTTGTGTGTTTTTCAAGAATGAATAATAGGACATTTTTCTACATAAATATAATGTCATTTATATACAAAGCAGCTCAAATTGTTATTAGTAAATGCATAAAATAGTCAAAATATAAACTTTTTGTTTTTTGTGGCTTTCTGACACATTTTGAAAAAACTTAAAATCAATTAACTCAGTGAAAGTTAAATTAGCATGTAAGGCTGCAGATCCTCCAGATTCAGTTCAGGCTGTGTTTTCTAATTAGATGATTGGAAAGCTTTAATTAATAAGATGACCTCAGCATAAAAATCAGATCACACGGTTAAGCACTTATAACTTCCAGGTTTTAACAAGCACTGACTTCTACAAGTCAACCAACTTTGTTAGTTCTTGACAATCCTGTAATTAGGCTAGACTGAAAGTCACATGACCTATGTGTGTCTTGGCTAAATTCCAGGAGGGGAATCACTGCAATCTGGCCTATGTAAACTTCCACTGGTTTCATGTGAACACAGTAGTCTTCTCCATTCTCTGTCTCTTTTATTCTTCATTGATGCTTTATGAGGGTTCCTGCTTTTAACCCTGAGCACTACAGATATCACGTTAACAAGACCTGCTGAAAACCTACCACATCCAGATGATCAATGTGTTAAGAAGTGCAGTGTATTCTAAGAACACCCACATCCCTCTTCTCACATATATCCGGAACACCTAAGGCAATTCCTACAAACATCAGTTTTATGCCCTCCCTTCTTCCCATCCAACGTGCACTATACCCACTAGGTACACACATACACACCTTCCACACACCTAAAGATTCAGAGGACCCACATACACCTTCAGAAGGATTGCACATAACTACAAATAAGAAAAGCTTCACGGGCCAGCCAAGTGGTGCACTGGTTAGCAGTTGGCTTGGGACGTCAGCTCTGAGCAGCAGGGCCCCGGTTCGGATCCCACATATGAGGGCCAATGACGCTGTGCCCTCTACAGGTAAGATGGTGAACAACAGCTTGACCTCGGACTGGGCCCCCATGAGTTACCAGCAATGGTGTAGACTGCAGTGGGGCTGGCTGGCAGCAGGCGTGCACTTTCGTGAGCTGCCATAAGCCTCCATGAGCAGCCATCCAGTGGCCAGTGACTGATCTGCCTCAGCTGGGAAGAGCACAATGATAATACCAAAATGGGCCAGTGAAACGATGTCCTCCACAACTAGACCGAAGAACAGAAGGACAGCAACTTGTCTGTTCCCCTCCCCCAATTCCCCAATAAAAAATAATCTAAAAAAAAAAGCTTCATGGGCCAGCCGAGTGGCGCGATAGTTAAGAACTGGCTTGGGATGCCAGAGGGCCCCAGTTCAGATCCCACATATGAGGGCCAGTGACACTGCCCTCCACAGCTAAGATGCTGAACAACAGCTCAACCTGGAGCTGGGCTGCTGTGAGTCGCCGGCAACGGCGTAGGCTGCAGCCCCTGGGGCAGTGGGTTGCCATGGGCTACCGTGTGTAGCCAGCAGCCAGCGTGAGCAGCCAGCAGCCACAGTGAGCGGTCTTCCAGAAGCCAGCAATCTTCCAGAAGCCAGCGACTGATCTGCCTCGCCCAGGAAGAGCGCAATGATGGTGCCAACTTGGGCCAGTGAAGCAACGTCCTCCTCAACTAGACTGAAGAAAAAAATGACAGCAACTTGTCTGTTCCCCTTCCCCCAATTCCCCAGCACTGTTCCCATCCCCCCAAGTCCCCAATTTAAAAAAAAAAAAACTTAAAAAAAAAAAGCTTCACAAGCATCTGAAGCATCTGGCTTTAAGTTTATTAAGGTTTTTTGTTTTGTTTTGTTTTGTTTTGTTTTATTTGGGCCTCTGTTACTGCTATTTTGCCCTGTACCCTGTTAAAGAAAAACGCATGAGGTGATGTATTAATTGATCTCTATACAAATATGGAGCTGGAAAAGCACTTTCTAGCCGGATCTCCCAGAAAAAGGCAATTCCTAAATGCAAGATTGAATCATAAAATCAAGCTAAAAGAACTTTCAAGAAGTCATGAAATTTACTCCCCTCCCTCCAGGCATGCAAATTAAACTCCACCAAATGTCTGAGCTAACAAAAGAAATTAAGTTGGACCAAGAGAAATTATACAGACTAAAATAGGACAATTTAAAAGATTAATCTCTACTGTTTTACTATACTTCTTTAGCAAACCTGAGCCTTCTAGTGAATCAAGTATTAAAATACTGTTGAATATTCTTGGATTTGGGAGATCACCGAAGACTATTAATAGCTTAAGTATTTTTAAATTGTAAATTCCTGAAAGACAATGGTTATAATTTGTGTGTGTGCGTGCGTGTGTGCATGTGTGTGTGTGTATGCATGCTTTCATAAGAGTGAGGAAAGGATTCCAAATTCTTTTGTCTTAAAAAAAAGGTTTATTTTTTAAATTCACTGTCATATTATTAACTTTTATCCAACTGTTTTATTGAACTTAAAATTCATAATTTGACCCAAAACTTCTCACATCTCACTCTTCATGTAAATAATTACATACCTATCTCATAATTAATATGTATTTATCTGAAATCTTTTTTAAGACATTTCACAAAGATATATACTGTGTGTGTGTACACACACACACACTATATGCACATCTTAGCAGACTATCGGATTTGGAAGAGGACAAATTAAAAGTGTCAAACATTCAATGACAGTCTTTACTGGCACCAAAGGAAAGATAACATTCACCAAGTCTTAGATAACAGCCACCCGGCTCAAACTAACCTGAGCAAAACAGCCAAGAATACAAAGGCTTGGTTAAGCACGTAATTGACAGTAAAAAGTAGCTTTCAAATAAATCTGGTTCAATATTGTCTCTCCAGCCAACAGTCCCACAAATGCTTACTCAGCACTCCCTTTCCCTAATGTAGGTCTCAACCTACCTCCCAATCTCCTTTTTCTTTGCTCCCGCTTTTCCCTATGCCTTCACAAGGGCTAAACCACCAGACTGCTCTCCTCATTTACTACCTGCTTGGAAACACAATAAAATCACCTAGAGGGCTTTCAAAATGTATAGACTACTAGGCTGCCTCCATGAAAAACATCCTGCCATAGGTCAAGGGGCTGGGGAAGAGGTGCTGGTGTTGGCTTTTCAGAAAGCCCCCCATGATTGTGACCCAGGGCTGTGGTGGGGGGCATCGCTCACAGATCCACAATGACCCAGTTCAAGGCTAGATTTCCTTTCACAATAACCTCCACTGTCTTCTAGACAACTCAAATCTATGATAAAGAAAACCTACTGTTATTTCGAAATGCTCTTTCTAGCGTCTTGCATTAGCTCAACAGATCTCAACAAGGGGGCTATTTTACAATTTAGCAATGTCTAGAGACAGTTTTGGTTGTCACAATTAGGAGTATGCTACCTGCATCTAGTGTGTGGAGGCCAGGGCTGCTGCTCAACATCCTGCAATAAATAGCGCACGCGCGCGCGCGCGCGCGCGCACACACACACACACACACATACACACACACACCACCCACCCCCGCCCACAAAGAATTATCCAGTCCAAACTGGCATTATTGCTGAAGTCAAGAAAGTGCTTTGCCTGAAGCCTATCTCCCCTTCCTTAATCACTGCACTCATCTACTCATTAAATAAACATACTTATTCCTCCCACTTAATTCTCCCTGCCACAGTTACTTTCGGGTTGTCCCTAACCATCTTTTTCCAGCTCCTATCACCAGCTTAAACCAAACTTTCCCCAGTTCTCACCGTTCCAAAGCTCCATAACACTCATTCTCTCCTGACTGTATTCCTCTTCAGTCCCTCACTTCTGCTCATATTTAATAAAACCAAAACACACAATAATGGCCCTTCTACAGCTGGGCCCCACTGCCTCTCGTCTTTTTCGACCACTGAACCGTCTACCCAATTCTGTGGCCAATCAAGGGCCTCTGCATCACCCAGGCAGTACGCCTCCAAGTAGGTTGATACTTGGAGCAGAATTTCAGTATGCTCCAAGTTCTGAACTGTATTTATCATCTCACCACACCATCTTACCTCCCGTCTTTTCTATTATCCCCCTCCTGCTGTACCCACCTCCTTATTCTCAGATGTTCGCACTGGCATTCCAGTAATCTAACTACCCCTTCCCATTCTGACATCACTCTTTCCCACCCAGCCCCATCTGCAGTCAGATATTGTATTCTCAAAGACACTAGAATGCTCTCACAATCCCTCAGTTTTGTTCAGTCTAAGAACAAGGCAACTTCCATTTTCTGCTTTTCCATTTGTTAGGTCTCTGAATGTTAAAGACCTTGACTTATAGACAGCGTCGTGTCTACAAGAAAACAACAAAATGCCTGTTGGCCTGCACCTGCAGACAGAACCCAGCTTGCGATAACAGATAATGCCCCAAAACAGCTACTGGCATACAGGCAGTCAACACTTTCTGTTCAAACAATGCTACCCTGTCATCACCGCCCCTATATAACCCTCCTCACCCGCTCCCTTGGGGCTGCACGTCTCCTTTAGATGTGCAGCCCGGGCTGTAGCCATCTTTACTCAGCCTGATAGACTCTCTCTTAATAAAATAGACTTTCTTAAACTTTCTTAACTTGCCTGACTGTGCGTGTTCCTTTACCGGCCAACCTATCACCATTCCAGTTCTTAGAATGTTGGGGAATGATGGAGAAGAAATTGGTTCCCCTACAAATGCATGTCACCTAGTTTCATTAAGGCCTTTGATGCGATTCAACAACCCTTTAATGTATTGCTGCTTTGCCCCCACATTTCCCACAGGGCTTGCTCCAAACCTCAGCTCTCACACCCACACCATGCTGTCTCTTATTCTACTGTGTCGAATTGGGCCCCATCTTGAGAACTAACAACTATAGAAACACATATCCTATCCTGGAAAGCAGCGGTNTGTGGTGACCCCCAACCATAAAATTATTTTCATTGCTACTCTATAACTGTAATTTTGCTACTGTTATGAATTGTAATGTAAATATCTTTTTGTTTTCCAATGGTCTTAGGCGACCCCTGTGAAAGGGTCGTTCGACCCCCCCAAAGGGGCCGCGACCCACAGGTTGAGAACCGCTGCTGTAAAGTGTAAACTCCCTCCCTAGGTGCTTGAGTCCATCCACAAACTGCACCCCTCCCCACCTCGTCCATTCCCTGCTCTACCTCCCAATTCTCCCCTGCTTGCCACTGTACTTGACTCTTCATTGTCACACATAGATGCTCTTCCATTCTCACCATTGTGCTACTATCATTTCTTCCTCCTGGGATTCTCTTTCCCCCAGTATCTCATTATGGATATCTTACCCATCATATGCTAGCCCTTCATACCTTGTGTGATCGGTCTATGAGGACGTAACTGATAGCTTCTCCCAAATCTCCTTAGTTCTTTATTCTTACTTCTCTTACAGTTCTTATCATTCTATACTATGCTATAAGTATCTACACATTTCAATCTCCTTGACAAAGGTCCAGTTTGTTTACACTATTCAACTGTACTCCGCTTCTTATATTTTGCATTACACACATACAGACCCACACATATGTGCACTTATGTATGTATGTGCATATAACTTTACAATATATCATAATGCATATCAAATACATATACAGAGGGTGCCAAAAAAATGTATACACATTTTAAGAAAGAACTGTATTAAAACTGTAACACTTAATATATACCAATAACAAAAGACGAATACAGTCACATGTATATATTTTTTTGGCACCCCCGGTATATAATCTCTTCAAATGGTTCCCCAATTCAAAGTAACTGAATTAAAATTATTGATAAGCAAAATGTCTTGATGATGTGATAGACCAAAAAAGAAAAAAAACGAGAAAAATTATCAGGGGTTTTCACCTAGGTTTCATGAATTAGGGTGAGAAGTTTGTGAATCTCTCCAAGTTATATGAGTATTTTTCTGGTGGGAAAGTTCATAGCTTTTAACAGATTCTCAAAAGTGCCTATGATACACATAAAAGTTAAAAACTGCTCTGGAGATATGAAACATACAGACAAAATTCATTTCAGTATTTATTTGGATCTAATAGATCCCTTGGAATATATAAATAATATCTAAATAGCTGCATTAAATAAAGCTAAATATGAATCCAAAATATATGAATTCAATTTTTTTTAAAAATGGACCGCGATGGCCATTTACATCAACAATTATTTTTCACCAACACTGATCTTATTTATATTAAGCTTAAATGTGATCTTACAGCACAGAACAGCACAGCATTTTTAGCTACTATCACACTAAGCAAGTAGTAGGGCTACTATATAAATAAATAATAAGGATCAGGTTGCAATGTAAACCAATCTTCAATTATTACAACTACTAGATATTAGAACAATTTACGACAGAAACACAGCTTGACATCCCTTTCAGTTAGATCATATCCTAATTGACAAAAGGGTAGAAACATACATTTAATTTATTCAGCATATGTCATTATGCTATTCATATGTGGACGTTTCACAAATCCTACTTGATGAAGCTGATTTAGTAACTACTTACTTTCCTCCCACTGTTCATTAATTCATTCATTCATTTAAAAATGATCATAGCTGGAACACAGCATTGCAGCATTGCAGCTTAGGAACCAACTCCAGATTGATTCCTGGAGTTTTCTGGGTCTTTTCCATCTCCCAGCACCCAGGGCAGGGCCCTGTGCATACCTGGCCCCTCATCACATGACTGGTAATGGGCCCACCCACTGCTGTATCCAAACTGCATCAGAAAGCCTTTTAGAGAGATATGTTTGTAAAGAAGAGATTTTAATCTCATGGAATCACTGTTAGCCTGTAAACTGAGATCACTGCCTCTGTCAATAAATTTGCTAACATTTCCCATGCATGTATTCCTGTTAAAGTTCAATGGTTTCATTCATATTATGAAAGATAAAATTAAAAGAGGGACCTATCAGCAGAAAACATGCAACAAAACTCTTGTGTATATAGTCTACATCAAATTGGTCTATAACTCAAAAAACAAACAAAAAAACTCATCGAGGTTTATTTCTTTCAATTTTAGGGAAAAGCTAACATTTTAGGCCATTTTGGTACCCAAGGAAACCCAAGAGTCAAAGTAGGTGGAGTAACAGAGCATCATCACTACCTTCTTTCTTAGGAAAAGAAAGTGAAAACCAACAGGTTTACCTTAAAGATTATAATAAGAAACAAATAAAAAAGATTACCAAAAAAATATTATTACAAGATTTACATTGACTAAATGTAGGCTTAACTTAACATTATTTGACTGAATTTTAGAGCAAATTTTCTGAACAAAAACAAATCTAATTAATCCAAGACACTATAAAATGGTAAACTGGGAAAGCACTGTCCCATATATCTAAGAGCCTGTGGAACTTCCCAGGACTGTTTTACATAAAAACATAAATACATTATTAAAAAAAAAACTATTAATGAATTCACAGTAAACTTCCCAGACTTCATCAGAATGTCCTTTAAAAATATATACATCTTTTTGAGTAGTATCCCTTGCTTTTGAATTGTTAGGCATTCAGGAGCCAGCCACCCCCACTTAACCCCCAGTCCTGTAGAAGACGGAAATGTTAATACCAGGCCAAAAACAAAGCAAAGCTTAGGTTCATACGCACTACTGAACAGCCACGATTTAACTATCATCCTTTGATTGAATAAAATGGAAGCATATTTTATGAAAAATGCACAAAAATGAAAATCTTGTTAAAAATTAATTCCCGTTGATAAGGATAAGAAATACATACCACTACACATAGCTCCAATATTTTAGAAAACTCACAAGTTATAGGTTCACAATTATCAAATTTGTGAGCAAGCTTTACTAAAAAAAGAAGGAAAAAAGAGATACGGGGCTCTTTATGTACCACCGGTGTAATATCAAACTCACAATAGCTTTGAAAGCTTTCAAATATGTAGCTCACTCACTGCTCCCAATAACCGGAGTTAAACATCCACAGACCCGAATCCCATCTCTGCACCTCAGAGTAATCAAGTGGAACAAACAGGTAGCACCTGGATATGCCATATCCTATAGGGTACATGATCCTTATCTGATAACAAGAATGAGGTCAGAATCTCTGTGTCTACCAGGATGAATTATGACCTCCAGGAGCAAACTGCCTCCCACTACTTCAGATGCCATAAAAAAGGAGGCGCTCAATGCCAAGGCCAGTCAGCAGACCCCTTCCCCAGGGGCCAAGAGCATAGAAGGCAGCATACCCCCAGGCCGCAATGTTCTCTTCTCACTGGGGCCTGTAGAAGTCCTCCCCACTTTTTGTTTCCCAGTGAATCAGGAGCTGTCCTTTATAAAAACGATACTCTGAGAGATTTGCCTTGTATGAGTATATTTCCTATGTCTAGAAGCCATACAGAGTTGGCTCATACGAATTCCCTGCCACTAAACGTTAACACTGACCCGTCCATCATTTGACACACAGCTGTCAGTTACAAGATTTGAAGCACCTCCTTATTCTGTTGTGTAATTAGCATCATACAAATGCATACAAAGACTTCAGTTACCAGGAGAGATTTGATCCCTCCATTCCAAACTAAGACCCGTTTGTTTTCAAAGAATGAAACATTGTTGGGTTTTTTAAATGTGCCACAGTTTTAGAGTGCAGGCATTGATTAGAAAACAAAAGTCCGTATGAGGACTCACTCCTTACCACCCTGCCTGCAAAGGCAAACATTTAGGGTATGAGGCTGGACGAGTGAGTTCGGTTTTATACAGACATGGCTCCTCACCACGGCTTTTAAAACAAAGTGCCTCTGCAGACGCCCTCTGCCAGGTGTGCTGAAGTTCCAAATATCCGTAGAAACCTATTGCAACATGTCATCCTCTTTATAACATCAGCAACATCAAGGGTTGGGATTTTAGGGGCTGTAACATAATTTCAAGAAACTCAAGTACCCATATAAAAAAATAATAATAATAGCCAAGTATCTGAAAACAAGGTTCCCTTCATTTATTTTTATACGATAATATTAGATATTCTTAAACATCTTTATGTATTATTCTTTGTTAGATAGCTGTTTTAATAGGCTAAGAGTTTCCATACTGAATTCTTAGCCTTTAACTAGTTTAGATAATAATTTAATATTATTAAGACTGCATCATTAGCCTAGAGTAAAACGTCACTGAAAATTGTTTCTGAAAATACTGGTTCCATGAAAGATTAATAGGGGACACACCAGAATAAGAGGTTCCTTGGTTCACAGCAAGCACTTTGTAAGTATTTGCAGAGTTAAATGGAATGAAGCAAGGGTTTCTTTAGTGTAGGACTCCCAAAAGTTGCTAATGTATGCATTGTGACCCTTAGGGGTTAAAGCAGGAAAGAGGAGAAAGCCTGCAGCATCCACCACTTACTAAACCTCAGAGCTCATGTTCAGTAGAGCATTTTGCAGAACTAGCTCCCATGGAGCACAGTTCTAGAAATGCAGGCCTGGCAATGAAGCACGGTGACTGGTTTGTGACATCGAAGTATATCAGACACATAAGAATATTGTTTTATCTAGTTCAAACCATTTGCACCTCGTGTTACAATCCTTATTTACAGAGGCTCCCAAAAATGATGGTGGGTGAAGAAAAAAGTATTTCTACAAGAAATTAGTTGTTGTGGGCCGGCCGAGTGGCGCGATGGTTAAGAACTGGCTTGGGACACCCGAGGGCCCCAGTTCGGATCCCACATATGAGGGCCAGTGACACTGCCCTCTACAGCTAAGATGCTGAACAACAGCTCAACCTGGAGCTGGGCTGCCATGAGTCGCTGGCAACAGCGTAGGCTGCAGCCCCTGCTGCAGTGGGTTGCCATGGGCTACTGTGTGTAGCCAGCAGCCAGCGTGTGTAGCCAGCAGCCGCCGTGAGCAGCCGTCCAGAATCCGGCGACTGATCTGCCTCACCCTGGAAGAGCGCAATGATGGTGCCAACTTGGGCCAGTGAAGCAATGTCCTCCACAACTAGACTGAAGAACAAAGCAAAGCGACAGCAACTCGTCTGTTCCCCTTCCCCAATTCCTCAGCACTGTTCCCATCCCCCAATTCCCCAATAAAAAAATCTTTAAAAAAAAAAAAAGAAATTAGTTGTTGCAACTAGAGCCACTGGTCAAATGACATATAAATACCCCTGTAACTACTCCTACGTTCACTAGATGAACAGTTCTGAGAGATTCAACTATTAATAATTGCAAAAATGTTCTAGGTATCAGAAGTAACACAACAATAAAGCCTTTCATGTAAACTTTAACCTGTTTTCTCCCCCCAGATACTCCTAAGTGTCCTATAGGGTAAATAGGTCAGGAATTATTTGCCCCACTTTTCAAATGAGGAAGTGGCACTCAGGAATATAAATGGCCAGAGCAAAGTCACCATTATTTACTTACCCAGTATAAGAGCACCAATCTGAGTACCGAAAAATCTGCCTTCTCACTTAGTCCAGTGTTTTTCCAGCATATCCCCTCCTTTCCCTCTCCCAGGGCTGTGCTTAAGCACAGTGAGAAGCTATTCCAGAAATTTAAACTGAGGGGCTAGGCTACAAATAGAGGCAGTTAAAGGAACCAATTCCACTCCAGCATCACCAAGCATAGAGGGTATAGACTAGAGGAACTGAATCACTTTCAGGTTTTTCTATATTGCTAGTCATTGCAAAGACACAACAGCTGTGAAAAGACCTTCCATTTCCCTTATTTAAACTTCTAAATCGGGACTATGCTGGAAGTCAGAAATAGGCATACTTGGGCCTGAAGTAAAGCTTTCTTTCACAAAACAAGCCAAAGGAAGAAATGAGCTAATTATCTATTTGGTTGAAAGCTTTCATAAACAGGTCATGCTCTCATACAACACTATTAAGTGAAGACCTATGTCCTAGGGCTAGGCCAGTAGTTTTCAGAGTTTGGTCACTGATCAGGATCCTCAGTGTCGCCTGGGAACTGATGGCAAATGCAAATTATAGGTCTAGGCCCCACCCTAGACCTACTGAATCAGAAACTCTGGGTGGGCCCATCGATTTGTGTACAAAAAGGCCTGCAGCTGAGTCTGATGTACACTCAAGTTCCAGAAGTGTTCCAGGGTACTCAATGCATGTTTTAAATAACCTATTACTCAATGTCATTTCCAACAACAATAATTTTAACTAATATTCTCACCAATAGTGGTCTGGATGGATTTAGGATTTGGAGCATGTTGGAAAAAAAAAAAAAAAAGCAAATGACTTTACTCTTTACTTTGCATTAGCCATTCATCAGGGATTGGTTTCAAAAAAAACAACAAAAACTGACACTTGAGAAAAAGAATACATTTCTTCTTCCCATAGAATCTTTTTAGGCACACATATCAAAGTGTCCAAGCCACTACTGCATTGCAATTTCTCAGCAATCGGCTAGAAATGCATAGCAGCTCTACCTTTTTTTTTTTTTTCCCCATCCTTAATCGATGACAGAAATACAACCATTGCCAGCAATGATTTCTCTAGGGTAGAACTACAAAATGTTTTGCAATGTTAGGGCACACTTACACAGTGAGGGGTGCTGACTGCAAGGGGCAGCCTCTCCTTTGAAGCTCGAGGCCACACCAGCAGCTCGTTGTTGGGAAGCCAAAGTCCACCTGGGCCAGGCAGGTGTGGACAGGAACCTGCCATCAGCCGCCACTCTGAGCCTACTTAGTCCTGTATTGGTTACTGTGTCAACCAGGAATGAGTAGGTATACGTTGCATTTGTTAGTGAAACAAATGGAAGCTACTGATGTCGCTTTATGTTACATGGAAGGGATGCAGTGCAGCCCAGTGGCACACATTTCATCTGGATTCAAGTCACAGACCTGAGTGTGAAGGCAAGCTCTCCCACTTACTAATGGGGTGACCTAAGGAAGTTGCTTAAACGTTCAGAGCCTCCGTTTCCTCCTCTGTAAAATGGGGGGATTAATATCTATTACCTACCTGATAGGATTACTAGAAAGGAATCAGTGCGAAACACACACACACACCTAGCATTTAGCCCAGAACAAACTTCCAATAAATGCGAAGTCTTTTATTATTTCACAAAGCTAGATTTTTAAAACATAGCAAGTTATAAAAACTACCCAAAAGTAGAAAAATATTTGTTTTCAAAATGCACGTAAAAGTCAGTTTACTTGTAACTTTTCAAAAAGTGTTCTTAGAGCAATCAAAGTTAGCATGTGATCCATAAGTAATTTAAAAGGTAAAAATGATTAGCATTAGAAGTCACACGACTCCTACTCCAGGTTGAAAAAAAAGTCTATAATTTGCATTAGATGAAACATTGCAGCTGTTTCTGTCAGTTAGACCCAGTGAATGTTTTAGAGTTAAAAAAAAAATGCCGCTTTCAGGAAGAAGAAGAAAATAATTCCCTTAAATAGTAAGAACTTTCTAAACACACCTGCACTATAAAAAGAAGAGAAACCAGTTTGTAAATTTAATTTTCCTCCCTAATCTGGAGAAAGCAAGCAATATAACTGCTTTCATAATTTTTAAGTGTCCTTCAATTTCTTGGGGTTGGTAAGAACAAATGTTTTATATGTTATTATTTCTACCTTACAGAAATGAAGTGGGTATAAATACAGCACTTGTTTCTATTGTTATTATGGTGGGAAAGGAATCCTAGATAAACGTCGTTATCTTCATGGTCTATGTATTTTGCTATATTGAAAATAAATAATAATCAATTTCAGGGAGGATGGGGGGATGGGCACCAAATTTCGAAGAGTTCGTTATCTAGGTGAAAAAACAGACTAGAAATATTTCCGTGTGTGTGTGTGTGTGTGTGTGTGTGTGTATGTGTGTGAGACAGAGAGAGAGATTTCTGACATCTGTGTCAGGCATGGAAAATAGGGTAATTTCCATTAGGAGCAATATTAGTGTCAAAGCTATTTTTGGATAAATTACACTGAGCTGTTTGAAGTTTTACTAAATAGCTGAATATATCTTTTTAAATTTTAGACATTAGTTGTACATATAAACATTTAATGCAATTGATGTCATCATCTTAATATTTTTATTTCCAGTATAAACATAGAAATGTTAAAAATGTGCTTCTGTCTCAGATTTTACTTTTGTCAAGTACACACATACACGAAAAAGAAACAGGACCAAAAAATTAAGACATCCTATTTTAAGGCATCCCTGGCTGCCATTCTGAAATTCTTGACTGGGCAAGTAGAGAATTTGACCCCAAAGTAAAGTAGCATCAGAGGGAAAAGAAAGTGGTAATGCCCATTTGCGTTTCCACTGCCCACATGTGGGCCCCGTTCCAGAGGGGGCTCTGGTAGTGTACAGGGATGCTGGCCATCCAAGCCTCTATTTTATTTGAGAAAGGGGAACAGTTCTGCATAGATTGGCTTTTTGAAACTTCAGGTGTATGAGAAAAAGGAGCTGTCTCTTGGTTTATGAACAAAGAAAGAAAGCTGACACTGGAAGAAGTTTCTATATCTTCCTTGGTAAATATTACAGCAGAATAGTGCTAAATTACACTGAAAGAACTATATATATATATATATATATATATATATATATATATATATATATATATATATATATATATGACAAAATGTCAGGGTGCAAAAGTAGAAAACATTTGAAAAAAAGAAAGTTATTTTATAACTTGGCAAAGTCTTAGCATATTTTTACATCATAAGTTTCTAAAATATTACATGAAAATTTTTAGTCTTGGCCATGAATCAGATTAGTGAACTACCTCGAGATTTTATTATCAATGATATTTGAACCTAAATTTTTTAAATCTCTGGACAGGAAGGTTTGTGACAGGCTCTACACTTTTGGAGAACTTTCAAACTTGTCAAAAGCATCCTAGGAAAATCATAAGAGTCTACCGACACTTTTCAAGCCAATTCACGTAATGCTTTATTTTCTAAACAGTAATCAAAAAGCATGTAAGTATGAACACTGCATAAAATCATGACTGACAGCTCTGAAATACTCCATAACTTAATAAATTTGGTTTTTTTAGTCCATCTAGGTACTCATGGCCTCCTCTAATAAATGTGTACCTCTAAAAATGCTTAATAACTGTGCAGTAAAAAGCAACTGATCGTTAAGTTTAAAATGTTCTCCTTCACACAGCTGCACACATATGTGTACTAACCTAATTGTTAGTTGCACCTGCTCCAAGTTAGCAATATTTTATAGAGCACATGGCAAGAATGACATTTTTAAGTGTTAATCTGTTGAATGTACGTAAATCTATACTTTCTCTTGGTAGTTTAGGGCTCATATGCTTTGTGCCACATAGGAGCCTGGTGAACAAAAATGTGGGGGATTTTGAATTTCTCTACTTGAAAACACAACTGTCTTTTTCATCTAAAATAAGTTCTATTCTTCCACATTAAAACTGAGTCATTTTTCACTGGAAAATATCCGAGCACTATTTTTCAACATTTATATAAAGGACTCTTTCGTTCAACCAAACGATGGAGAAAAAGAAGCTGAAACTCTTTCACAAACTGCTGAAAGTTGTAGATTAGAAATTAAATCGTTCTTGTCCTGGACCCACCATACCCACCACTTCTAATGCCATGATGGTTTTTGTTACTATCTGAAATCTTCAGTTTTTGAGCATTAAGGACAGCAATGATAAAAAGAAAATTACCTTCTTGAGATTATGAGCTTAAACTCTGGATTCTGCACATGCAGCAAATCGGTTTCCAGAAATCACACCCCTCTTTCATAGGAATCACCCTAAGATCTAAAGTTGGAGTAACCATATAGCTCAAATATCTTAAGATATGATATACAGAGACACTTTTTTCATAAAATGGACATTTTGCATTAAATCTCTATGGTATGAAATTCTAATTTCTTGTCTTATAAACTGATTTTGAGATTTTTAAAAGAATGTATGTTTAGTCACACTTGTCTGCCAAACATTAAGTTGAAAGCACACTGAATATAATTAAAAATGAATATACAGAATTTTGACAGGTAACTTTCTCTGGAGGTTTGGTATCTGTCCTTCACTTGTTGAAGGATCAAAATACTGAGTCTGCTCTGATAATTAATTGATGAATGAGGTTCCCATCTCCACAATACCAAAAGCTACCTCATCTTCTACTAAGATCAGTTGCAAGTTTATGTAAACATAAATATTCCTTTTAGCACTTACAGAATTGCAGGTAAACATGTCCAGAAACCTAATAAAGTTATTTAAAGAAACTTGCTAAAGTTTCTATCTTAGGCTATCTTTGTCTCCAATTAATTTTAATGAACGAAGATTTTTCCATACAGCTACAAAAAAAACTACACCCAAATGTTACAGGAATGCACACTAAACACTTCAGAAGTCAACAAAACTGAGTGAACTTCTGTGTCAATCAGTGGTACATGAGTCATTAACTTATTCTTGAAACCTGGCTACTTGTAAAACAATCTTTACTTGTCATATCCCAAAGATACAAAAAGTTTTTAAAGATGTAACCAGAGCAAAGGAAAATATATACACCCACCTATTTCTTGTTGTTGTTGCTCAGTCTTTGCAACTATTAACTTGCAAAAGAATTGTTTTACTTCAAATTAAATACTATATTTCTAAGAAGCAGCAATTACCAGAAATCTCTGAGGTCCTTTAAATGTGATCATTTCACCCTATCAAACCAATGAGATACTCTTTGTCCTTTGTTTTTTGTTCTGCATCTGCATGAACATGGCTGCTAATTATATTATCCTGGTGGTACATAAGTCTGAATGGGAGAAATTTCATGATCCTTATAGAGCACAAAATACTTCTTAGGATTCAAATGGATACTTGCTTAGATTGAACACTCCTATATTGCACTGGGTTCTATTTTGTTAGAGAACTTAGCTCTGATTCAGAATTTCTGTTTCATAAGTGATGTAGCATATATCTAACACACCATTGCATGTAGGCATGCACATGAACACACACACACGTGTGCACACACACACCCACACAGAAACCTTTAAGCCTTACCCTGCTACTTCGTATATTTAGCTTTCCTATTTGTATATTTATGCTCTTCTCAAATCGTTTAAGTTCTTGAGTTTGTATTCATCACACAAGATGCCTTATAGATCTAATGCCTACATGTGCCATAAATAAAGCCCCACTATGTTAAATGATTAAAAGTTAAATCACATTTTTAAAATTGAAAAGAGCATAGGAAGGCTCTTACCTACCCACTCATGCTCACAGTTTTATGCTTTCACACAGTGAACAAGCAAATGCATTGTTTTCTGAACTATATATGAACATAAGATTGTTTTGAAAATGTTTATGCAATTTGATACACTTGGTCTAGTGTAGTTTAACAAAGTAAGCTCTCTTATTGTTCTGATTAGCTTTATCATTAAGAGTAAAAATCCTTTATTGCAAAACTTAAATTAGTATGTGGTAGGAAAAAATACAGTGGTTTACACATCAAGAAAATATTACATTCTTACAATTATATTTATATTTATATCTTCTTTTTCTTAAAACAAGCACCTAAGTACAGATCAAAATGTACATCAGATAACTTTCCTGGGAACGGAAAACATTCTGAGATAATATACAAGAAAAAGCACCACTTCAGTTAAATACTAAACAAAACAACAGCAGCCACCACTCATGGACTTCATGACAACTGATAAACAATGAAGAACACATAAGGAATTCTTCTATCATTCTCAAGAGCAAATCCTTGCTCTTTTGAACACTTTACTGATTGGGATCTCAGAAATTTCCTTCAGTTTTATAGTCCTTTCAGCCTTTATGAAACAATTGGTGGAAACATAGGTGGCTATTCAGATTAATTTATACTTTCCAGGGAAAGCTATTTGATAACAGGAGTGAGCAAGTACCTCCTACCTCAAATTAACCACTTGCAGTGGTGTATTTTTCACCTCTAAAGTAGTCTCAGCCCCTCTTTCTCTTGCCCTTAGGGAATTTAAATTCAGGGGCATGACGTTTTCCCATTATTGGCTCCTTGCCTCTTTACAACTGAACAACATCCCTCAAAAAGTACATATAATTCTCCATCCTATGGGATCAAACAACAGTATCTATTTCAGGAGCAATTACATACATAATGTAAGACAGAATATTTTTTTCCTTAGAGTTGTAATAACTGTGATTTAAAGGCTACTGGTTCAGTCTATGGTAATGGTGTTGCTGAGTTCATCTAAGTGTTTCTCTTCAACCTACATACTTTTAAAACTCAATGTGGCTTCCAGATCAGACCGCTCGCTGTAAGGATACCATCTGCCCTACATAGTGTTTTGTTAGAGCATTATACTTATAAGACATATACTCCATGAAAAATAACACATGTCCATGAACAAAGATATTGCAAAAATTAGTACATGAAAGAAAAGTAAAAAATTCCTTATTTCTCTGTCTTAACACCTGTATAATAAATTATAGGTGAGGATCACGTTGTTACATTAATAGGAATGCAAAGCATAAAGGAACACGAGCTACATCCTGCTTTGCTCAAAGAAATTAAAGACAAGTTTAACCCGCACCTGCCAAACTGTCAAGAGGGACAGAAATAGGTGGGGGCAGCAAGGCTCACCTCTCCTGTACCCGACAGTGCGTCTCCCTGAAATCATTTTAAATATAGGCTCTATATCTGTCACCTTTTCTCTTTTACTTTTTCTTCCCTTCTAATCAATGTCAGACCCTTTCTGCAGCCCCCTGCCCACTATCTCGAAGGCGCGTTACAGAATCTAAGTGTCACTTACCAGTTGCATGCCACAGATAAAGATAAGCGTGCACCTGCCATTGCAATAACCCATGGTTTCCGAGACCCCTGCCACCGCCAGACTGTCCCACGTCGGCCACCGTCGAGCCCCCACTTTATCCAATCAGATCGCGGGGAAGGACAGGCAAACCTGCCGAGGGCTCGGGGGCTCCGGGTTGCTGCTGCCAGCGTCCTGGGAAGGGACAGGCATTAGGACCTGCTGGCGCCGCGGCGGCGGCGGCAGCTCCAGCCGCGCCCGCCACACATACCTTCACTCGCTCGCTGCACACGCCGCGCCGCGGGCAACGCCGCCCGCAAACACGCGCCCGGGGCCCGCAGGGGCAGCAGCGGTGGCCTCGCAGCGCCGCCGCGCCCTCGGGCATCGGGCCGCCAAG
>NW_017731717.1:1869137-1885977 GCF_001890085.2 Hipposideros armiger
TAGATACAGTGTAAGCAATGCCTGATTTATATAAAGGTGGCCTTAGGAATTCAGTTCTATTCCTTAAGGTGACCATGCCCTTCTTGTCCCATTTCTCTGCGCCCGGCGCTGCGGGGCCCGGCGGGGCGCGAGCCGGGAGGGGGCGTCCGGGCTCCGCGGTCCCGCGCGGGCGGCCGCGGCGGTGGCTGCTGCGCGCAGTGATGCGGGATCTGCGCCGCGTCTGGCGGCAGCGCCGCCCCTCCCCTCGCCCAGATGTGTTAATCCTCCTCCAACAGATCCTCCCCGCCGCCCCCTCCCAAGACGGCAACTTCTCCCGGCCCGGCCCGGCCGGCCGCCGAGGGGGCTGCGGGCAGCAGTGCCCGGGCGAGGAGGAGAGGCGGCGGTGGCGCTGGGACCGAGGGGCGAGGAGTCCGGGCGGCATGTCCGTGGCTGGCCGGGCTTGTGCCGGGGCTGAGCCCGGAGCCGAGCCTGGAGCGCTGTGCGCAGGCGAGCCGCGCGCGCGTGTGTGTGTGTGCGTGTGCGGGTGTGCTGGGATCAAGAGCAGGGCTCGGGAAGGGGGATGGGGTGATGAAATAGGGGTGCAGCCCGGGCATCCCGACCATCCGAAAAGCCGGTGGCGGAGGGTCGCTGCAGAGCAGGAGAAGGGGCGCCCCGGCAGCCGGCTCCCGAGGAACTGCCAGGGCCGGAGCGTGGAGCGTGCGGGGCAGACGCCGCTCTGGAAGAGGGAGCGGGGTTGCTTCTGGGTTTGGTGGGGACATTGGGAACCGGAGGGAGTAGGGACACAATGAGTTTCCGTTGCTGCTTCAAACTGTTGTTGGTTTTCACTCAAGAAAGGAAAGGGTCAGAGACAACGTGAGCGCTCAAGCACTTCGGCTTCCCGACCGTCCCGGATGGGTGAAGATTCCTGGAGATCGACGCTGCAGACCCCGATCGGGAGCCCCGGCCAGAAGCTGTGCAGCGAGAGGTTCCTGGAACCTGCAGAGACCAGTTTCGGAGCCCGCTGCTGCCACCCGCGGGCCGAAGGCTGAAGAGCGAAGCAGTGTGTCCCTGCCGGCGACCCCGGGGGCTGGGGAATTCGGGATCCAAGGGTCCAGTTTCCTTTATAGCCCTGGGCAGCCAGCATTCCTGCCTAACCTTCCCAGGAAGTGAAGGTGTGTTGAGATCCGCTGGGATGCTAAGCCATTGGAATGAGGAGCCGACATTGACTTAAAAAAAAAAAAAAGCGGTTTAGGAAACTAAGAGATTGACAGATGAGACCACATCAAGTCAGGAGCTTTCCGAAGCAAATGGGATTTGGCCCTGCTGAGAAAATGGCATTTGTGTAGGATAACGTTATGCTGGCAACCACAAATAAGGATCCCAAATGATTGCTTCCTTTGAAGAAATATTGTGGCATATCAGAATGACTAAACATAAAGAATCTGAATAGGGCATAGGGACCCTAGTTGGCAGAAGCTTGGTACTGAATTTTCAGAAATATCTTGTCAATCATAGAGGGCCAAAAGGGGATTTGATTTGTTAACTTTATGGAATATGGATATTTTATTACTATAATGAGAATGCCTGCTTTTAATTGCCCCATCTATAAATGGACTTCTCTCTGGAAAATCCCTTTCAATGTTGAATGAAATTACAAGAGCCCAGTACATGGCTGTTACCCTCTGTAGGCCTGGCAGGTAATACCTGCTCCACAACCCTTGGTGAAACTGAAGCCAGAGGTATCTTAGTGGCAAATGTTTCTGTTAATTGTTATTATTCTATCTTCACACGTTAGCCGTCCACTAGCTGCTGGGGATGCAGGTATTTTGTATTGACCACAAAAAAGCAAAACAAAAAACTAGTAGATGCTGAATATTGAAGAAGCTGCTGCCATATTGTGAAAAACATTATTATTTTTTAACTTCATAATTGCAGCAATGCATTTATGTGGATCCATCAATAATCCTACAGCAGTTTCCCTGCAATCCAGCAAGAGCCTCAGTAGTCTCTAGGCTGTGTAGGCTAAAGGAAAGCATGATGCTCCCTGTAGCTGACTCGCAGTGTCCTGCCCTGGTCCCTGGATACTTGCCTTTCCGTACATGTCCACCTTCTTTCTGCAGTCGCTTGGGACTCTCTCTATGGGCTTTTTCTAGCCACTGGAGGTGCTTGACTCAAGTCAAGTTACAGCCCTGAGAACAACTCTCGCCCAGTAATGGATGCAATTTGGATAAATACCCCAGCATCTCAACCCAGAGACAGGAACCCCTAAGTCATACTCTAGTCTACACATAAACTTCCCTGCCAGGATTGAGCCCATAGTGGTAACCTGCTCATTCATAGACTCAAGTAGTTTCCTTCCTTTCCTGCCTCATTTCCCTTCTTTACCAAGTGCATCCTGAAGTCACCTCCAAAATGAACCATTTCTCTCAAATATTTGTGTCAGGGCTTCCTTTTGAGGAAGCCAACAAAAGGCAATCTACAATGGCTTTTATTCCTGACCTGGTATCATTGGCACAGTATTCTCCTTAGAAGAGGGAACAAAATAGATGTTCAATGGGGAACATTTCTTGTGTGCATCCACTTACCTTATGTGCTGCAGCTACATTGCCTCCATCAGTCACAAGAAACTGATGAATTGGTGTATTGCTCATTTTAAAGGTACAGGAACTAAAAGGTTTAGATAAATCAAGCATCTTGATTACAGGTTCACAAGTTCTCAGTGGTAGAATTAGAGTGTACAGACACCTACCTCAGTGGGACATCAAAATCCACTTTCCAAACCACTGTGTTATACCCTCTTATTTAACTATACTTACTTACAATTTACATTTTATATATATATATATATATATATATATATATATATATGTATATATGTATATATATAATATATATGTGTAATGTAAGACCATATATACATATGGTCTGACCTCGTATATACCAATAAGATGAATATGAGGTCTGACAATTAAGTTCACAAATTCATCCTAGAAAAAGCGCTACATACTTCATTGCTTAATATCACTATAGTCATCTTCTAAGTACTCCCCTTGGGAAGCTATGCACCAACCACAGTGTCTCGTCCACCCTTCAAAATGATTTTGGAACTCGTTTTCTGTAAGGGCCATCAGAACTGTCATCGTATTACCCTTGATGTCCTGAATGTCATCAAAATGAGTTTCTTTCAATGTTTCGTTTATCTGCGGGTAACGAAAGAAGTCATTGGGGACCAGATCAGGTTAGTAGGGAGGTTGTTTTGATACAGTTATTTGTTTACTGGCTAAAAACTTCCTCATAGACAGTGCCGTGTGAGCTGGTATTGTGATGAATTGTTGGCAAAAAGTTCAGGTGGTTTTTGTCTTTTTCACGCAGCCGTTTTTAGCACTTCCAAATAGTAAACTTAGTTAGCTGTTTGTCCATTTGGTACAAATTCACATATCAAGAAAAGGTTAGCAACATCATTGCAACAAGTTCGCAAAATTAATTGTTATATCCCCGTATAAGTCATGTGTATACACTTTTTTGGCACCCCTGAGATATATATAGATAGATAGATAGATAGATAGATAGATAGATAGATAGATAGATATATTATACTAGTATTATATAATATTATATAACACTAGTATATATTTTACTATACTACATCATTCTTTTGGAATTCTATACAGAAGTGATGACTTAAAAATATTTAGAAGAAGAATCACACATACTTTATCTCTTTTTTCCCCAGCTTTATTGAGATCATATTTTGTTTTCTCTAAATTAAATTCATGTCACATCTTTTAGATACCGTGTAAGCAATGCCTGATTTATATAAAGGTGGCCTTAGGAATTCAGTTCTATTCCTTAAGGTGACCATGCCCTTCTTGTCCCATTTCCTATTAACCCTGGAGCCTTGGTTGAAAAGACTATAGAGAATCTCACTGTCCCATAGAAGTGTATGGAGAGAGATGTCTCAAATTGGAATGTCAGTTGCACTTTCATTTAGAAATAAAGTGATATACTATTCAACTACATAAGGCTTTTGTTGACTAGTCTATTGACATAACTATTGTTAATTATCTTGATTCTGTGGGGAACATGTGTTACGTATTACACATCTTCATCTGGCTGACCTTAGCAGCCTACTGTAAAGTACTTTTCAAGGTTATTTCACACCTGTTATCTCATTTATCTCTCAGAACAACTCATGGAATGGAATAGGTACACAGCCACAAAGTAAGTTACGTCTGTTCAGTAGTCAGTCCCTACAGCAAGAGCAAAAGAGCTCAAGGTGGTCTTTGTAACACCATTGATCATTTCACTCTTAGTTTTACTTCATTCATCATAGTTTAAAAAACATAAAGGCAGCAGGTATCTTTACAATTGCAAAACCAACAAATTTAAGTCATTGAATATTTTATACAAACTTAGATTTCTTCTTCTTTGGAAAGTGATAGTATTTTCGAAATAAATTTTAAAAAAGAAAATTATCGCTCATAATCTTTCCACCCATCGATAATATCACTTTTGCAGGCCATTTTTTTACAAGAATGGAATTATATCATACATAATAAATTTTAATCTGCTTTTCTTTTCACCTAACAATAGATCAATAACATACATCCAAGTCTAACTATTATGTTCACGGGCTTTGCAGCCAGTAGACTTCATGTCCCAGTTCTGCCATTTAGCAACCGTGTAACCTGAGGCAAATCACTCAGCTTTCTGTGCCTTAGTTTCCTTATCTATAAGTGTGTGTGTGTGGGGGGGGGGTGTGCGGGGAGCAATAATTCACATATATCAAGGTTTCTGCGAAGATTAAGTAAATGTCAATATATGTAAAGCTTGTAGAACAGTGCCTAGCACATAGTTAACATTTTAAGATTTGTAATTACCATTTTTCTGCATACAATACAGCTTTAATGACTATATTACATGTCAGTGTAAGAGTGTATCCCAATTATTTGATCCATATCCTCTTCTTAAACATACAGGTTTTGTGGTGAGCAGAATATGACCCTCAAATATGGCCACACCATAACCCTGGGAACCTGTGAATATGTTACCTCACACAGCAAAAGAGGCTTTGAATAGGTGATTAAGAACCTTGAGATGGAGAAAGTAGCCTGGACAAATCTCGTTACTTGAGCCCTTAAAAAGAGAACCTTTCCCGGCTGTGGGGTTAAAGGGGAAGAGGATAATGGAAGGCGTGAAAGAAGGGTCAGAGCAAGGTGAGAAGAGATTCAACCTGCCATTTCTGGATTTGTAGATGGAGGAGGGAGGCCATGAGTCAAGGAATGCAGGTGTCCTCTAGACGCTAGAAAGGAGAAGGAAATGGAATCCCTCCTATATATAGCCTTCAGAAGGAATGCATTCCTTCCCACAGCTTGATTTTAGCCCACGAAAACCCATGGCAGAACTGTAATATAATTAATGTGTGTCATTTTAAGACATTAAGTTTCTGGTAATTTGTTATAGCAGAAATAGAAAACCAGTACAGTTTGTTCCCAGTGTTTTAATATTATAAATTTTATATTTAAACTTGCAGTTTTTTGTTTTTTGTTTTTTGGGGGTTTTTTTTGGCCTATGTTATGATTATTTTCTTATGGTAAACTTCTAAAAGTGAACGTGTGAGTCAAAGAACAGGGCAAAATTCTGATGCTTCTGATAAATAATACCAGTTTTCCTCCTATCAATTTATACTTACAGGGAATGCGCTTGCCATTTTCCCCTATGCCAGAATCAGGAATGGGTATTATCATTTCTTAAAAAAAAACTTTTCCATCTTCCATTTTAAGTTGCATTTTTTTATGCAATAATTATTTATTAAATACCTAGTAAATGTGCTAAAATGGACTGAGGCTTATAAATATATTCCATTGACTCTTATCTTTCTGTGATAATAGCTCTTGAAAGTTCAATTCCATTTCTAATAATTATCTAATGACAAATTCTATATATAGAACTTTAGCAATAAAAGTCCATTTATGTATCTGGCCTTCAGAGAAAACTTTGAAGAGATATTAATAAGTCAAGAAGACAGAGTATACCATGATAATGGCCAGAACTGTAATTAATATCAATCCCTAACAAGTCATGTTTTTGTATTAAACACCATTTGGGCTACACCCTTCTAAAATTATTTTAATCTGTAATTCATGTAAATTGTATACAATATCAAGTAAAGTGCCACGAATATGCTGGCATTTCAGTACTTATTTACTGGTGGTCAGTTACATACATTGACTTGAATATTTGCAACATTTCTAGTCATATGTTACATGAGATATCCTAAGGCAGATTAATACAATTATTTTACAGTTGTAAGAGTTTTAGTTATAAATATTATTTTAATAAATTATCGCATATAGGACATGCAATTTTTGGAATAAAAACATTTGTTAGAGATTAGAAAAGCCATTATTTTCATCCTTTTAAATTTTCTCTAGTTTGTACTGATTTAAAAAAAAAAACCATGAAGAATTGGTAACTCAATATAGGGAGAAGCCTTGTGTTCTAATTGCTATTGTTGTGTGACAACCCACTCGAAACATAATGGCTTTAAACAATGCTCACAATTTCTGTGGGTCGGGAATTCAGAGAGGGTACAGTAGGGAAAGTTTGTCTCTGCTCCATGAGGCTCCAGCTGGAAAGACTCCAAGGCTGGGGTGGCTCCATGGCTGGGGGCAAGGATTACATGAAGATTCATTCACTCACATGTCTGGTGCATGGGCTGAAAGAGCTTGAAGACCATGAGTGCCTAGCAGATCACCTACATGTGATCCTGTGGTCTACTCTTCTTTGCAACTTGGCTTCCTCACAGCATGGCTGCCTCAGAGTGGTCTGACTTCTCACACAGCAGCTGAAGGCTCCAAGCACAAGGTTCCAGCAAACAAGGCATAAACTACACTGCCTTTGATCACCCAGCCTCAAAAGTCTGTAACCCAGCTCCATTTCCAACACATTCTATCAGTTACAAGGTGATCACAAGTCTACTCTACTTGAAGGGGGGAAGACCTAGACCCCCACCTATTAATGGATGAATGTCAAAGAAGTTGAGAGCCATGTTTTCACACTGTTTTAACTATTGAAGGAAACTTACTCTTTCTTGAAAATTAAAATACGTAAAAATTTAGACATTAATGATAGTGTGTCACAATAAAAAAGTTACCTTTATACTAACATCTCAGAGAAAACAGCTGATTGAATATAAAAGAAAGTGGTACTCTGGATTAACCAGAATATGAATTGATTAATAATAATTTGACTTTGGGTTTTATATATTGTGGACAAGGCAATGGAGAGTATGTATTCTAACCTTAAAATGCTTCACATTCTCAAGAGCAAGTTAAAAGTTGGGATTTATTTCCTACAATTATGAGATGAAAAATAGAGTATTTAAACCATTCAATAGAATGCGACTAAACAAATGATTAGTCTTTAGTGAGGCAATAGTAATATCTACTCTACATTTTTTTCAATGTAATTAAGATTTATTACACAGCTTCAAAGAATCTATCCAGCTAATGTGGTTACTGTAAAATTTCTTTATTTGCTGTGTTTTCCCCAGTTTATCCTTCTACAACTCTAATAAATACCAATTTAATAGAATATTAGAAAGTGACAAAGAGAAATGTTAGGAAAGTAGATGCAGTGTACTTACTTATAATAGGATTAATTCAAAAGCCTTACACAGTGGTATGTTTTGAGCTTCTGGAGGGGAGAAAAATAAATCCCTAAACACGGTTGTGTCATTTTTATAGTTAAGACATTCAGTAATATAAACACAGTATTCTAATCGAATGTTTGTTTTCCCTTTTAGAAAGAGAAGGAGTGGATTCTTTAGTGAAATACTAAATTTAATTCGTCCTTTTTAAATCTTAAGGTGGATGAAGCAGAAAGGCGTTTCTTTTGCTATGAGCTGGAGTTTAGACCTGTGACTTCCTTGTAAGTCTGTTCAGCCTCCATTGCCCATCCTGAAACTATCCAGTAAAGAAATAGTGATTCTGATATATAATGCGTCTATGGAGCTTTGCCCAGGTACTTTGTGGTAAATATGGGTATTTCATTGATACCTTCTGATAATGGTCCTGGTGGTAGAGGCATGGCCAATGACTCCCCCATTCCCGTAGTATTTTTGTCTTCACTTATGCCTTTTGGGCAAAACCACATAAGTACTAATTTCAAATCAATAAAATTTCCATTAGTCTTAATGCTGTTCAACCTAATAACCAGTTCTCTGGGCATCACAACATTGTCCTTGTAAGTTTCCAGCGAGAACTGCCAGCCTAACTTAAGAATCCTCTGTGGGCCATATAAAAGTTCTGGATTCTGTCCTCAGGATTTAGGACTCCAGGAGACACTGGAGACCTCTAGGCAGGCCTTTACTCTGTCCAACCACATCGCCTTGTCCATTTTACTCTGCTATTTCTGCCCTGTGTTGGGGTTGGAGTGGGAAACATAGCCACAAATCTCTTTTAGACTTTGCCTTCAACCTACACCCACCATACAAGGATTTTAACCTCAACCAGAGGGGGTGGGAAAGAGACCAGGAAACACCTTCCCCTTGTCTGCTATTCCTACTTCTGCCACTTTCCACCATCCCACCACTGACTGAAAATGGTGAGTTTTCCTCTCTTCTCCCTGCCTAGTCAGCAACCTCCTCTGAATGATACCATTTTCTCCCAAGAGGAGACAATAACAAAGGGTGGGGCGCAGTGAGAGAGCAGCCAGTAGAAGGGGAACAAAATTGTTATACCTGCTAACAGCTGCAAGGTGACTGAAACACAGATATTACCTGTAAGGGCTACCATTTGAAAGGTAGGGAGAGAGTCTAAAAATTACCATAGCAAAAGGAAAATGATGAAGGGCCATGTATCAGTGGAGGTGAGGGCTGAGGGTTACGGCAATTCTGACAAGGGGAAGTTTCTGCCACCCGGGTGAATCAGGAACGCAGTATTTAAGCTGGCTCAAGTCTTAGAGGTAAAAAAAAGTCACAGATTCAGCTGCAGCAAATAGGTCAGTTTAGCCGCAATCTAAGGAGCCTGGAGGAGGATAGAGGGCCGTGCTGTTGGAATGGCAGGTCTGAATGTCAGTCTGAAGAGTTTGGACTTTATTGAGTAGGTGAAAAGGAGCCCATTACAGTTCTTGAGCAGAGAAATGACAAGTGCCCCAGGAAGACTCACCCAGCAACTATGCAGAAAATGGGTTGAAAAGAAGTGAGTGTAGATGTAGGCAGCCACAAAAAACTGGAGCCAAAAAGCATTGCTCCATGTTGTATATTACAGCCAAGACATCTAAAAATGTATTTTTAATCTAACCCATTGAATAAATATAGTTTATCTCCATGTTTTTTTCAACCCTGTGCCAATTTAAATGTATATGATAGATTTGCTTCCAAGATCCCTTGGCAAGCATTTTAATATCTGAATTCTAAGAACTAAAAAATACAATTTCCCTGTCAGTTGTTGTAGTCACATATGTATCACCATACTCAGATCCAAATATATCATGTGCTTCATTTCCAAATAAAAACATGGAACACGTTTTTGTTTCTCAATAACTTCAATAACTTCATTATGCCTCAAGCTTAAATGCATTAAAACGTGGATTATACTTAGACATGTAACTTACTGGGTTTTTAATATAGTATCATTAAAATAAGACTATTTGGATAGAAAGATAGGAGTTAAATGTATTTATTTGAGTGACAATATATGATTAGGTATCGACGTTGAACTAAAGAGTATCATTTTAAAATAATGCACTAGAAAATGTGTTTATGATGTGAGGGGGAATGCAAAGCCAGGAAAATACTTGTATAATTAAGATACAATAAAAATTATTGGGAGTTTACAGTTCTTAGAGTTGTATTCATTCTAGCAGGATTATAGTAACACTGATTTATGATGGTTCCTATGAAGATGGAATGCTAAGTGCTTTTTTTCCCCCTCTCTCCTACAGGATTTTAAGACTTGATTGCTTAAGTGACATTTATACTGTCACATACTTTTGTGAAATGCCTTATGTTAATTACAGTTTTCACATTTTGCATGGTGACAAAATTGTCATATTGTCTTATGCTTGAAATCTTTTTAAGTAAAGAGCTATTTTTGTAAAGAGCTCTTAAAAGGAAAACTTTATTTTAACCAAGTAAAAACAAATTTTGGAGCTTTCTTTTTTTCATTGATAAAGGGAAAAGTATCATAAGCTGTAAAATGGAAGTTCAAAAACAAGAAAAAAATCATGCGATATTATTATAGATAAAAGCTTAATGAAGTAGAATGATATTCATGGTCAGTAAAACTGGGTAATGGTAGTGATTAACAAATATATAGTCCTCAACAGGTTACAAAGTATTTTCAAGATTGCCTACACAAAAGTATTCACTAGTTCAAATATTTCATATGTAGTTTACAATGAAATTCATACACTGAAAACACATATTTTTGTATAACTTTTAACGTAAAAGATTTTTGTGATTATGAACATCAAAGTCTTTTTTCCCTGCTCACATAGAATGCAGAGTACACCCTTTTTCCTATCACCATGCCTTCCTCTATCTTTTACTGCTTAATATTCTATTGTAGAGTCAAACAAAATATAATACCTGCCTCCATCAAAACCAGAGGGACTCAGCATTCAGACAGTATATAGCGTCTTCCAGTTTTCTGCATGTTCTGAGTCCAAATAATACACTGTCACACTAGGCGAAACACCATGAAAAATTAATACAGCATTCTAAAAGCAAACAAAATGTGAAAATCCACAATGTTAAGTCAAAATTAAGTAATGATAATTTTAGAAAAAATAATGCTCCATAGTTCCTCTAAATGATGAACTCTTTGTACCAATCTAGTGTCAAATTTGATTCATGCTCAATCTTATATTTCCTTCCTCTCTTCTTTGTTTCCTTCCTTCCTTCCTTCCTTCCTTCCTTCCTTCCTTCCTTCCTTCCTTCCTTCCTTCCTTCCTAGCTTTATTGAGATATAATTGACATATAGCATTGTGTAAGTTTAAAGTGTACACTATGTTGATTTGATACACTTAGATATTGTGAAATGATTACCACTCTAGCATGAGTTAACACCTGTATTACCACATAATTACCAATCCTTTATCATGGTGAGAATATTTAAAATGTAGCCTGTTAGCGACTGTTAAGTATTAATACAATATCGTTAACTGTAATCACCATGCTGCACATTAGGTCCCCCAAACTTATTCATCATATAACTGAAAGTTGGTACACTTTGACCAATATCTCCCCATTTCCCCCAGCCCCAAATCCCTGGTAACCACAATTCTATTGTGTTTCTATGAGTTTGGCTTTCTATAATATATTCTACATGTAAGTGATATCATACAGTATTTTTCTTTCCCTGTCTGACTTATATCACTTAGCATAATGCCCTCAAATTTCATACATGTTGTCACAAATGGTAGGATTTCCTTTCTTCTCACGGCTGAATAATATTTCACTGTAGTTACATACCACATCATTATCCATTCATCTACTGACAGACACTTAGGTTGTTTCCATAGCTTACCTTTTGTGAATAATGCTGTAATGAGCATGGGAGTGTGGATATCTCTTCAAATCCTGATTTTGTTTTGTTTTTATGTTTGTTTTTCAATAAATATCTAGAAGTGAATTTGCTGGATCCTAAACTAGCTCTATTTTTAAATTTTTGAGGAACCTCCATGCTGCTTGCATAACGGCTACATCAATTTACATCTCCACCAAAAGTGCACAAGGGTTCCCTTTTCCCCACAGCCTCACCAGCACTTGTTTTCTTGATGATAGCCATTCTGACAGGTGTGAGGTGGGTGATATCTCATCGTGGTTCTGATTTTAATTTCCCTGATGATTAATGATATTGAGCACCTTTTTGAAAAAATGTCTACTCAGTTTCTCTACGCTTATTTGCTTTTTGGTTTGGGGGTTTTGTTTAGTTTTTGTTCTTTTTGGATTTTGCTTTTGAGTTTTATGAGTTCTGTATGTATTTTGTATATTAACCCCTTATCAGATATATGATTCGCAAGTATTTTCTCCCATTCAAGAGGTTGCCTTTTCATTTTGTTGACATTTCCTTTGTTGTGTAGAAGCTTTTTAGTTTGATCTTTTTCTTTTTGTTGCTTGTGCTTTTGGTGGCTTATCCAAAAAAATAATTGCCAAGAGCATGTCACAAAACATTTCCCTGGGGCTGGCCGAGAGGCGTGATGGTTAAGAACTGGCTTGGGATGCCAGAGGGCCCCGGTTCAGATCCCACATATGAGCGCCAGTGACACTGCCCTTCACAGCTAAGATGCTGCTGTGAGTCGCCAGCGAAGGCATAGGCTGCAGTCCCTGTGGCAGTGGGTTGCCATGGGCTACTGTATGTCACCAGCAGCCAGCGTGAGCGGCCAGCAGCTGCAGTGGGCAGCCGTCCAGAAGCCAGTGACTGATCTACCTCGCCCAGGAAGAGCGCAATGATGGTGCCAACTTGGGCCAGTGAAGCAACGTCCTCCACAACTAGACTGAAGAACAAAACGACAGCAACTTGTCTGTTCCCCTTCCCCCAATTCCCCAGCACTGTTCCCATCCCAATTCCCCAATAAAAATCTTTAAAATAAAAAATAAAAAAAAATTTCCCTGTTTTCTTATAGGCATTTTATGGTTTCAGGTTTTATGTTTTAGTCTTCAATGTACTTACAGTTAATTTTGTGTGTTGTAAGATAGATCCAATTTCATTCTTCTGCATATGCTTTTCTTGTTTTTGGAACATTTATCAAAGAGACTATCCTTCCCCCCATTGAGTATTCTTGCTTTCCTTGTCAAATATTAGTTGGCAATATATGCACAGGTTTACTTCTGGACTTTAATTTTTTTTTCCACTGGCCTATGTGCCTATTTTTTTATGGTAGTTCCATATTGTTTTGATTACTATAACTTTGTAATATAGTTTGACATTAAGAAGTGTGATGCCTCCAGCTTTGTTCTTTCTCAGGATTGCTTCAGCTAGTTGGGGCCTGTTCCATAAAAATTTTAGTATTGTTTTTTGTTTGTTTTTGTTAAAAAAAAGCCATTGAAATTTTGACAAGGATTATATTGAATCTATAGATGGCTTTGAGTAGTGTGGACATTTTAACAATATTCATTCTTACAATCCACAGGATATCTTTAAATTTACTTGTGTCATTTTTTATTTCGCTCATCAAATTCATAGTTTTTACTGTTCTTTCTTTTTTTTCCCCCTTTATTTCTAGTACTATTTAGTGAGTACTTAGCAGGTTTCAAGCATTGTGCCAATCATTTTATATACATTCTAATTCACTTCTCACAATTGGATCTGAAATAAATACGCACTATCATCCCCATTCTAGAGTCCAGGAAAGCGAAGCGTAAAGAGATTAAGCAATGTGTAGATCAAGGACTTAGAGGAGTCAGCTTAGGGCTCGAAGTCCAGTTCTCTGATTCTAACACAAAGTCTCTAGGAAATAATGCAAACGTGAAGCTAGGCCAATATATGAAACATGGGCTTTGGAGTCAACAAGTCCTGCATTTAATATGCCCCTTTGCTGTTTATAATTCATGCAACTGTAGACATCTTACATAACTTTCCTAACCCTGTGTAACTTAATCTATAATGTGGGGAAAGTAATATAGTAATTACATTATATTGCCTGAAAATTTATATTAAATAATATAATAATGTTTAAGACTTCACAGTAATAATTGTTTGTACATTATTATTAGGCACTATATAATTAATTATTAAAAATCACATATTTTCCTTTATAATTTTAAATTTCTACTTTCTCTCTTGACCTCTTATACCCTTAAATTCTAATCCAAAACCTATTGGTAACTTTACCAGCATTTGATAGTGGATTCAGTTTGCTTGACCATCTTATGAAAACTTATATCTAAAATGTCTGAGGCCAGGAAACCATTTTTAAACCTATGAAACCTGTACTAACTGCTCCACCCTAGAGCCCATCAAGCTGACACCTCCCTACTTGCAAGCATGCTAAGCATACCACACCATAATATTTGCTATAGGCATATAAACATAAAACCTCATCTCCTACAAAGAATATTAACAATATTACTCACAGTCTATGGAGAAGGTCACATTCAAACCAACCCCTACCACATACTGTGGGCTAAAGACACACTAGTGAAGTTTTTCTGAACCCACACAAGCACCCAGGATCCTTTCGGGTGGAATTTGCGTTGCTATCAGGTGCTAGTCTTCTCCATGGTGCTGAGCCTCCACAGAGGCCATTGCATTGTTTATGCTTCTGCTGCCTCAGTGCCCAAACCCAGATCCAGAAAAAAACGTGCGGTCTAAATTAAAGAGGCCACCATATACACCACTTAGCATTTTTATTGCAACACTTGGGTTTTTTTTTCCCCTGAGATAGTTGGTAGTTAACACTTTTCTGAAGCAAGTAGCCACAATAACCCACTTGACTTGAAACAGTGTGGTGGTCCCCAGACCCTAGAACACCAGGCACTGGATTCAGTGTGCTCTTAAACAATTCAGTCTTCCCTAAAAGTCCTTTCATGACCTGATGACAGCCTCCTTATTCACAAAGAGTAGCCAGTAGCTTAGGGGAGTTCAGCCGAAATCCCAGGGTGTTCAAGCTAGTATTTAGCTGACCAAGGTTTGCAGGTAATCCTGTTGTTTCACACTTTCCTCACATTAGATATTGCATTAGGATAAGCTAACAATGGGTATCATGTATGCCAGGAGTGAGCTATTTCACCATCCTATAATAATTCTAGGAGGGGAGAGGCAAGCATCTGCTTGGTAAAAAACGCTGGGGTGAGTTCCTGATCTACCTAATAGTGATCACAGAAATAATTGATGTAATGACATGAGATTTATTCAGTAAAAGCAACCTGACAGAAACATAAAGTTAAGAAGACATTAAGGAGGAACTGTAGGACACAGAAAATGGCCTTCTGTGTCAATATGATGGAACAAATCCTTCTCTAGGGATGAAACTGGGGGAGTGTGTCAGATAGCCTCTTCTCTGCAAACTCCCCATTTACCCCTAAAACTTACATTGTACTGATGTCTTCATTAACCATACATTATGATGCTTTGCATAAGTGATAACCTTCATTTAGAGATGCTAAAAACCTTTTAAAACTAAAGCAACACAGTTTCAAAGACATTTTGGAACTGTTTGGTTTTAAAGTTGAAAAAATAGCGCTATTAACGTAAGTTTGCACAGAGCTCAAAACGCTTCTACATTTTGTAATGTTTAAAGGAGAAGAAATTGAAGCTAAGCCCTTCTTTTAGTAATGAGCATTTTAGTGTCTGCTATAACACTGGGTAAATAATGTAGAGCTTCCAAATGTAGTCATAATAAGCAATCATTTTTCAATAAAAATGGATATTTTCTCCATTTCAGCTTCCACATAAGTGCCGATAGAATTAAAATGTTGACTCAAAATACATTTCAAATATTAGTCTTATTATGTTAATTCCCCATGATCATATCATCAAAAGTTACTCTTAGAAATCACTAATTTCCCCTAAAGTTATGGCCATCTCATCTTCATTTCGAGAATAATAAACACTACGGCCTACTTCCTTTAGTCTCATGATTAGTGACACATTTCTTTAAAAAGTTAAGAATGAGGAAAGATAATAGATGAGCATTAATCTAATAAAAATATATACATTTTTCAAAGCACAGTGTTAGTCATAGACTTGGAGGTGCTTCGTCACCACTTTTTATGTTATGTCCATTGGCAACAGGTCCATGATTGCACCACCCAGCCTAACTCTGCCCTCTTATTCACTTCTCTGCAGGGGAGAAGGAGCCGTTTAATCTGAGTGGTAAATTCAAAAGGAGAAACTAGGCTTGTGCAGCCTAACTGTTCCTTATTCTAGGGAGCCAACACGCCCAAGTGCCCATATGTCAGTTTTACAAGCAACCTCCTGTATGGGGAGGCTCTGTTTCTTCAGCCGTGCCTGTCTAATTCAGTATTAAGAAAATCACTTCCTGCACATATATCCTCCAATATCAACTTTATCAGTAATAAAGGTGTTATGTTAGGTTTATGTTGCTTTATTGGTTTTATTATTTTTCAGTTGACACTATTCATTAGGCCGGCATCAACACCAAATAATAGTGATTCAGTTGCTTATTCCTTCAGGATTATAATTTGGTCTGTAAAGTTATAGGTGAGGGCTTGTGTTTCATTCTTCACACTGTTATCGAAGCCTTGGTGAATGCATATGTATGAAGAAAACCATCAAAGCTTAGGAAACAGAATAGAGAGCAAAGATCATACATTCAGCAACTATACTTTTAGCATCCAGTATGTGCCAGTAACACCCTGGATCCTGGGAAGACAGTAATGGAAAAGACAAAGGCCCTGCCTTTAAGGCATCTCCTTTCTCCTAAGGAAAAAGCAAACAATAAACTAAACATACACATGCACACAGCACACATACAAAGGCTAGTAGCTGGTAATGATAAGGATGTTCACAATAAAAATGTTTTCCAAAGGGTAGGGTAAACTTTCTTTAAGTAGGATGGTTAGGGAAGGCTCTCTAAGGAAATAAAAGTTGACCTGAGACCTAAAATTGTGATGGTGGTAGTCGTGAGAGTATAGAAGAGAAAACCATTCTAGGCTGAAGAAATAGAAACTTAAATGGTCCTGCGGGAAACACACTCATCAAATCCAAAGGGTAGAAAGACACCCAGAGTGACGGGAATGTAATAGAAAGGAACCTAGAAGCAGGGGACAATGAGCCGGGAGAGGGAAGCAGGTCCTAGATCATGAAAGGAGACCTTTCAGGCCATGATTTAAAGGGGAGAGAGAGAGAGAGAGAGAGAGAGAGAGAGAGAGAGAGAGAGAGAGAGAGAG
>NW_017731717.1:1886110-1888584 GCF_001890085.2 Hipposideros armiger
AGAGAGAGAGAGAGAGAGAGAGAGAGAGAGAGAGAGAGAGAGAGATTTTATTCAAAATGAAATAAGAATGTACCGGAGTGTTTCCAGATGCAAATAAATGTGATCTGAATTGAGGTTTTAAATGTTCACTTTGGCTGTTGTTTTGGTTGCAAGGATGGAGGAGAATGAAAATAACTCACTTGCAGAGGTTAGACAATAATCAAGGGTTTCTATCCTAGTGTCCTGAGTTTTTATCAGATTATCTAAGGAGGTGGCCATGCATCTCAGTGTGTCCAAAGCAGACCTAATTTATGCCTATTGTCCCAGGATAATTATTAATCATATTCCCCCTTTAATTCTCAAAAGTATCCCAGTTTTGATAAATTATTTAGTCACTCAATACTTAAAGATCCTTGGCTCAAAAGATCTTTGAATAACTTATGAATAACTGATAGAGTACAAATACCCACAAGTCCCACATTCTTCCTCTTTTAAAGAGGACAAATGAAGGCCACTGAGGCGGCAGAGCACATGTGCAATTATCCCACAGGACCCCTACACTAATCCTTCTTAGGCATCTATTGAAATCCAGCCCATCCTCCAAAGCTGAATTTTGAATTCATTCATTCGTTTTTTCCTGAGCTTTCCTTCAGTGACTTTATGTCACCCATATGACACTTCTTACAGATTATTTTCTGTTGAAGCATAAAAGTAATTTTTCTCTCTTATATAAATGTAAACTCTATATATCTTTAAATGTCTCACTAAGTCTTATCATTTTAGGTATTCAGAGACAGTGGGATCAGTGTTGACTGAAACTGAAGTACTATGCAGGCATCATGGGAGACACATTTGTGGTTAATTTTTTAAAGAACATTGGTTGGACTGTATATGACATCTATATCGTTGTGCCTTCCTTGGTACAAAAGAGCATATCTCTGCATATGAACACAGAGAATTGTTTTCAATAATTTCAAGATATACAAATTTGGTGTCACATTAGCTCAACTGGTAAAGGACTGTGGAGACATCTGGCCACAAATTTCAGAAACTAAATTGTAATTTAGGAAGATGATTACATAAAAAGTATAACCTGCCACAGTGCTTCAATTGGAGATTATAATACTGGGTTTTAACTAACAGGTTTTTTTGAGAACTGAAAAATGTGTTTTCTTAAGTAGCACTTGTTGTATGAAAGAATTGTCTCATACAAATTCAAGTCTATTACATTGATACAACATACAAAGCATTAGTTGCACCACTGTAAGACAGTGAGATTATAACATTGTAATAAATTAGGTTCTAAACCACTCATAAAAAGTAATATACTACTTTTTGTATATATACCTCTCAAAGTAGCTCTTACTTGCTCTGTTGTTAAAGAACTACTGAGCAAGGCTAATTAAGGGACAAAAGGAAGTTTATATGCAAATGTTTGAACATTCAAGTCTTGTTTTTATAATTATCTGTTCTCGGTTGAATATATGGGGGGTGGGGGGGCAGGGGGGTCTGAAGAATTGCAAAATGTTCCTGCTTGCCTGCCAGGCTCACTGCATTTTTTAAAAAGTAATAAACATTTAAACCTTAAATTATATTAATTGACCTTTTTATTATCATGAGAATTAAGCAGAGATAGTAGAATAATACTTATTTGGGTTATGGCCTACTATGCTGAAGTTATAGGTACATGTATTAGTCAGCTTTCCCTAAGTTATTATGTGTTAACAAATGACCTGAAACTTGCAGTGGCTTACAACAATAAGGGTTATTTCTTACCCAGTTATATCTCAACTGCGGGTCAGCTACAGCCTTGCATCACGCCTGCTACGTGGAACCCAGGCTAAAGCATCAGGCCTATCTGGGTAGACTGTACTATTATTAATTACAATAATATTTCAATTGAGATAAAGCCCACTAATGTTAAATACTCTTTGTGTGCTGGCAGGGAAAAAAAAGAAGAAAAAAAAAGATCAATGACAAAACCACATGATTGCTCTTAGAGCTTTTGCTAGGATGTGGCAACATCATTTCCAAAGCAAGTTACGCAGCCAAACCAATGTCAATAGAGCATGGAAGTATAACCTCTTATAGGGAGGGCAACATAAAATTGGGAATAATAGAATTTACCACAGCACGTATAATACATCTCACAGCAACCACAGCATAGGAATTTTGATTATGCACTAAAATAGAAATCAGGCAACTCTCATCGAGAAATCATAGAGAAAAAATATCTCTATCAGAATAGCATCTGTTTATGTCTTCTGCCTGCAATGAACAGATATTGGTATGTATTTAAACACCCTAGCAAATGCACACACACACACACACACACACACACGGGTGTTAGTCGTCAACAATCTCTGAAAACTAAGTTTTTTCTGCCTCCCATTGTCTTTAATTGGATGTCAGTTGGGTTGGCAATAAATTCTGAAACTAATGAAAACAAAAATGCCATGAAGAACAGCTGCTATCTGGTTCTATGTTCTTTTTTT
>NW_017731717.1:1889824-1905800 GCF_001890085.2 Hipposideros armiger
TACCTTATGACCCAGCAATCCCACTCTTAGGTATTTATCCAAAAAATCCCAAGACATTAATCCAAAAAAATATATGCACCCCTATGTTCATTGTGGCGTTATTCACAATAGCTAAGACTTGGAAACAACCAAAATGGTTCTATGTTCTTTCTACTTCTAATTATTAGCAATGGTTTGAAAGGTGAGAAATGTTTCCCTTTGTAAGAATGTATATTTATGACCAAACAGAGAAAGAATAGTTACTTAACAAATCCAAAAAAAAGATTTATTGTATGTTATTGTTCACTCTATGTCCAGGAATATTATAGGCATTAAAAAGAGCACCGAAAAGTAGTCAGTAACGATGTCCTTTTAATATTTAACCCTAAGAAGTGTCAATCAATCTTCCAAGTATTTACACACAAAACAGTCAAGTGCTCTGATATACTCATATGATTTCAACCTGTGTTGCATCAGATGAAAATTTAATGGTTAGAACTTATAAATAGAAACAGGCTTAAATGAAATGTTATGGAAGAATAGTAAGAGATAAGGAGCTCAGCATTTCATAATTTACAATAATAGGAAGTAGAAAAAGTTAGTGACTAAAATAAATCTTGAAATTAACTACCCAGAATGAACTTATTAGGCAAAAAACTTTAACAAAATCTGAAGTTAATATATTTTTCTCATTAGTCATCTCTGGTCCCATAAAAGAGACAATCAAGACTACATAATCCTAGCTTAATAAGGACTTACCAAATATAGCTCTTCAAAATTAATTAGCCAACTAATCATAAAAAGAGAAATGAATAGGTAGGCAGACTGTCTAACATTGAAAATACCCTGAAGAAGCACCAGGCCTACTTTATCCTGTTTAAAATGTCTATTAGTTTTATCTCACATGATACTAATATTAAAATTCTGAATGATACTCTCATCAATAAATAATTTTCCGTTTTTTCTTTATCTAATCTTCATGAAGATTTTATCATTTATGTCTCCACTGAATCAAGTTGGTGAATTTGTTTTTTGAAAAGGATCCTAAAAATAATCAGATGGCAAGTATTCAATGGAAATATTTGTGATAAGAATGGGAGCATCATAATGAGGCTATCACAATATTTATCTTTTTTCTCATTAATATTTGAGAGGGAGTATATAGAATAAAGGACCCTATTTCACAGTGGAACTCTAGAAAGCAGTGGAGACAACAGAGTTGGGAAAGGATGTTAGAAAGTTTGGACAGGAATGTGAAAAAGTGACCAAGTACAGAAAGAAATTCAATTACCAGTCCTTACGACTCTCAATATTTTATGTGATAAGATAGCATATTTTATGTGATTTACCAATGATCTTCCAAAAAAATATTGGCATAGAGAAGAGCTTTAGGGACTTCTTTCACATGTACTATAATTTTATTTTTTATGGTTCTTCTCATTGCCACGTAAGTGAACTAAGATAATCCCAACACAAATAACTCATACACGAGCTGCTGCACACGTGATGCACATATGCACTCATACACTAATTCACTGAAGAAATATCTATAATGCTGCCACTATATGCCAGGAATGCACTAGGTGCTGAGGCGAAGTGTCTGTGTGACACCTCCAGGGAGCTATTAACAAGGCAGTTTGGGTATGCTAGTCTGGAACTGAAAAGAAATAACTGGGCTGCAGATATGAATTAGGTAGTCATCAGAATATGGATGGTGTTTTAAAATGGAAATGGATAAAACCACTTGGGGCGTAATAGAGAGAGATGAGAGGGGGATTCAAAGGAGACCTAAAGAAAATCAATATTTAGGAGTTGGGTATTATAGACAGAGAGCAGATACTGAAGTAGGACAAAAATTAAATGAGGGGAGTATTATAGAAAGCAGACAAAAAAGGAATTTCAAGAATGAGGGAGGGTCCAATTCTGTCAAAGTTCCTGAGAGATCCAGTAAAAGGCGGACAAAGAAGGGTTCATTTGACTTAGTATCATGGAGGCTGTTGGTGTCTTTGACAAGAAAAGTTTTGGTGCCTTCTAGTAAAGATACACTGTATCTAGGATGTTCCATTATTTAGAAAGCCTGGTATTTGTACGACCATTATTTAATTCAATAACTTTGAATTGCCTTAATTGAAAATGGACCTCTGACTATGAGGAAGTGACAACATCAATATCGTGGCTCAGGAATTTAAAATATGCTACCTAAATAATAAATAATTTATTTCTTATATTTCTAAATATATTCCACAATCATTGACTGCACATAAGAGTATGAAACTTAGCATGCTCTTTAGAAACCACCAGTGAAAACTAAATGACTGAAAGTCTCATATGCAGATAATTTCAGAATTCCTCTAAGGACAAAGACAGCTTTTGTACATGTTGTTAAACCTTCTTTTTTTCTAAATCAAACTGCTCTAAAATTTTTAAATTTTGGATTTATTGAAAATAATTGCTGATTTATCCACAAAAGAATTCCTTAAATTTTAAAGAAGTGTGACTAAGTTAAATGAATTCCTAAAGTATGCTTTGCACAATATTCTACCCATCCCTCACCACACACGCATAGTTTATTCGAGTTATAGATACCAAGACCACTCAACCAGGAGAATCAAGATTTATACAGTAGTTATAATTCATGTATGAACAACAGTGACCTCATGTGGCTAATGCTTTATGCCTGCAATTATTAGACCAAACAACAAAAGAATAGTCTGTGCTGTACATCAAGATGTATGTCCTATGAACGATTGGAGCTGCCCATGCCATGAAACATAATTTCTTTTTTAAGGCCTCTAACCACAAAGCAATGCCTTCCCAGGACCAATGTGGATTCACTCTGTGTGTTGATAAATTTAGATTGTTCAAAGATTCATATTTTGGAATAAGGTTTCCTGAGGGCCTGGGATTCAATCTTTCTTGTCTCTGTGACCAAAGCACTCAGTGTTGGTCTTGGCATATTAAAAGAGCGTCCCCAAAGTGTTTTGAATTCCATTGCAAGGAACACTCCTTGTTCTGAGCTAAAATGTTAAAAATAAATGCCTAAATGGAAATTTAGGAAATGTAAATGCCTACATGGAACTGAGAGCACCGGAGCTTTATTACCCAGCTGTTCCTACCTTTTGAGCAATGGTTATGTTTCTCTTTTGTCCGAGCAATTCTCTTAATCAGCTTGAACTATGGTAATGTTTAGGACCTCTCCTCAAGGACTTGCTCAGAAGTGATGTACTGCATTGTTAGCTGTAAGAACAACAGTTTCAAACTATTACACAGCATTAAAAATAAAATAACTTTCAGCTCTCTTTTCTTTATAATCAAGGGTAATGTCCTTTATTGCCAATTGCAGAGAGCTGCTGTAGTTAGATCACAGGTAAGTATCTAACTGTCCCAGTGAGATCTTAGCCAGGGAATGCTCAATTATATGTAAATTTCAAAGTAACCTAATACACAGTAGATGACAGGCTGCTGCTGCTAATACTCTGCTCAGAATGTATGCACCATATCGCCGAGTACAAGGGTAAGGAAAATGACTCTGACATAAGAAAACCTGGCTGCAAACCTGATAACATTTATTTGGCGTTGGGCCATTCATTATCCTCTTGTAGACGCAGAGTACTTACCGGTATCTCTGAAGTGGAAGAGGGTATTAGCTGGGAGTGATCATGAGTCTTAAATTAGAAAATATATGTATACCATTTGGTATGGTCTGAATTTTCTGTCCCCTCAAAATTCATATATTGAAATCCTAGCCCCTAATGTGGTGGTTTTAGGAGGCATGGCCTTTGGGAGGTGCTTAGGTCATGAAGGTGGAGCCCTTGTGAATGAAATTGGTGCCCTTATACAAGAGGCCCCAGAGAGCTCCTCAGCCCCTCCCTCCATGTGAAGATACAGAGAAAGAAGTCTGCAGCCTGAAAGAAGGCCCTCATTGGCCATGCTGGCACCCTGATCAGACTTCTAGCCTCCAGAACTGTGAGAATTTGTTTCCTGTTGTTTATAAGCCCCCCAGTCTGTGATAGTTTGTTTTCATAGAAGCCTGAATGAACTAAAACAGTATCTCGCAGATTTTTGGCACATAGGCAAGTGCTTAATATTCCAAACTATGAGTTTTAATTAAACTTATCTGTTATTTATTATTTCTACTTCTCATCTAAATTTCTACTTTCTTAACCAGTATTGAGTTATAGTGTATAATTCATTATTTCCCCTCTTTTCTACCATTTTTTAATTTAATGCTCTATGTACACATTATTGTCTTCGTAGTCCAAGGAAGCACCAGTTAAGTAGTGTAGGTAATTCTTGCTAATATATTATACTTAGTTAGTTGTTCCTTGGGAAATTAAAGTACATTTTGATAATATCAATAGCTATGGAATTTCTTAGTCTGAAATTCTGGTTATCTAGAAAAACTTCTTATTGAAATTAGATAAAATAAGTTTGATATCATGTTTACTGCATAACGGGTTATATAGCAAAAAGAAATCTATCTGTGAGGAACAATATTTAAAACCCTCATTTAATTATTATCTTAATACTTAAAAATATAAGAAATAATAAAATCAAAATATATAAAATAATCTAAAATAAAAATACATATCATAATATAATGAAATATACCTATGTGAAATTTTACACATTTCATTTCATGCCTAAAAGGAAGTTTATGTTTAGTCCCTGTTTTAGTAATCATAGAATTGTTTTCATTCATTTATTCAACAAATATGTATTTGTATACTGTTATGTGCCAGGCACTGCTTTTGGAGCAATGATCTCATAGTAAACAGAATGGGGAAGACCAGTTCTTTTGTGGATTTTACATTCCAGAAAGGAGAAACAAATGATAAAGNAAGGAAGGAAGGAAGGAAGGAAGGAAGGAAGGAAGGAAGGAAGGAAGGAAGGAAGGAAGGAAGGAAGGAAATAAATGTACATCAAGTAGAAATAGTCATGATGAAGAGAAATAACTTAGGATGGGGGATAGAGCATGATGGGGTATTATTTCACATAAGGTGGTTAGGAAAGGCACCTCTTATAAAGGAAAGCTTAAAAAGATTTAAGTCTTAAGGAAGAACATTTCAGTCAAAGGGAACAGCAAGAACCAGGTGCTGCAGCAGAGGCAGACTTGGAGTGTGTAAGAAATCCTGTGGCTCCAGCTAAAAGGGTTTGGAGATTAGTTCAGAGAAATAGTAGGGCAGAAAATCCTGTAAGGCTCTGTAAGCTATAGTGATGCATTTTAATTTTATTCTGATCCTAATATAAAAAGCCATTTAAGAATTTGATCTGAGAAGGAACACAATCAGGCTTATATTGTAAAAGGTTCACTCTGGCTTCAGGGTACATAATGGACTGTGGGGGTGGGAGCGTGTGGGGAGGAAGATGAGAGGTCAATTAGGAAGTTATACAACCCAGGCAAGAGATGATGGTGGCTTGGCCAGGATGCTTGTGGTAGATGTGGGAGGAAATATTCATATATCAGGTATGATTCAAAGCAGGAATTCAAAGAAACTTCTAATGGATTGGATGTGAAAGGTAAGAGAAAAGAGTGTTTAAGAATAGCCTAAATATCTTTGCCTAAAGCAGCTGGAACAATGAAGATGCCTTTTGTGGAGATGCGGTAGACTGGATTAGCAGAATTTTCTGGGGTGGGTGATAGGGGTTACAGAGGAAGGGAAATAAACATTTTAGTTTTGAACATTTTTAATTTCAGATGTCATTCAGATATTCAAGTGGAAGTGTTAAATAAGCCATTGGATATTTCAGGCTGAGGTTTAGGGGAGAATTACCAAAAAGAATTTAAAAATTTGAGAGTTATCATACTATTGATGGTGTTTAAAGCCACACAATTAGAGGACATTTTCTGGGGATTGAGTATAGATAGACAAGTATTTTGAGAAGGGAGACCTGGAGCCTTCCAATGTTTGGAGGTCAGATTGATGAAAAGGAATACACCAAAAAGACTGATAAGGAGTGAACTGGAAGATAGGAGATGCTTAAGAGTGTCCTGGAGGCCAAGTGAAGAAAAACTTTCAAGAAGGGGAAGTAATTAAGTGTGTTAGGCTCACAATGGTGAATTCAGTGAGGGAAACTGTAGGGAGAGAAATGGACTCAGGAGGTAAAACTTATGAAGAACCAGAGAATTTCCACATGAGAGACACTTTTAGTAGTCGAATGCTCTGGGGCATTCTCAGACATCACTTGCAAAATAAAGAGCAAAGTATAACATCTTGCAGAACAGTTCTCTATAGTAGATCAAGGCAAGAGTATGACCAGACCTGACATTTGAGCCACATAACACAGTAGTATCTATTGTTTCCGAGGCATCTGTCATGGGAAAAAGATGCCATGTCTTAGTTATAGAAAGTCCCAGTAGAAGAATTACAATGTAAATACCTAGACTTCCAAAACAAAACCATGTCATCTACAGAAAAGAATTATAAACCATTCAAAAAGAGCCCCTGGTTTGCTACTGGGCCCTAAGGTGTAGCACCTGATCATGGGAGGTCAAGTGACTGTGCTGCAAGGACTGCCCATCTTGAGCTGGATGTTGTCAGATGCTTCAAGGCAAAAGTTAGGCCAGGCCAGCAGCGACCCACTATAAAATATAAATGGTACAACTATGTTCATGCATGAGCAGGGTCCAAAGGCAAAAGTAAGTTACACAAACAAGTGGCAGAGACCCCTGTGTCACTCACCATTGTCATACTGGAACCTCTCCCTGCATGAACTTTTATAGCCACGTTGGGGAGGTAGGAGGTTATCTCATAAGATCAAATGACAGGAGGAAATCCATTGAGCTCTTTTAAGGATGGGTTGGCTTGGTATATAAGCTGAAAATGAACAGTAGCTACAGTCCAACTCTGCTCGGGGGAGGGCCAGAAAGATAGCAGTGAAGGAAAACCTCCCCAATAGACAGATGTTTGGTAATCCCCTTTGCAAGGAAAGAGAAGTGGTCTAAGGTTAGAATATATGAAACAATGGCCATTTGAAGATAGTTTGTCGGGAAGGAGAAAGATTTGGAAATTAGGGGAAAGGAGGTCTGGGAAAGGGGCATGTGGACGGGCCTATGGGAGTGGACCTGAAGTATTTTGTGTCACATATTCAAGCTCTCCAGAGACTACCCACACTATGGTAGATGCTAAATAACCAATGTGACCAAGTTATTCAGCCAGGTGACATCAACCAGCCTTTGTCATTGGCCACCCCAGTGCTGGCACAATGGGCACAGGAAGGGTATAGCTGTGGTAGTAGAAATAGAGCTCTGAATGGGCCTTCCAGCATGGGCTCCCTCTTACCAAAAATGATCTAGCTATAGCTGCTGCCAGCAACAGAAACTAATGCTGAACCCCCAATATGTCACCATCCTTTTAGGAGGTCTACTAGATGCTTGGGATTAAGTTGATTGCTTTCAACCCTTTTCTGTTGGTAGGGCCTTAGCCAGTACTGCTATTCCAGGTTTAGTGAGTACTTGATACACTTAAGTGAAATTTTATACACAGTCACATCAATGAAAGAACATACCTTAATGCATATTAGGTGAGGCTGTAGACACACGACTATGGCATCCACTGGTCTTACCACATACTGCACCTCCCAAAAGCTGAGACTGACAGAGTGATGGAAAAGCCTTGGAAGGCAGAGCTGAGGTGCTAGCTTGGAGATTATATCTTACAAGGACCAGGCCTCATTCTCTAGGATGTAGTATATACATTAAATCAATAGCCCTTGTATGTTTCTCTGTCCCCAGTAGATAGAGTATTTGTACCTGGATCTGGGAGGCAAGGGGTAAAAGTAGGAGAAGCCCTTCCTACCATCGCTTCTGTGATTCACTGTCTTCTGCAAGTCTAGGTTTTGTAGGTCTAGATATGCTGGCTCTACCACAGAACATAGTAAATCTCTCATTAAACACTTAGCTGTGACTGTGGCTCAGTCACTTTGGGCTCCTTATGCAAAGAGACTAGCAGGAAGGAAGGAACTGAGTCACCATTCTCATAGGTGGACTTAACCTTGACCCTCAGGAGGAGGTAAGTTTCCATTATGTAAATCAGGCACGGAAGAAAAATGTTTAGCATTCAAATGATCCATTGGTATTTCTCTTAGCACTTCTCTGTCCAATTGTGATAGAAAATGGACAAATGCAGCAGCCATGACCTGACAAAGGATATAGTAACAAGAGAAAAGATACCTCAAGAAGAGGATCAGGGTTAACCCACGGGGCAAGTCGTTTAGACTAGCAAAGGTACTAGGCAGAGGAAATCCAGAATGGGCAGTAGAGGAGAGAAAAAATGAGTATCAGTGGTGACCTCCAAACCAGCCACAGTATGGGGACTATAGTTCATCCTACTAATCTTCCTTTTGCAAATCTCCTTAGGGAAAGAGACCAGCCGGAAAACTAAAGGATCTCTTCCTAGATGGTGTGAACTTATACAAAGCAAGTGGATCCAAGCAGCTCACGGATGCTGCGGTGTGCCACTCAGATGTCCCCTGGACACTGTGACCACCACCCCATGGACCTGGATCATTGCCTGTTGACAGCTCAGAGCTGAGTTCCTCCCCACCTATTGCCCACAGATGAAGACTGCTGCCTGGCCCAAGGTGATGATCCCCTCCATCGGTCAGCTCTCACCTAACTTTGACCATGTTGAGGGTACAAAGACCAGGCTCTTGCCTCAATTTGAGATGCTGCGGCACAGCTCTGAAGGTCTATTTCAGATCCAGAGTTCCCTGTGGGGTTGGCTGAGGCCCCTGTAGTGTCTGCGTCTCAGTCGAATCCTCCCTCTGTCCAATCCTTCTGCCACCCTCACTTCTCGACAAGTGTTTTTGTGGTGCTCCTACCCCATCAGCCTCGTTTATACTAATTTCAATCTCAGAGTCTGTTTTCTGGGGGACACACTGTGAAACAGTAATCTTTATGGTATTGTGGGGCTCCAGAACCAGCCACCACAATATGTGCCTTAGTGGTATGCAGATTACTTGGAGCTAAATGCAATTTTAGCTTCAGGCTCAAGAGAAACTTCTGTGCCCCACCCTTGAATTATCTAGAAGCATTTGAATTAGAGGCCTTGCTCATAATGCTGTTGGAGAGTGGGCCCTTCTCGAGCACAAAGTCCAGGTCCTTGGCAACTCGAGCAAAGAATTGAACGAGATGCCGGAGTAAAGTACTGAAAAAGTAGTTTATTTGAAAACATAGTACATTTCAAAGAGTAGAAGTAGGCCCCAGCAGTAGAGAATGGCTCAAGGGCCCACTATTGGAAGAGAAATTACATTCCAGAGTTTGGAACGGGCTACGTGCAAAAGCAAGGCTCAAAAGGCTCAAAAAAGGGAGGAAGGGGTTCAAAAAGGGAAGAAGCAGTCAAAAAGAGCAGAGCAGACTTCTCAGGACTTGGAGTTTTTATCCACTTTCTCTAGAATGGGCTGTTCCCCTAAGGGCATGGGACCACTTGATTGGCACCTGTGATTGATGAGAGGCACTGCACAGGTGTGAGTGACTGGTCTGATCTAGTTGGGGACTTTGCACCCATTTGTTTTCCCACAGGGTAGGTAATTACAATACAAAGGGGAGTTTTGGGTGTAGAGGGGAAGTCACCTGGGTGGTCATATTTTGTGGGACAAGCCTATGGCCATTCAGCCTGTCACTCAGGTGGCATCAATTGTCTGGGCCCAGAATGGGTTTGGCATTTAGATAACTGGCCTGGGGGATATTAGGAAGTCACAGGCTTTCAAATAGTTATCTGAAGCAGGAGACTTCTATCATTTAGGATTCAGAAACTGATTTACAAAGCAATCAAGAAGCAGGGGGATAGGAGAATTCTAGGATTCAGGCTAGGAGCAGTCGTTAGCCTAGGCTAGGATTCACAGACTGATGAGAAGAGTAATCAAAGCCAGGGGCTAAGAAACTAAGAAACCAGGGAGGAGACTTAACATTCCTATAGGAAAGAAAACTTAAACATTTCTCAGTGGTAGTAGTGGGTGGGTGGGTGGGAGGCAGGGGTAAAAACTGCTAATTACTGAACTGAACTTCTACTTTTCTTATTATGTTGTAATGACCTTTAGAAGCCCCCAAAGCACCTCATCTCATCCCTAGCTCAGGGTGTCTTATGTACTCAATCTCCTTTTCTATCTCTGAAGCTTTCATGTATGTGGGGTCTCTGGCTCTCTCATACATGTGGGGTTCCCATGCACACGAGATTAAATTTTATTTTCTCTTATCAGTCTGTCTGCTATTGATTTGATTATTAGGCCAGCTAAAAGAACAAAGGAGGGAAAGTGAAGTTTTACCCCGTCCCCACAGTGTTTTCTCAATTACTTGATTTTTCATTGCAAAATAAATGTGTAGTGTTTTTTAAAAGAGGATTTCAAATACGAAAACTATAGAGATGTAACTGCCTAAATTAATTCCCAAACAATGCAAACACTCTCTTAGTAAAGTGAAAATTTTACTATTACTTTTGGTTTTGGTTTCTCTCCTGATGCTGCAAGGAAGCTCTGATTCCAACCTTCCTTCCCAAGTAGAGTTCCTTTTGAGACAGTTATTCTGCTTTTTTTCCCCTAATTTAGATTTTTACCCCCAAATGTTAGCTATATAAAAAGGTATTAGGACAATAGAAGCAAGGAGAAAAACAAACAAACACAACTTTTGTTTATTTCTAAATACCCTATAGGAAGTTGTAAAAAGATTCATGCATAACAATAGAATGTAAATTTAGGTAATGATTTGGATCTTTTCCAATTGCAGCCTCAGCCTTGAAAACAACAGATTTCCTTAGAAATTCATTGTAGCTCAAACATAAAATTTTTGTTACACCATGGCTAATTGACATTGCACAAGCATATGTAATGAGTTTTTCAATAAAGAAATAAATACCTTTTGTGTAGAGGGAGGAAAAAAAGCCAATATGGGAGAATATTTTAGTAAATGACTCAAGATAGGAATTTGGATGTTTTAAGTCTTTTCATTCATATTTGCATTTATATCACTGATCTGTAAAATTTCCAAATGAAAAAGTGGCAGTACTCTGTGACAGAGGCATCCTAGAGTAATTATGGGGGGGGGGGGGAAACAAACAAAAAAACCCTGAGGTCCCATGTTTAATTAGTATAAAAACATTAGCCTTGAAAATTTGCATAGTTTCATTCCTTCCTTTGTTTTCTAACCCAGAAATATTAGGAAAATTATAACTAACATTTAATGTAGATAAGAGATGAGTTCAAAACCACTGCTTTCTCAGCCCCTATGATTCACCCAGCATACTATTTTTAAACCATTTCTTAAAAATCTGCTAACTTCTGGAAAAGATTTAAGATGGCTTAAAAAAACTAATGCGAGAAAAATAAGAGGGTAGGTAACAGAGTAAATGAATATGAACAGAGAATAAAATGCGAGTGGAGAAGCTAAATTGAAGCGAGGGATTAAATGAGCACACACGGAATTCCTTATGCTGAGCAGTACATTTGATAGAAGACTGCTAGTTTGGCCTGAACTTTCTAGCAGCCAGCAAAAGGAGGCATGAGGCTAGGGCCTTGGCTGACCACCCCTACAATGTAAAGAAAAGTCAGTGGATTAAAATAAGTACAATGTTCCTTGTTGCTGAGACCTGAGAGATAGTTCTCCTGAGTCTTCCCAAAGACACCACTATATTGTAATTAAAAAAAAAAAAATTTCAATTACATTTGTATGGAAATTGTTAAAGAAACAAAAATTTTCCAGAGGAAACTTCTGCTTCTTTAGCAATGTGTTGTTTTCATAATGTCCCTCAGTTTAAGCCAATAACACTATACTGGAAAGCAAGGTCAGCAAATAAAATCTAAAGTTCACCCCAGATATTGTTAAAGAAAAATTATTCTAACACTTATTAAAGTGATAAGGAAGGCTTTATTCAAGACTATTGCAATGGAGTATTGTAATAGAGAGAGAGAGAGATCAGGTTCAAGTCCAAATATTGGATTGTCAGAAAGTCATGACGTATTTTTTCTATGGTTTTCATTGCAAAAATGCATCATGACTTTTCCAACAACCCAATAGAACAAGGACAAGTGGCAATTTACAGGCATGGAGCAGGGTGGTGGGGGATCAATGGATAGAAAATTACTAAGAAGAGGTATCAAGGGTAGGGAGATTCTTGTTAAATTGGCTTTACAGAATTCTTGCTAAAGGCAGGTCAAGGAGTTACACAACAAATGTAGGGGATAAGGAACTTGATCAGATATCAAGGATGGGGGATTCTTGATAAACTGACTTAGCAGAATTTTCTCTAAGACTAGACAATGCAGGTCTAGCAAAGACAAGTTGGACACGGAAATTCACATCTGAGGCCTAGTTAAGAAGGGGGCTTAGGGGAGATTAGAGTTTGTACAAGGAGAGAATCTTAAGTCAATATCTACCGTGAGCTAACATTGAAGACTACCCAAATCTGTTCAGAAAGAAGTTTGGGACCAGCCGAATGGATTGTTGGTTAAGAGTTGGCTTGGGAGTGCAAGCTCTGAGCAGCAGGGCCACCGGTTCGGATCCCACATAGACCAGTGACACTGCGCCCTCTACAACTAAGATGGTGAACAACAGTGCGATCTGGAGCTGGGCTGCCATAAGTCGCCAGCAATGGCGTATGTTGCAGTGGGGCTGCAGAGGGCTGCTGTAAGCTACTGTGAATGGCTGGCAGCCAGCGTGAGTGGCCAGCAGCTGCCATGAGCTGCTGTGAGCTGCCACTCAATGGCTGGTGACCAATCTGCCTCAGCCAGGAAGAGTGCAATGATAATAGCAACATAGGCCAGTGAAGCGACGTCCTCCACAACTAGACTGAAGAACAAAAGGACAGAAACTTGTCTGTTCCCCTTCCCCGATTCCCCAACACTGTTCCCTCCCCCAATTACCCAATAAAATCTTAAAAAAAAAGAAGTTTGGTGAATGCATATACTTTTGATTGGTGCATCCGTATGTCATAAAATAGTATGCAATGAAGCAAGTATCCCTGTCTAATAACTTAGCTGAAAATTAGAGAAACAGAGGATAATTATTTGCTACTCCTCATGTTTCCAGATGAACAATCTTCCATTAGAACAATAGCTCTTAAACTTTTTAACTCAAGATATATTTACTCTTTAAAATATTGCTGAGGTCATCAAACAACTTTTGTTTCTACGGGTTATATCTGTTGTATAAGAAACTGAGAAATTAAAAAAAATAGTTATTTATTAATTTAAAATAGCAATAATAAACTTTTTTACATATTAACATACATAGCATAGTTTCACAAAATATTGGGTCTTTGAAAAAGTCATGACGTGTTTTGTCTATGTTTTTCAAAGGTCATTTATTTATATAAAGAACAAAGTTCAATCAATGATATATTGCCCGTTTTGTTCAATAACCTTTTGCCATCTTTCAGTGAGCTTCATAATTCCTCATTCATAGAAGGACCTATCTTTATTTGCCAAAAACTGAACAAGGTGCTTATTTACAGCCTCATCTAAATTGAACGTTATACCACACAAGGAGTTTTGAAGAGAGCAAAACAAGTGGAAGTCTGATGGCACAAGGTCAGGCAAGTATGGTGGGTGTGGAAACACATCCCATCCAAGCTCCAATAATTTTTGATGGGTGATCAAATTTGTGTGTGGTCTTGTGTTGTCACAATGGAGCACAACTCCTTTACAATTAACAAGCTCTGGTCATTTCTGGATTATGGATTCGTTCAAACTGTCCAATTGCCAACAGTATATATTTGAATTGATTGTTTGGTTCCTTGGTAAGAGCTCAAAAAACACAACACCTTTAAAATCCCACCACACTGAAAGCATAACCTTCCTCCGATGAATGTCTGCTTTCAATGTTGTTTGAGGCCAATCATTACATCGGGACCAAGACTGTTTGCACACCACATTGTTGTAAACAATCCACTTCTCATCACCAGTTATCAGTTGCTTCAAAAAAGAATCGTTTTCCTCACGTTTAATGAGCGTATTGCAGATGTTTATATGCGCCGTCAAATGAACTTCTTTGAACTCATGCAGAACCCAAATATCAAGCTTCTTTATGTATCCCAGCTTCTTCAGGTGGTCGTGAACGCTTGAATGATGAATGTTCAATGTTTCTGCAATCTCTCGTTTCGTGTAATGTAGGTTTGACTCAATCAACGCCTTTATTTTGTCATCATCAACCTCGGTGGTACTCCCTGACCAAGGAGCGTCGTTGATATCAAATTCACCAGCACGGAATTTTGTGAACCATCATTGGCACTGACGTTCTGGTAGAGCATTGTCACCATAAACTTTACGCAACTTTTCTGAAGCTTGAAGCGTGTTCTTTTCTTTATGGAAGTAAAAAAGCATGGCAAAATGTACAGTTTGGTCTTCCATCTTCGACTTGTAAAATCTCCAAAACTCAACCAAATCGCTCAATTTTTTTTCTTAGAATGAAGATAGAACTGTCAGCTGTCAAATGACATAGATGCAAATGACTCTAGTACTTCCAAAAATGAACTAGTGCTTCTGTTGCAAACGTGTGTCATGACTTTTCCGAAGACCCAATAATTACATTTTTCAAACCAAAATTTAGTGAGATGAGATGTATCATTTTATGGTTTTTTTGGCAAATCTCTTTAATGTCTGAATTTAATAGAAGACAGCTGAGTCTTCAGATTGTCATTGCATTCACTTGGATGCAATATATTGCTTTGGTTAAAGTACATGATGAGGACCCAGTCTCACACAGACTCGGACTGGAAAGGGGGACCTTACAGACCTTTACAAGGAGGCCCCAGGGATCGCCTGCCTACACTTAGAGAACAACGCCTTTAAAGAAAAGATCCTAATCTCTGTATCCCTACTCATTCCCCTCCAGGGAGGAGCCTTGAATTTCCTTATGGATGACTTAGAAAAGGAAGTGGGCTGCTCTCCATGTCATTTATTTTATAGGGCAGGATTCCCCAGGGGTGGTTCAGGATTGTCTGGTGCAATATCTGACTAGATAACTATGCCAAAATCTGGGGTACCACTGTCCATTTTGTGCAAAGCTAAAGACAGAGTTTCCTGATAAGCGATAAGTATTTATCAGAAGAATAAAAAGTGAAAGTATGTATCTCCGTCTGTCTGACTGCTGTGCTGACCTCTTAACCAGTTCTGAATACAAGAGAAGAAAAAGACATGAATGTTATATATTAACCCCGTTAAATGCCAGCAAATGGAAGGACATATGCTGGGCTGTCCAAAGCCATATTGCCTTGAAAATACAATATCAGCTAGAACAAGGGAGTACATTTAAAAGGTTTCACATTTGAGATGTTAAGTAACATTTTAATTTTAAGTAATATCTATATTACATATATCAATAATGTAGAACATACATACAATTTTAAAGAAACTAAAAAGAAGACACATGCCCAAGCAAACAACTGTGAATAGTTTGGGTTTATAAACTAATGAAATAGTTAGTGAAAAGAACACCTGTTCCTTAAACTTGTAACTTTCTCTACACAGATTATGTACTGAGGTAGAGTAGGAGCTCAGAATGAGAATCATAATGTAGCGAATCCAATGATCTAAGTTTGATTGTAATATACTTGTTAAACACAAAACATTATTCTAGTGAAATAATACAGATAAACAAAATGAAGATAAACCCTTCAAAATACTGTTAAAAGGACCTCAGTAAAAATGTTTGGGACTTTTAGGCTTCATGACCCATAAAACAAGTTGCTAAGAAAAGGTGCATATGTACAATTACTATGTTCTTGTGTACTAAAGAAACAATCAAGCATCTCCCTGTGTTATAGAATAAATTTTATTGACATGACTCAAAATTAATAGTAAAATGGCATTGACTTATAGCCTCCCCCTCACTTAGTCTAAGTCAGCAGTTCTCAACCTGTGGGCTGCGACCCTTTTGGGGGTTGAACGACTGTTTCACAAGGGTCATCTAAGACCATCAGAAAACAAAAAGATACTTACATTACGATTCATAACAGTAGCAAAATTACAGTTATAGAGTAGCAACGAAAATAATTTTATGGTTGGG
>NW_017731717.1:1911855-1913108 GCF_001890085.2 Hipposideros armiger
ATAAAATATATATACTAAAAAGGGATCATGTTGATCCCCTCTTCTTAATGATGTTTTAAAAATAACCAAATGCCATAGATAATCAGTATGAGGACAGGAAGACAACAGGGAAGTGCATCATTCATGCACTCCCTTTGTGACAAGTCCTTAAAGGAAGTTTTAAGGTTCCTTCAATCTAGAAAGATATGATGTGATCAATTCATTCACAGTAAGGATTCCTCTCTAATGAGTAATTATATATATTTTTAAATAGACGAAATCATTCGATCATGATAATGAATCTCTAGTGTTGAAAGATCTGGTGGCGGGGACTCGGTTAGTAGAGGTCTGTCTGACCGGTGTGCTCCAAACCATCACTTTCCCTAGCAATCAGCAGCTAGCTGTGGAGGGAGTGACCCTGCAGGGGAGAACCAAAATCCTTCCTGCTATCACAACTTAGGCTGAAATCACAGAAGGAGAAAAATGTAACTATCTGATTCGTGACAGAAAATAAAATGTAATCCATAAATCTGCAGTGAATGGCGACATATGCCACTGTACTTTGCCTTTTGAGAAAGCATACACATGCAAATCTTTAATCTAGAGAGAAACCAGAAAACAAAGATAAACTATCAGTATCTCCTCTTGAAGGGAATCTTCTACACCCACCTCAGCATATGCCTTTCCAATCATAATACCTCTATATGCATCTCGCTGTGTATCTGTGTGCATGGTGTCCAGAAGGTGTGACAGCTTGTATGAAATGTACTTAAATGCCCCTACTCATGCTCTGAATGCCCACAGACAATACCTGAATAAGTGCTTTCCGGGACCAAATAGGGGCAAGATAATTATCTGTGCCCACTAATCCATGCCCAGTAGAGCTTCTTGTGAATGTATTTATTTGATAAACAATTACATATTTCTGGCAGGCAATGTACTAGGAAATACAAAGATGAACATGACAACATTACTGTGATTGTCATTCTCAAATTCTAGCTGAGGATAAACGCAATATGAAAAAAAATTGAAATAGATGCAGAGAAATGCTTAATAAACATATTCATAGTGGAAGAAATGATTAATTTGTTTAGAGAAGTCAGGGCCACTTAACAGAGGAGGTGATTTTTTAAGAAAATTCTTATAGAAGAATGAGAATCACTTCGTATGTGCTATATTTTTGTAGTAATTTGGATGTTTGCTTTGAGTGTTTCATGAACGTCTTCTTTCTGCCAACTAAATTATTTATGCTCTGAAAGGATATCATTTTTCTT
>NW_017731717.1:1915868-1923973 GCF_001890085.2 Hipposideros armiger
ATTAGGTTTATTTATAGAATTGCAATATCACATACTACTCCTTAGCAATTTGCTACATCTTATATTTAATTTTCACTTAGCTCCAAAGAGTTGAAATAGCTTTTCAAAGCACCAACTTTCTGAATTTGGCAGCATTTTTCAAAACTTATTATTAATTCACAAAAGTTGGCAGTAGACCATGAACTTCTTCAGAAATAATTACAAAGCAGGAGTATTTAGCTGCCTTAAAAATAAATTCTTCCTGAAGGGGGAGGATTTTAAAATAAAATGATTTTCTTTTATCTTTAAATTGCTTTGTGGACATAAAAAAATTCTATTTTTTTAAGAATCACTCAAACAATCTCAATTAACTATACGCAGAAATCCCAATAAATGTGGATAAGCTCTTAAATATTACCATGTTGGTCACCACACACACACAAAAAAATGAATCTTCACAGAATTAGATATGTCCCTGCACAATATTATAGGTTTAAATATACAACTCAGATTCTAGAGCTATTATTATGGTCTCAAAGTCTGAGACTGAAACTGAAAGATGCACTTCAGTTGCAAATATGTAGCAATTATCATGAAATGAACTTCATTCCACATTTTTGCTAATCACCATGGTAACCTGCATTCAATGAATTCTTTCTGGGAAATATTCCAGACTCTATCAGACATTTTTAGTTTAGAAGTTTAGAATATTTTTACTTACTTGGTTGCTTATATTGTTTTCAATGATATATAAAGGCATTAAAAGATAATGTTATAGAATATTGAAACTGTTTGATAATTCCTACCAAGGAAGATATAACAATAAGGTTCTTAAGTTATACAAGCAAGAAGAGCATTGACTAATAATATTTACTAATAATGGTTCATAAATATGTTAATGACTCTAAGAGCTTAAACTTTTATACAGTATCTTAAGTGATTTAAATTCAACACATATTTTCACTGTTGATAAAACATATGCCTCCACTTATACACTCTTAATATTAAATGTTAAATATATTAAATATAACATTGAGTCTTATCAATAAAATGATATCACCAATTTTCCATTCAGCCATAGAAAAAAAGTTGTTCATTTTGGAAATTTAAAGCTTTTAAAAAATTTTTATATTCAAGTTTTAATGCACAATTAAAAGGTTTGTGATACAAATTGCCATTTGACTTTTCCATTAGCTTTTTCTTTATATTATACTTAATTTTTAAAAAAATTATTAAATATAGCTAACATAACAATGTTATATTAGTTTCGGGTGGACAGCACAGTTATTCAACATTTATATACCTAAAGAAGTGATCACCATAAGTTCAGGAACCATCAGACACCATACCAAGCTATCACAATATTATTGACTATATTCCTCATGCTGTACATTACACCCCCATGACTTATTTGTTTTTGACCTGGAAATTTGGACCTCTTATTCCCCTTCACCTATTTAAATTTTTTAAAAATTTCAATTACAATTGACATTCAATGTTATTTTATATTAATTTCAGGTGTACAGCATATTGGTTAGACAGTTATATAATGGAAGAAATGATCCCCCTGACTAGTCTAGTACCCACCTGCCACTATTCAGGGTTATTACCGTATTATTGACTATATTCCCTGTGCTTTACTTTACATTCCCATGACTATTTTTAACTACAAGTTTTTACTTTTTAATCCCATCCCCATTTTCATCCTGCCCCCAGCCTCCTCCCATCTATCACCCTGATAAATCTAAGAACTATCTGACACCATACATAATTATTCCAATATGATTGACTATATTTTTTATGCTATACCCAACATCCTCATGATTAATTACTGTATAACAACCAATTTTTACTTCTTAATCCCTTTGCCTTTTTCACTCATCCCAGCCCCCCTCCCATCTGGTAATGATTAATATGTTCTCTGTATCTTTGAGTTTGTTTCTGTTTTGTTTATTTTGTTCTTTGGATTCCACATGTAAGTGAAATCACATTGTATCTGTCTTTCCCTACACGCCACTCAGCAGAATACTCTCTAGTCTATCCATGCCACCACAGATGGCCAGGACCCATTCCTTTCCATGTCTGAGCACTATTCCATTGTGTATATGTGCCACCTCCTCTTTACCCATTCATCCANATGGATATTAAATTTATTGGGGTGATAGATGGGAGTGGGGTTGGGGGATAGGGTGAAAAATGTGAAGACACTAGGAAGTACAAATTTGTAGTTAAAAATAGTCATGGGGCTGTAAAGTAAAGCATAGGGAATATAGTCAATAATATGTAATAACTATGTATAATGCCAGGTGGGTACTAGACTAGTGAGGGGAGTCACTTCTTAAATTATATAAATGTCTAACCATTATTCTATACACCTGAAATTAATATGAAATAATATTAAATGTCAACTTTAATCGAAAAATTTTAAAAGGCGGCAGGGAAGGTGAAGGGGAATAAGAGGTCTAAATTTCCAGGTATAAAACAAATAAGTCATGGGGATGTAATGTATAGCATGGGGAGTATAGTGAATAATACTGTGATAGCATTGAAAAGAAGAATATTACTTAAAAGAGTCAAACTTGTGTATTATAAGAATATGGACTCTATGTATACTTGATTCCTACCTCTGTCTTTTACTACCTGTTTAACCTTGATGAAGTAACTATATCTCTGAGCCTCAATTTCTTCATCAATAAAACAATAATCACCACACAAGATCTCTGTAAGGATCAAATGTGATTATATCTAGCACATAGTATCTCTTCTGTAAATGTCAGATATCATTGTTATTATTTGTGGTTTACTCATAACTTTTTATCTGAGAGTAAAAGATAATTTTGCGCGGACCTTAGTTTTAAGCTTTTCTTTCAGCCAATAGCATTAAAAGAAAGGGAAAAGACTAAAATTTAAAACAAACTTGTATTATACCACAAATGAAAATTAAACAAACATTTTAATGTTTTCTAATTTGTTTTCTTTTTGCAAAAAATTAAATTACAAAATAGTTTTTTTTTCATAGATTTTGCCATTAAATGCATCATGGCACTGATCTTTCTGACTGTTTTACCTTTATAAGTTCATTATTATTATGTTTTCAGCTTATAAATCTGTTATCTTATAAAATTTTCCATTTCAAAACAGTGATATTTTTTCCTCACTAATGTTGCTCCATCATTATTGATCTAGGTTTCAAAATGTACTAGAAACCCATGATTAATCTTTCTGCTTATGAAAAATTATTACTTTTGATGGTATTAAATGGTTAAACAAGTATCAGATTCTAACCTCTATATATCAGAAATCAAACATTATGTACCTAACTCTCCCTCCATCCCCACAACCAGTGTTGACAAATTTTCTTGATTCTGCTGAATAAAAAAATGCACAATTTTTTTAGTAGTTAATGTCATCTCTAAGAACAGAAAAATCAAATTGTTTGTGCCCTGAGCTGTTTTCATAGTTATTTAATAAGGTGACTGGTAAACTGTAAAGATCCTGTTTCAGGTTTGTCATTGGAGTTCACGGAGTTTATAAAGAGACTTATGTGCTATCTCAGCTAGGTCACTAAAACTCTGAAAAAGCCACACAGGGTGTCAGCAAAATGTTTAACTAACATCTGGTTTATATACTCTGGCTAGCTTTTAAAAAAAATCAATTGTCATTTCCTTTCTGTGCTGCGTTTTTTTCTCTATAACTGTTTATCTAATTTTACTTATTTACGTTTGTTTTCTATCACCCCTCCCCATTAGGAATATAAGTATAAGGATAGGCATTTTTTAATGTTTTGTTCACTGCATTTTCCTCAAGAACTAGAACAGTTCCCAGTACATTGTATCATCCTACTTTAAATGTTGTAAACATAAATAACATTTAAAAAAAATTTTAATAACTAGACAAGTAATTTACTTAGTTGTTGTTTCTATTAAGAAAGTGGTTATCTTGTCTCCTCCTGCTAATTGTCCATCAACAACACTGCAAATAGAAATTTGGGTATTCAAAAGGCAAATAAATGTCTATATATAGATTATATCCAAATATATATCTATATCTATATCTATCTATATCTAGTTATATAGCTCAAATTACTTAACCTTCTGAAGTACATATTAATGGTAAGATAAGCAATAATTGACAAAACATTTATAAGACCACATATAAAAATACATATATATTTTTAATTTCGCAGTGGTATGAAACTGATTTTGGGAAATCCAAATACCTATCATCCATGAAAATTAAATTATGTTGCTAGTCCGTGTATTTCTTTTTCTTCTTCTTTTTTTTTTTTTTTACTATCAATCTCGTTGAAAATGAAGTCTTTCAGGAAGCATTTCTGAAAATATCCCAAGACAGAAGAATATACTTTAACACTCTGGAACCAAAAACTGCTTGTTAGTCTTTATTTCATAGCCAAGAAGCACATAAGTTGAAAATAGCTCAAAAAAAAAAAAGAAAGAAAGAAAGAAAGAAATGACAGATAATGCAAACTCTCATGAGAAAAAAGCGTNAGTAGCAAAATTACAGTTATAGAGTAGCAACGAAAATAATTTTATGGTTGGGGGTCACCACAACATGAGGAACTGTATTAAGGGGTTGCGGCATTAGGAAGGTTGAGAACCACCGGTCTAAGTGCTAATTAATTTACATTAAAAGTCAGTCCCCCTTTTCACTTGAGAATAAGTTATAACTTGAGGATTCTCAGGTCATATAAGTATGATTTCTTACTTACGAAGTGTGGAAGCCTAAATAGACTACAGACTCTTGAGAAAAGGAGCTGTCATATAAGTAAATATGGAGGTTTTAAAATTCAAGTTAGTATTTTGAATATTTAAATGTTTTGTGTTGAAATTAATAAATGAATGTTCCTTTAATATATGCTTTCCTGCAAGCTACCTCCTCACTATTTACAGCTCTTTCCTAAGGACCTGTGCACTTAACAGACTTCCTAAATTTGCATGAATAGTCCTAACCCCATTATCTCCACTATTAACTGTAATTGCCAGGCCGGATGTGCTTGCTTTTGGAGTAGGGTCCCTATTTAAAGTGAGGTGAGTATGGCACTCAATTCAAGTGCAAAATTGAAAGAGATGTTAATAAACTCAGTAATCAATATAAACAATTTTTCAATGCACTACTTAAAAATGCATAATAAAGAAAATAGCAACATTTTAAATAAAGATACTGTTTGTTTTATTACTTTGTGTTGTTGTTTAACAAAAACAACACTCTTCCTCCCAGCCGGCAGCTCCCAGGTTCCTGTGCAGGGTGGGTTTACAAAGATTCGGGCTTTATATGGAGTCATATTTTATTGTAAAACCTGTATTAACTTTTAACGCTTGGTTCAAAACATGGTAGGATATATTGATAAGTGTATTAGGGGTGCACATCTTTGCTTTTGTCTCAGATCAATATGGCACTGCTGGGCACTTATGAACTTCACAAATAAATACACTCCTTTCTTACGTCACCTGTGTCCCTTGAGAGCAAAATTTCTCTCTCTCCTTCCTTTTTACAGTTCAGCTTCTTAGTTATTTTTACTTTCTCCTTTTCCTCATCTCAAGCTTACTCCTCAACCCACTCTTCACTTTCATACCCCTTACTCCGTGGGAAAACCACCCACTAATGCCCTTAAATGTCGTCATTCATATGGCTAAATCCAAGGGACACTCTCCATACTTCATTTTACTTCACTGCTCAGCACTGATCAATATTTTGGCTACTCTGTCCTTCCAGAAATAGTCTTTCTGTCAGCTACCATGACACCACACCCTCCGTGTTTTCCTTCTACATTTTTGGCCACTTATGTGCCTTGCACTTGCTGCCTTTCCTGCTTACCATTAAATGTTGGCATTTCTAATGTCATGTTTTTTTATATTCCCATTCTATATTCACTATTTGACAATTTTATTCACATCTACAAATTTACAGGCACCTATATACACATGACACCTACACATACAGTTTTAACTCAGGTTCAAATTCAGTTGCTTCTTGTGTATATCCACGAAAACCTATGAAAGCCATTTCACCATCAATTTGTCCGTGACCAAACCCAAATTCCTGTCCCGTTTGGCCCATTTCCATCCAGTAACTCAAATTAATAATAAAAGAGTCATCTTTTACACATCTCACCCTCCCCATACTATTCAGAACAGAGTCTTCCAAACCATCTACATTGTGCACCTCTATTGCTGCACCTCTAAGCTAACACTTCTGAATCATCAAGCTACTTCTAGACTACTGTAATAATCCCAACTAATCTCCCTAGATAACTCTTGTCTCCCATCATGCATTGTCTACAGTGAAGCCAGAGTTCTTTAAAGAAAACTATTACCTTTTTTTGTTTGTTTGTTATTAAAGATGGCATATGGGAGATGGACTGAAAGAAGAAGGTGTTAGAGGCCAAAAAACACTGATTAAGAGGATTCTGCTGGTCAAACAAGATGTAATAAAGGGATAAAAAGGCTAGTAAGTTACAGATTCAAACTGTTTTTAAGAGATAGAAGTGATAGCTGGGACTGACTGAAGGGCACAAGAAGGAGGGGGTAAAGAAACTCTGGCTTGTGGAATTGAAGTATCTTGCACACAATCAAATGGTTTGGAAACTAAAGTCATGATTTGACCTAAGGTGTGCCAAATCCATAGCAGCATGTTTTCAGCACTTCTTGCGTTTTAGCACAAAAGTATGTGGAAGTTTTGCCCTCTCGAAATCTCCTCTTCTATCCTACATCCTCCTTCTGTTTGGGGTTATTCATCAGTTTTTTTTTTGTTTTTTTTTCTTTCTAAGTCAAATTGTTTCTTCCTCCTAACAGCTGTTGAAATTGCTCTCACTTCTCTATCCCAATTGTCAATATCTTAGTTCAGTTACTCACTATTTTCCATGTTCATTTGGTTTCTCTCCCTCCATTTATTTTCCACATCGCTGTCAAATATATTCGTTTTTAACTTCACTATTTGAGATTTTTTAATGTTTAGACACACAGCCACTAGCATTTTCAAATTCCACAATAGGATATATAAAACCTTTTACATGTGGTTCCCTTTACCTATCCTACTTCTTCCCCTACGAAATTTCCATTTTCCCAATGCTTTCATATGAGGCCTGACAACTGAGTTTGCAAACTTATCCTAGAAAAAGTGCTACATACCTCATTGCTGTATCACTATGGTCACATTTGAAGCACTCCCCTTAGGAAGCTAAGCACCAATGCCAGTGCATAGTCCACCCTTCAAAGCAATTTTGGAACTCTTTTCCTGGAATGGCAATCAGAGTTGCTGTTGTATTACCCTTGATGCCATGAATGTCATAGAAATGTCTTCCTTTCAATATTTCCTTTATCTTCAGGTAAAGAAAGAAGTCATTGATGGCCAGATCAGGTGAGTAGGGAGGGTGTTCCAATACAGTTATTTGTTTATTGGCTAAAACCTCCCTCACACACAGTGCCGTGTGAGCTGGTGCATTGTTGTGATGCAAGAACTATGAATTGTTGGTGAAAAGTTCAGGTCGGTCTGACTTTTTCACACAGCCTTTTAAGCACTTCCAAAGCGAAAATTTGGTTAACTCTTTGTCTAGTTGGTGTAAATTCATAATGAATAATTCGTCTGATATCAAAAAAGGTTAGCAACATTGTTGCAACATGTTCTCGAACTTAATTGTCTAACCTCCTATGTACAATGGAACATTGTTTGGCCATGGAAGAGAATGGGTTCTCACCATCTGTGGTTCACATGGATGGACCTGAATGGTACTGTGCTGAGTGAGGTATGTCAGACAGAGAAAGACAGATTAATGTGGTTTCACTTATATGTGGAATCTAAAGAACAAATAAACAAACAAACAAACTCATAGATAACAGAGAACATTTTGATGGTTGCCAGATGGGAGGAGCATTGGGAATGGGTGAAAATGGGGAAGAGATTAAGAACTACAAATTGGTTGTTAAAAAGTAGTCATGGGGGGCTGGCCGAGTGGCATAATGGTTAAGAACTGGCTTGGGATGCCCTGGTTCAGATCCCACATATAAGGGCCAGTGACACTGCCTTCTACAGCTAAGATGCTGAACAGCAGCTCGACCTGGAGTTGGGTTGCTGTGAGTTGCTGGCAACAGCGAAGGTTTCAGCCCCTG
>NW_017734908.1:0-2740 GCF_001890085.2 Hipposideros armiger
GATGGAAAGCTGGTTACTGGAAACACAAGGCCCTTTTTTCTCAGGGCTCCAGAAGCTGAACATTAAGAAACCATTGCAAACAGAGTAATTGCTCAGAATGAGCTTTAACGTCCTATTAAAAAGAGGCAGCTGCTGTGGCTGTAACCTCTAATTCAGCAGCGTTTCCTGAGAACCATGTTAATGTGATTTGAGCTAATTCCCTTCCTGCTGCCTGGGGTCCCAGTGCAGAGCGGTGGTAGGCTCCTGCCCTACAGAAGCACAGAATCCTTCACTCCCTTTCCTGATGGGGGTACTCGGGAGGCTCAGGTTGCCCATCAGCAAACTGCTGCTGATTGTCCACTCTTGTGCCTGACATGGGACTAGGTGCCAAGAGGTGGGAGTAGGGGAGGGGATGGGGACAAGATGGGGGAGGGGATGGGCACTTATTAAGTCTCATAAATGCCTTTGGGGTATCTGACACGTGTCTAAAAAGCCAGGACAACTATGTTAAGAACCGAAAGAATTGAAGAACAGTGCACTACTGAATATACTCATTAGTTTATTCGTTTTGGGTGTTGGGGTATACACTGTGAATAAGACAGAGCTGGTCGTGGAGCTTATATTCCAATGAGGGGGACAGGCATTGAATAAGCAATTGCACAGCAACTTTTTTAACTACAACAGTAATGTGTGTGGTAGATGAGTACAGGGCGCCATGAGAGTATAAAAGGGGACTGGGCTGGGAACTGACCTAGCCTGGGGAGTCAGAAAAAGCTTCTTGGGGAATAGGAGACCCGAAGAATGAGCAAGAACTAACAGAGCAAAGAGGGAGGTGAACCTTGCAGGCAGAGGAAGAATTGATAGTGTCTGAGAAATACAGGAGGCTGGACACAGAGAGGGAAGTAGAGAGGTGGCACCAGTTAGGCAGGGCTGCTTCCTTGCCTGCAGCAGGGTGGTGTGGTGCCTGATGCCAGGACCGGGAGCCGGAAGACCTGGGTTCTAGTCCCACCTCTAACTCCACTAGCTTTGTGTTCCCAGATGATTATCTGTACTTTGTTGAGAACCCACTGTGTATACCATGGTCTCTCTGGCTCTCAACTGCTCGGCAGAAAACACTGGAGATTGTTAAGGCTCTTTCCAGTGCTAAACCTCTATGATTATGTCAATTCTAGGTTCTGGGCCATGCAGGGGTGTGTGATGCGGCCAGCCATGGTCAGTAGAGTTTGGAGGGTGAGAGTGAAGTGAGGACAAGTCAGGACACAGGGTCTGGGTGACCCATGTTGTGACTAGGAGCGAGCTCTGTTCCTTCTGTGACCTGCAGCTGCACCACCCCCAGCCCTGTAATTGTGCTTCTGGATTTCTCTCTCCACCCTCACCCCTGTAGTTCCCTGGGTGTGTCAGGATGGGATGCATTGGAACTTTAATTAGGGAGGCTCTCTGAGTCCTTTTTCTGGGGCCCCTTGGCCCCTATGTAAATCAGTCATGAAGATAGAAACTTGATGACAAGGAAAAGGGACCTGAGACATAATTCTAGCTCTGTCCCTTATGAGTGACATGCACCCAGGCCCTTCTTAAGAAATGATGGACTTATTCCTCCAGCTGTGGGAAGTGCTGCCAGAGGTGGCTCTGAGCCGTTATCCCTGGATTGCCTCACCTGAAAAAAACTGCCCGGCCTGAGGTCACTCACGCCTTCTTCCAAGGGTAGCCTGTGACCACTGACTGAAGAAAGCTGGGTTATACAGGCCTGGCTCCATCTACCCAACATGGGACAACTTCAAAGGGCCAGCTCAGCTCCAAAACACCTCAGGGGGTGCATGAGTCCTTCACTGAGACTGTAGTGCAGCTCAGCCTCTCCCTCTGCCCAATTCTGCTTCTGTCCCTAATACAGACCCTGCACTCAGAGCTTGTCTTAGAGTCTGTTTCCCCAGGAACTCAACCAGAGGCAGTGCCCTCTGGCAAGTCCCCTGAACACTTGAAGGCCCGGTTTCCTCATTGGTAAAGTGGGATTAATAACACCACACCTCAGGTTGTTGTGATGACCGAAAGAACTAAGAGTTATCGAGACCCTGGTGGTGGGCTCGTTTATGAAGATGCGTACTTGTGTTCGGTCCTGTACTTGATGCTGAGGGTGTTCGGAAGGACTGAGCAGCTTCCTCCATCCTGAGGAAGAGCTACCTTACCTCAGGGGGTTGCAACAGGTGTTGTACTTCAAGGAGGAGAACACATTTCCAAGTACCCGGGAAGTGACTCCCAGGTTTTGTCTGAGATGTAGAGAGTCTAGACTTTCTGTGGGGAGGGGGAGGATGTCAGAAAGGGCGTTTGCTTCATCGAGACTGGGAAAGGGTCAAAGGTTGTATATTTTGGTGAGTGGGGGCACCTCTGTCTGTCTTCCCTACAGCCCCCAGATCGGGGAGGTGCCCATTTGCACCTGTGGAGGTTGGAGGGCAGCGGGGGCACCTACATGGTGCGGCTCCATTTCCTGAGGGTGCACCTCTGAGCCTGCCTGGAGAATCGGTGCTTGGTAGCCAGACAAGGGAGAGTTGGACTTGCTGGTGAATGGTGTGTCAGATGGCACACCACGGACGTCCTCGCCCCTGTTTCTCTGGTACCTCTACCCCTTGGTAAAGTTCAGCCATTACACATGGCTGAGTTGAACTCTTATCACCAGACCCAGATTCTTGAATTTCTAAGCTTTCTGACAAATTCATACCCACTACTTTAACACAGTTCCTTGCATGTAGTAGGCACTCACATCCACTGT
>NW_017734909.1:0-3173 GCF_001890085.2 Hipposideros armiger
TTACCTGTGTTTCCCCACAGAAATCTCACCCTGTTTCGTCGCCGAAACGTGACCCTCCACCTAACGTTAACTCAGCACACCACAAACACTTCTTGATCCACAAAATCTTCCCTTGTACCGCTTCCTACGAACACCCTGAACACTGCCCCTCAGCGCAAAGCGAAAGCTGCCCATGTCCCTAGAACTGAACTTAACACTCTCCGTAGAACCACACCTCGAGCTGTCCTGCAACAGATCCCTGGTTCTATAGGTAACACTGGCCCGAACCCTAACCCGAATTCTCACAGTGTCCTGGTTTTCCAGCAACTCCTCATGCTCCTCCTGGCCTCTCCCTCAACTGAGCCCTAACCCGGTGCGTAGCCCTGACCTTACCTGTGTTTCCCCCCAGAAAGCTCACCCTGTTTCATCGCCGAAACCTGACCCTCCACCTAATGTTAACTCAGCACATCACAAACACTTCCTGATTCCGCAGAAGCTTCCCTGAACCCGCTTCGTGCGAACACCCCGATCACTGCCCCTCAGTGCAAGCGAAAGCTGCCCATGTCCCTAGAACTGAACTTAACACTCTCCTTAGAAGCACACTTATAGGTGTCCTTCAAGAACCTTGGATCTATAGCTAAGTCTGGCCGAACCCTAACACGAATTCTCACAGTGTCCTGGTTTTCCAGCAACTCCTCATGCTCCTCCTGGCCTCTCCCTCAACCGAGGCCTAACATGGTGCATAGCCCTGAACTTACCGGTGTTTCCCACCCGAAAGCTCACCCTGTTTCCTCACCGAAACCTGACACTCCACCTAATGTGAACTCAGCCCACCACGAACACTTCCTGACTCTGCAGAAGCTTCCCTTGAACCCGCTTCCTACGATCAGATCGAACACTGCCCTTCAGCGAAAAGCGAAAGCTGCACATGTCCCTAGAATTCAAATTAACACTCTCCCTAGAACCACACCTAGAGCTGTCCTTCACCAGAAACCTGGATCTATAACTAACACTGGCCCCAACCGAAACCCGAATTCTCACAGGTTCCTGGGTTTTCCAGCAACTCCTCATGCTCCTCCTGGCCTCTCCCTCAACCGAGGCCTAATCCGGTGCATAGCCCTGACCTTAGCTGTGTTTCCCAACCGAAAGCTCACCGTGTTTCCTCGCGGAAACCTGACCCTCCACGTAAGGTTAGCTCAGCCCACCAGGAACACTTCCTGACTTCGCAAAAGCTTCCCTTGAACCGCTTCCTAAACACCCCGTACACTGCCCCTCATCGCAAAGCGAAAGCTGCACATGTCCCTAGAACTGAACTTAACACTCTCCCTAGAAGCACTTATAGCTGTCCTTCAAGAACCCTGGATCTATAGCTAATTCTGGCCGAAGCCTAACACGAATTCTCACAGTGTCCTGGTTTTCCAGCAACTCCTCATACTCCTCCTGGCCTCTCCTTCAAACCGAGGCTAACCCGGTGCATAGCCCTGAACTTACCTGTGTTTTCCACCCGAAAGCTCACCCTGTTTCCTCGCCGAAAACTGACCCTCCACCTAAAGTTAACTCAGCACACCAAAAACACTTCCTGACTCCGCAGAAGCTTCCCTGAACCCGCTTCCTATGAACACCCCGATCACTGACCCTCAGTGCAAAGCGAAAGCTGCCCATGTCCCTAACTGAACTCAACACTCTCCCTAGAACCACACCTAGAGCTGTCCTTCACCATAACCCTGGATCTATAGCTAACACTGGCCCGAAACCTATCCCCAATTTTCACAGGGTCCTGGGTTTTCCAGCAACTTCTCATACTCCTCCTGGCCTCTCCCTCAACCGAGGCCTAACCTGGTGCATAGCCCTGACCTTACCTGTGTTTCCAACCCGAAATCTCACCCTGTTTCCTCGCCGAAACATAACCCTCCACATAACGTTAACTAAGCTCACCACGAACACTTCCTGACTCCGCAGAAGCTTCCCTTGAACCCGCTTCCTACGAACACACTGAACACTGCCCGTCACGCAAAGGGAAAGCTGCCCATGTCCTTAGAACTTACCTTAACACTCTCCGTAGAACCAGACCTAGAGCTGTCCTCCACCAGAACCCTGGATCTATAGCTAACACTGGCCCAAACCCTAACCTGATTTCTCACAGTGTCCTGGGTTTTCCAGCAACTCCTCATGCTCCTCCTGGCCACACACAACCGAGGCCTAACCCGGTGCATAGCCCTGATCTTACCTGTGTTTCCCACCCTAAAGATCACCCTGTTTCCTCGCGGAAACCTGACACTCCACCTAACGTTAATTCAGCCCACCAAGGAACACTTCTTGACTCCGCAAAAGCTTCCCTTGAACCGCTTCCTACAAACACCCCGAACACTGCCCCTCAGCGCAAAGTGAAAGCTGCCCATGTCCCTAGAACTGAACGTAACACTCTCCCTAGAACCACACCTAAAGCTGTCCTTCAAGAACCCTGACTCTATAGCTAACACTGGCCCGAACCCTAACCCAAATTCTCACAGTGTCCTGGTTTTCCAGCAAATTGTGATGCTCCTCCTGTACTCTCCCTCAACCGAGGCCTAACCCGGTGCATAGCCCTGACTTTACCTGATTTCCCCACAGAAAGCTCACCCTGTTTCGTCGCCAAAACGAGACCCTCCGCCTACCGTTAACTCAGCACACCACAAACACTTCCGGACACTGCAGAAGCTTCTCTTGAACCCGCTTCCTACGTACAATCCGAACACTACCCCTCAGCGCAAAGTGAAAGCTGCCCATGTCACTAACTGAACTTAACACTCTCCCTAGAACCACACCTAGAGCTGTCTTTCACCAGAAACCTGGATCTATAACTAACACTGGCCCCAACCGTAACCCGAATTCTCACAGGGTCCTGGGATTTCCAGCAACTCCTCATGCTCCTCCTGGCCTCTCCCTCAACCGAGGCCTAACCCGGTGCATAGCCCTGACCTTACCTGTGTATCCCCCCAGAAAGCTCACCCTGTTTCCTCGCAGAAACCTGACCCTCCACCTAACGTTAACTCAGCACAACACACACAGTTCCTGACTCCGCAGAATCTTCCCTGAACCCGCTTCCTGCCAAAACCCCGATCACTGCCCCTCAGTGCAAGCGAAAGCTGCCCATGTCCCTAGAACTGAACTTAACACTCTCCCTAGAACCACACCTAGAGCTGTCCTTCACCAGA
>NW_017734909.1:5127-8162 GCF_001890085.2 Hipposideros armiger
AAACGTAACCCGAATTCTCACAGGGTCCTGGGTTTTCCAGCAACTCCTCATGCTCCTCCTGGCCTCTCCCTCAACCGAGGCCTACCCCGGTGCATAGCCCTGACCTTACCTGAGTTTCCCAAACGAAAGCTCACCGTGTTTCCTTGCGGAAACCTTACCCTCCACCTAAGGTTAGCTCAGCCCACAAGGAACACTTCCTGAATTCGCAAAAACTTCCCTTGAACCGCTTCCTAAACACCCCGAACTCTGCCCCTCAGCACAAAGCGAAAGCTGCACGTGTCCCTAGAACTGAACTTAACACTCTCCCTAGAACCACACTTATAGCTGTCCTTCAAGAACCCTGGATCTATAGTTAACACTGGCCCGAACCTTAACCCGAATTCTCACAGTGTTGTGGTTTTCCAGCAAATTCTGATGCTCCTCCTGGCCTCTCCCTCAACCGAGGCCTAACGCTTTGCATAGCCCTGACCTTACCTGTGTTTCCCCCCAGAAAGCTCACACTGTTTCCTCGCCGAAACCTGACCCTCCACCTAAAGTTAACTCAGCACACCAAAAACACTTCCTGACTCCGCAGAAGCTTCCCTGAACCCGCTTCCTACGAACACCCCGATCACTGCCCCTCAGTGCAAAGCGAAAGCTACCCATGTCCCTAGAACTGAACTTAACACTCTCCCTAAAACCACACCTAGAGCTCTCCTTCACCAGAACCGTGGATCTATAGCTAACATTGGCCCGAACCCTAACCCGAATTCTGACAGGGTCCTGAGTTTCCCAGCAACTCCTCGTGCTCCTCCTGGCCTCTCCCTCAACCGAGGCCTAACCCGGTGCATCGCACTGACCTTACCTGTGTTTCACACCCAAAAGATCACCCTGTTTCCTCGCCGAAACCTGTCCCTCCACCTAACGTTAACTCAGCCCACCACAAACACTTCCTGACTCCGCAGAAGCTTCCCTTGAACCCGCTTCCTACGTACACTCCGAACACTACCCCTCAGTTCAAATCGAAAGCTGCCCATGTCCCTAACTGAACTCAATACTCTCCCTAGAACCACACCTAGAGATGTACTTCACCATAACCCTGGATCTATAGCTAACACTGGCCCGAAACCTAACCCGAATTTTCTCAGGGTCCTTGGATTTCCAGCAACTCCTCATGCTCCTCCTGGCCTCTCCCTCAACCGAGGCCTAATCCGGTGCATAGCCCTGACCTTACCTGTGTTTCCCACCCGAAAGCTCACCCTGTTTCCTCGCCGAAACATGACCCTCCAACTAACGTTAACTCAGCCCACCACGAACACTTCCTTACTCCGCAGAAGCCTCCCTTGAACCAGCTTCCTACGAACACACCGAACACTGCCCGTCAGCGCAAAAGGAAAGCTGCCCATGTCCTTAGAACTTAACTTAACACACTCCGTAGAACCAGACCTAGATCTATCCTCCACCAGAACCCTGGATATATAGCTAACACTGGCCCAAACCCTAACCTGATTTCTCACAGTGTCCTGGGTTTTCCAGCAACTTCTCATGTTCCTCCTGCCCCCCCAAACCGAGGCCTAACCCGGCACATAGCCCTGACCTTACCTGTGTTTCCCACCGGAAAGCTCACCCTGTTTCCTCGCCGAAACCTGACACTACACCTAACATTAACTCAGTCCACCAGGAACACTTCTTGACTCCGCAAAAGCTTCCCTTGAACCGCTTCCTACGAACAGCCCGAACACTACCCCTCAGCGCAAAGTGAAAGCTGCCCATGTCCCTAGACCTGAACTTAACACTCTCCCTAGAACTACACCTAAAGCTGTCCTTCAAGAACCCTGGATCTATAGCTAACACTGGCCCGAACCCTAACCCTAATTCTCACAGTGTCCTGGTTTTCCAGCAACTTCTGATGCTCCTCCTGGCTTCTCCCTCAACCGAGGCCTAACCCGGTGCACAGCCCTGACTTTACATGTGTTTCCCCACAGAAAGCTCACCCTGTTTCGTCGCAGAAACGTGACCCTCCACCTACCGTTAACTCAGCACACCACAAACACTTCTTGACTTTGCAGAAGCTTCCCTGAACACGCTTCCTACGAACACCCCGATCACTGCCCCTCAGTGCAAAGCGAAAGCTGCCCATGTCCCTATAACTGAACTTAACATTCTCCCTAGAACCTCACCTAGAGCTCTCCTTCACCAGTACGCTGGATCTATAGCTAACACTGGCCCAAACCCTAATCCGAGTTCTCACACTGTCCAGGTTTTCCAGCAAATTCTGATGCTCCTCCTGGCCTCTACCTCAACCGATGCCTAACCCGTTGCATAGCCCTGACCTTACCTGTGTTTCCCCCCCAGAAAGCTCACCCTGTTTCCTCGCCAAAACCTGACCCTCCAACTAACGTTAACTCAGCCCACCATGAACACTTCCTGACTGTGCAGAAGTTTCCCTTGAACCCGGTTCCTACGAACGCACCGCACACTGCCCTTGAGCGCAAAGCCAATGCTGCACATGTCCCTAGAACTGAACTTAACACTCTCCCTAGAACCATACCTAGATCTGTCCTGCTACAGGACCCTGGATCTATAGCTAACACTGGCCGAACCCTAACACGAATTCTCACAGGGTCCTGAGTTTTCTAGCAACTCCTCATGCTCCTCCTGGCCTCTCCTTCAACCGAGCCTAACCCGGTGCATAGCCCTGACCTTACCTGTGTTTCCCACCCGAAATCTCACCCTGTTTCGTCGCTGAAACCTGTCCCTCCACCTAATGTTACCTCAGCCCACCACGAACACTTCCTGACTCCACAGAAGCTTCCCTTGAACCAGCTTCCGACGAACACGCCGAACACTGTCCCTCAGGTCAAACCGAAAGCTGCCATGTCCCTAGAACTGAACTTAACACTCTCCCTAGAACCACACTTCGAGCTGTCTTGCAACAGAACCCTGGTTCTATAGCTAACACTGGCCCGAACCCTAATCCGAATTCTCACAGTGTCCTGGTTTTCCAGCAACTTCTAATGCTCCTCCTGGCCTCTACCTCAACCGAGGCCTAACCC
>NW_017734909.1:8431-10820 GCF_001890085.2 Hipposideros armiger
AAGCGAAAGCTGCACATGTCCCTAGAATTCAACTTAACACTCTCCCTAGAACCACACCTAGAATTGTCCTTCACCAGAAACCTGGATCTATAAATAACACTGGCCCCCAACGTAACCCGAATTCTCACAGGGTCCTGGGTTTTCCAGCAACCTCTCATGCTCCTCCTGGCCTCTCCCTCAACCGAGGCCTAACCCGGTGCATAGCCCTGACCTTACCTGTGTTTCCCAACTGAAAGCTCACCGTGTTTCCTCGCGGAAACCTGACCAACCACCTAACGTAAACTCAGCCCACCAGGAACACTTCCTCACTTCGCAAAAGCTTCCCTTGAACCGCTTCCTAAACACCCCGAACACTGCCCCTCAGCGCAAAGCGAAAGCTGCACATGTCCCTAGAACTGAACTTAACACTCTCCCTAGAAGCACACTTATAGCTGTCCTTCAAGAACCCTGGATCTATAGCTAATTCTGGCCGAACCCTAACACGAATTCTCACAGGGTCCTGTGTTTTCCAGCAAATCCTCATGCTCCTCCTGGCCTCTCCCTCAACCGAGGCCTAACCCGGTACATAGCCCTGACCTTACCTGTGTTTCCCACCCGAAAGCTCACCCTGTTTCCTCGCCGAAACCTGTCCCTCCACCTAACGTTAACTCAGCCCACCACAAACACTTCCTGACTCCGCAGAAGCTTCTCTGAACCCGCTTCCTGTGAACACCCCGATCACTGCCCCTCAGTACAAGTGAAAGCTGACCATGTCCCTAGAACTGAACTTAACACTCTCCCTAGAACCACACCTAGAGCTGTCCTTCACCAGAACCGTGGATCTATAGCTAGCACTGGCAAGAACCCTAACCCGAATTCTCACTGGGTCCTGGGTTTCCAGCAACTCCTCATGCTCCTCCTGGCCTCTCCATCAACCGAGGCTTATCCCGGTGCATAGCCCTGAACTTACCTGTGTTTCCCACCTGAAAGCTCACCCTGTTTCCTCGCCGAAACCTGACACTCCACCTAACGTTAACTCAGCCCACCAGGAACACTTCTTGACTCAGCAAAAGCTTCCCTTGAACCGCTTCCTACGAACACCCCGAACATTGCCCCTCATCGCAAAGCGAAAGCTGCCCATGTCCCTAGAACTGAACTTAACACTCTCCCTAGAACCACACCTAAAACTGTCCTTCAAAAACCCTGGATCTATAGCTAACACTGGCCCGAACCCTAACCCAAATTCTCACAGTGTCCTGGTTTTCCAGCAACTTCTGATGCTCCTCCTGGCCTCTACCTCAACCGAGACCTAACCCGGTGCATAGTCCTGACCTTACCTGTGTTTCCCCTCAGAAAGCTCACCCTGTTTCGTCGCCGAAACCTGACCCTCCATCTAACGTTAACTCAGCACACCACACACACTTCCTGAATCCGCAGAAGCTTCCCTGAACCCGCTTCCTGCCACCACCCCATTCACTGCCCCTCAGTGCAAGCGAAAGCTGCCCATGTCCCTAGAACTGAACTTAACACTCTCCCTAGAACCACACCTAGAGCTGTCCTTCACCAGAACCGTGGGTCTATAGCTAACACTGGCCCGAACCCTAACCCGAATTCTCACAGGGTCCTGGGTTTTCCAGCAACACCTCATTGTCCTCCTGCCCCCCCCCAACCGAGGCCTAACCCCGTGCATAGCCCTGATCTTACCCGTGTTTCCCACCCAAAAGCTCACCCTGTTTCCTCGCCGAAACCTGACACTCCACCTCACGTTAACTCAGCCCACCAGGAACACTTCTTGACTCCGCAAAAGCTTCCCTTGTACCGCTTCCTATGAACACCCCATACACTGCCCCTCAGCGCAAAGCGAAAGCTGTCCATGTCCCTAGAATTGAACATAATACTCTCCTTAGAACCACACCAGAAGCTGTCCTTCAAGAACCCTGGATCTATAGCTAACACTGGCCCGAACCCTAACCCGAATTCTCATGGGTCCTGGGTTTTCCAGCCACTCCTCATGATCCTCCTGGCCTCTCCCTCAACAGAGGCATAACCGGGTGCATGGCCCTGACCTTACCTGTGTTTCCCAACCGAAAGCTCACCCTGTTTCCTCGCCGAAACCTGTCCCTCCACCTAACGTTAAGTCAGGCCTCCAGGAACACTTCCTGACTCTGCAGAAGCCTCCCTTGAACCCGCTTCCTACGGACACACCGAACACTGCCCTTCAGCGCAAAGCAAAAGCTGCCCATGTCCCTAGAACTGAACTTAACACTCTCCCTAGAACCACACCTAGAGCTCTCCTTCACCAGAACGCTGGATCTATAGCTAACACTGGCCCGAACCCTAATCCGAACTCTCACCGTGTCCTGGTTTTCCAGCAACTTCTGATGCTCTTCCTGGCCTCTACCTCAACCGA
>NW_017734909.1:15874-19348 GCF_001890085.2 Hipposideros armiger
GAACCCGCTTCCTACCAACACCCCGATCACTGCCCCTCAGTGCAAAGCGAAAGCGGCCCATGTCACTAGAACTGAACTTAACACTCTCCCTAGAACCACACCTAGAGCTGTCCTTCACCAGATCCGTGGATCTATGGCTAACACTGGCCCGAACCTTAACCCGAATTCTCACAGGGTCCTGGTATTTCCAGCAACTCCTCATGATCTTCCTGGCCTCTCCCTCAACAGAGGCATAACCCGGAGCATGGCCCTGAACTTACCTGTGTTTCCCACCCGAAAGCTCACCCTGTTTCCTCGCCGAAACCTGTCCATTCACCTAACGTTAGTCAGCCCACCAGGAACACTTCCTGACTCTGCAGAAGCTTCCCTTGAACCCGCTTCCTACGAACACACCGATCACTGCCCTTCAGCGCAAAGCGAAAGCTGCACATGTCCCTAGAACTCAACTTAACACTCTCCCTAGAACCACACCTAGAGGTGTCCTTCACCAGAACGCTGGATCTATAGCTAACACTGGCCCGAACCCTAACCCGAATTCTCACAGTGTCCTGGTTTTCCAGCGACTTCTGATGCTCCTCCTGTCTTCTACTTCAACCGAGGCCTAACCCGGTGCATAGCCCTGACCTTACCTGTGTTTCCCCCAGAAAGCTCACCCTGTTTTGTTGCCGAAACCTCACCCTCCACCTAACGTTAACTCAGCACACCACAAACACTTCCTGACTCCGCAGAAGGTTCCCTAAACCCGCTTCATGCGAACACCCCGATCACTGCCCCTCAGTGCAAGCGAAAGCTGCCCATGTCCCTAGAACTGAACTTAACACTCTCCCTACAACCACACTAAGAGCTGTCCTACACCAGAACCGTGGATCTATAGCTAACACTGGCCCGAACCCTAACCCAAATTCTCACTGGGTCCTGGGTTTTCCAGCAACTCCTCATGCTCCTCCTGGCCCCCCCAACCGAGGCCTAACCCGGTGCGTAACCCTGACGTTACCTGTGTTTCCCAGCCAAAAGCTCACCCTGTTTCCTCGCCGAAACCTGACACTCCACCTAACGTTAACTCAGCCCACCAGGAACACTTCTTGACTCCGCAAAAGCTTCCCTTGGACCGCTTCCTACGAACACCCCGAACACTCACCCTCAGCGCAAAGCGAAAGCTGCCCATGTTCCTAGAACTGAACTTAACACTCTCCCTAGAACCACACCTAAAGCTGTCCTTCAAGAATCCTGGATCTATAGCTAACACTGGCCCGAACCCTAACCCAAATTCTCACAGTGTCCTGGTTTTCCAGCAACTTCTGATGCTCCTCCTGGCCTCTCCATCAACCAAGGCCTAACCCGGTGCATAGCCCTGACCTTAGCTGTGTTTCCCCACAGAAAGCTAACCCTGTTTTGTTGCCGAAACCTCACCCTCCACCTAACGTTAACTCAGCACACCACTAACACTTCTTGACTCCGCAGAAACTGCCCTGAACCCGCTTCCTACGAACACACCGAACACTGCCCGTCAGCGCAAAGGGAAAGCGGCCCATGTCCTTAAACTTAACAATCTCCGTAGAATCAGACCTAGAGCTGTCCTCCACCAGAACTCTGGATCTATAGCTAACACTGGCCCGAACCCTATCCTGATTTCTCACAGTGTCCTGGGCTTTCCAGGAACTTCTCATGCTTCTCCGGCCCCCCCAAACCGAGGCCTAACCCGGTGCATAGCGCTGACCTTACATGTGTTTCCCACCCGAAAGCTCACCGTTTCATCGCCGAAACCTGACACTACACCTAACCTTAACTCAGCACACCAAAAACACTTCCTGACTCCGCAGAAGCTTCCCTGAACCCGCTTCCTATGAACACCCCGATCACTGCCCCTGAATGCAAAGCGAAAGCTACCCATGTCTCTAGAACTGAACTTAACACTCTCCCTAGAACCACACCTCGAGCTGTCCTGCAACAGAACCCTGGTTCTATAGCTAACACTGGCCCGAACCCTAACCCGAATTCTCACAGTGTACTGGTTTTCCAGCAACTCCTCATGCTCCTCCTGGCCTCTCCCTCAACCGAGGCCTAACCCGGTGCATAGCCCTGAACTTACTTGTGTTTCCCCCCAGAAAGCTCACCCTGTTTCCTCGCCGAAACCTGACCCTCCACCTAACGTTAACTCAGCACACCACACACAATTCCTGACCCCGCAGAAGCTTCCCTGAACTCGCTTCCTGCGATCACCCCGATCACTGCCCCTCAGTGCAAGCGAAAGCTGCCCATGTCCCTAGAACTGAACTTAACACTCTCCCTAGAACTACACCTAGAGCTGTCCTTCACCAGATCCGTGGATCTATACCTAACACTGGCCCGAACCCTAACCCGAATTCTCACTGGGTCCAGGGTTTTCCAGCAACTCCTCATGCTCCTCCTGGCCACCCCCAACCGAGGCCTAACCCGGGGCATAGCCCTGATCTTACGTGTGTTTCACACCCAAAAGCTCACCCTGATTCCTCGCCGAAACCTGACACTCCACCTAACGTTAACTCAGCCCACCAGGAACACTTCTTGACTCCGCAAAAGCTTCCCTTGAACCGCTTCCTACGAACACCTCAAACACTGCCCCTCAGCGCAAAGCGAAAGCTGCCCATGTCCCTAGAAATGAACTTAATTCTCTCCCTAGAACCACACCTAAAGCTGTCCTTCAAGAACCATGGATCTATAGCTAACACTGGCCCGAACCCTAACCCAATATCTCACAGTGTCCTGATTTTCCAGCAACTTCTGATGCTCCTCCTGGCCTCTCCCTCAACCGAGGCCTAACCCGGTGCAAAGCCCTGATCTTACCTGTGTTTCCCCACAGGAAGCTCACCCTGTTTCTTCGCCGAAACGTGACCCTCCAACTAATGTTAACTCAGCACACCACAAACACTTCCTGACTCCGCAGAAGCTTCCCTGAACCCGCTTCCTACCAACACCCCGATCACTGCCCCTCAGTGCAAAGCGAAAGCGGCCCATGTCCCTAGAACTGAACTTAACACTCTCCCTAGAACCACACCTAGGGCTGTCCTTCACCAGATCCGTGGATCTATAGCTAACACTGCCCCGAACCCTAACCCGAATTCTCACAGGGTCCTGGGATTTCCAGCAACTCCTCATGATCTTCCTGGCCTCTCCCTCAACAGAGGCATAACCCGGTGCATGGCCCTGACCTTACCTGTGTTTCCCACCCGAAAGCTCACCCTGTTTCCTCGCCGAAACCTGTCCCTCCACCTAACGTTAGTCAGCCCAACAGGAACACTTCCTGACTCTGCAGAAGCTTCCCTTGAACCAGTTACCTATGGACACATTGAACACTGCCCTTCAGCGCAAAGCGTAAGCTGCACATGTCCCTAGAACTGAACTTAACACTCTCCCTAGAACCACACCTAGAGGTGTCCTTCACCAGAACGCTGGATCTATAGCAAACACTGGCCCGAACCCTAACCCGAATTCTCA
>NW_017734909.1:23548-24376 GCF_001890085.2 Hipposideros armiger
TCCTCATGCTCCTCCTGGCCTCTCCCTCAACCAAGGCCTAACCCGGTGCATAGCCCTGACCTTACCTGTGTTTCCCACCCGAAAGCTCACCCTGTTTCCTCGCTGAAACCAGTCCCTCCACCTAACGCTAACTCAGCCCACCACGAACACTTCCTGACTCCGCAGAAGCTTCCCTTGAACCCGCTTCCTACGAACACGCCGAACACTGTCCCTCAGCGCAAACCGAAAGCTGCCCATGTTTCTAGAACTGAAATTAACACTCTCCCTGGAACCACACCTCGAGCTGTCCTGCAACAGAACTCTGGTTCTATAGCTAACACTGGCCCGAACCCTAACCCGAATTCTCACAGTGTCCTGGTTTTCCAGCAATTTCTGATGCTCCTCCTGACCTCTCCCTCAACCGAGGCCTAACCCGGTGCATAGCCCTGACCTTACCTGTGTTTCCCCCCAGAGAGCTCACCCTGTTTCCTCGCCGAAACCTGACCCTCCACCTAACGTTAACTCAGCACAACAAAACCAGTTCCTGACTCCGCAGAACCTTCCCTGAACCCGCTTCCTACGAACACCCTGATCACTGACCCTCAGAGCAAAGCGAAAGCTGCCCATATCCCTAGAACTGAACTTAACACTCTCCCTAGAACCACACCTAGAGCTGTCCTTCACCAGAACCGTGGATCTATAGCTAACACTGGCCCGAACCCTAACCCGAATTCTCACTGGGTCCTGGGTTTTCCAGCAACGCCTCATGCTCCTCCTGGCCCCCCCAACCGAGGCCTAACCCGGTGCATAGCACTGACCTTACCTGTGTTTCCAACCCGAAAGCTCACC
>NW_017734909.1:31233-33066 GCF_001890085.2 Hipposideros armiger
CACCTAACGTTAACTCAGCCCACCACGAACACTTCCTAACTCCGCAGAAGCTTCCGTTGAACCCGCTTCCTATGAACACACCGAACACTGCCCGTCAGCGCAAAGGGAAAGCTGCACATATCCCTAGAACTGAACTTAACACTCTCCGTAGAACCAGACCTAGAGCTGTCCTCCACCAGAACCCTGGATCTATAGCTAACACTGGCCCGAACCCTAACCTGATTTCTCACAGTGTCCTGGGTTTTCCAGCAACTTCTTATGCTCCTCCTGCCCCCCCCCCAAACGGAGGCCTAACGCGGTGCATAGCCCTGACCTTACCTGTGTTTCCCACCCAAAAGCTCACCCTGTTTCCTCGCTGAAACCTGTCCCTCCACCTAACGCTAACTCAGCCCACCACGAACACTTCCTGACTCCGCAGAAGCTTCCCTTGAACCCGCTTCCTACGAACATGCCGAACACTGTCCCTCAGGTCAAACCGAAAGCTGCCCATGTCCCTAACTGAACTTAACACTCACCCTAGAATCACACTTCGAGCTGTCCTGCAACAGAACCCTGGTTCTATAGCTAACACTGGCCCGAACCCTAACCCGAATTCTCACAGTGTCCTGGTTTTCCAGCTACTTCTGGTGCTCCTCCTGGCCTCTCCCTCAACCGAGGCCTAACCCGGTGCATAGCCCTGATCTTACCTGTGTTTCCCCACAGAAAGCTCACCTTGTTTCGTCGCCGAAACCTGACCCTCCACCTAACGTTAACTCAGCCCACCACAAACACTTCCTGACTCCGCAGAAACTGCCTTGAACCCGCTTCCTACGAACACACCGAACACTGCCCGTCAGCGCAAAGGGAAAGCGGCCCATGTCCTTAAACTTAACACTTTCCGTAGAACCAGACCTAGAGCTGTCCTCCACCAGAACCCTGGATCTATAGCTAACACTGGCCCGAACCCTATCCTGATTTCTCACAGTGTCCTGGGCTTTCCAGCAACTTCTCATGCTTCTCCTGCCTCCCCCCCAAACCGAGGCCTAACCCGGTGCATAGCCCTGACCTTACCTGTGTTTCCCCCCAGTGAGCTCACCGTGTTTCCTCGCCGTAACCTGACACTACACCTAACGTTAACTCAGCACACCATGACACTTCCTGACTCTGCAGAAGCTTCCCTTGAACCCGGTTCCTACGAACACACTGAACACTGCCATTCAGCGCAAAGCGAAAGCTGCACATGTCCCTAGAACTGAACTTAACACTCTCCCTAGAACCACACCTAGAGCTGTCCTTCACAAGAACGCTGGATCTATAGCTAACACTGGCCCGATCCCTAACCCGAATTCTCACAGTGTCCTGGTTTTCCAGCAACTTCCGATGCTCCTCCTGGCCTCTACCTCAACCGAGGCCTAACCCGGTACATAGCCCTGACCTTACCTGTGTTTCCCCCCAGTGAGCTCACCGTGTTTCCTCGCCGAAACGTGACCCTCCACCTACCGTTAACTCAGCACACCACACACAGTTCCTGACCCCGCAGAAGCTTCCCTGAACCCGCTTCCTGCGAACACCCCGATCACTGCCCCTCAGTGCAAGCGAATGCTGCCCATGTCCCTAGAACTGAACTTAACACTCACCCTAGAACCACACCTAGAGCTGTCCTTCACCAGATCCGTGGATCCATAGCTAACACTGGCCCGAACCCTAACCCGAATTCTCACTGGATCCTGGGTTTTCCAGCAACTCCTCATGCTCCTCCTGGCCCCCCCAACCGAGGCCTAACCCGGTGCATAACCCTGATCTTACCTGTGTTTCCCACCCAAAAGCTCACCCTGTTTCCTCGCCGAAACCTGA
>NW_017734909.1:35141-36661 GCF_001890085.2 Hipposideros armiger
CTTACCTGTGTTTCCAACCCGAAAGCTCACCCTGTTTCCTCCCCGAAACATGACCCTCCACCTAACGTTAACTCAGCCCACCACGAACACTTCCTGACTCCGCAGAAGCTTCCCTTGAACCCGCTTCCTACGAACACACCTAACACTGCCCGTCAGCGCAAAGGGAAAACTGCCCATGTCCTTAGAACTTAACTTAACACTCTCCGTAGAACCAGACCTAGAGCTGTCCTCCACCAGAACCCTGGATCTATAGCTAACACTGGCCCGAACCCTATCCTGATTTCTCACAGTTTCCTGGGCTTTCCAGCAACTTCTCATGCTCCTCCTGCCCACCTCCCCAAACCGAGGCCTAACCCGGTGCATAGCGCTGACCTTACCTGTGTTTCCCACCCGAAAGCTTACCGTTTCCTCGCTGAAACCTGACACTACACCTAACATTAACTCAGCCCACCACGAACACTTCCTTACTCTGCAGAAGCTTCCCTTGAACCCGGTTCCTATGAACACACCGAACACTGCAATTCGTTGCAAAGCGAAAGCTGCACATGTCCCTAGCACTGAACTTAACACTGACCATAGAACCACACCTAGAGCTGTCCTGCTACAGAACCCTGGATCTATAGCTAACACTGGCTGAACCCTAACACGAATTCTCACAGGGTCTTGGGTTTTCCAGCAACTCCTCATGCTCCTCCAGGCCTCTCCTTCAACCGAGGCCTAACGCGGAGCATAGCCCTGACCTTACCTGTGTTTCCCACCTGAAAGCTCACCCTGTTTCCTCGCCGAAACCTGACCCTCCACCTAACGTTAACTCAGCACACCAAAAACACTTCCTGACTCCGCAGAAGCTTCCCTGAACCCGCTTCCTACGAACACCCCGATCACTGCCCCTCAGTGCAAAGCGAAAGCTGCCCATGACCCTAGAACTGAAATTAACACTCTCCCTAAAACCACACCTAGAGCTGTCCTTCGCCAGAGCCGTGGATCTGTAGCTAACACTGGCCCGAACTCTAACCCGAATTCTCACAGGGTCCTGGGTTTTCCAGCAACTCCTCATGCTCCTCCTGGCCTCTCCCTCAACCGAGTGCTAACCCGGTGCATAGCACTGACCTTACCTGTGTTTCACACCCGAAAGCTCACCCTGTTTCCTCGCCGAAACCTGTCCCTTCACCTAACGTTAACTCAGCCCACCACGAACACTTCCTCACTCCGCAGAAGCTTCCCTTGAACCCGCTACCTACGAACACTCCGAACACTACCCCTCAGCGCAAAACGAAAGCTGCCCATGTCTCTAACTGAACTCAACACTCTCCCTAGAACCACACCTAGAGCTGTCCTCCACCATAACCCTGGATCTATAGCTAACACTGACCCGAAAACTAACCCGAATTTTCACAGGGTCCTTGGATTAGCAGCAACTCCTCATGCTCCTCCTGGCCTCTCCCTCAACCGAGGCCTAACCCGGTGCATAGCCCTGACCTTACCTGTGTTTCCAACCCGAAAGCTCACCCTGTTTCCTC
>NW_017734910.1:0-1103 GCF_001890085.2 Hipposideros armiger
GTAAGAATACATGGAATGGTGGATAAAATAAAGCAGATCAGCTAGGAAACTTGGGACTCAAAAAATTACACTGCAGTAAATTTTGTGGGCTTTCTCTTTTCTGTGTGTATCCCACACTGAGTACTGGAGAAGTCAGCCATCTAGTAATGCCAACAGGCATAGACAGAAAAATCCCATGAAAACCTGCTCTCCCTAGTCAAAGGACCAAGAAAAAGACAGCCTAGCAAGACAGAAAACTTATAAATAACAACTATTCTACTCCAGCTAAACTCCACAGAAAAAATAAATATATACATAAAACTGTAGCCCCATTCAGAACACTACCAGCAGAGGCTGAGTGGGAAGCCTAGACTTCTACCCTCCCCAGGATATAGATAGGTATCCCAACTGTCTTCCTTTCTCTGCTCCCACCAAGGTGATGTTAGAAGGCCAAGTGGGCTGAAGACATTTATCCCTGCTCGGGTGTTAACAAGGGTCCCTCTCTCTGCAGTGTCAGCTAACACTGTTCCCTCCCCTGTCTTGCTAAATCCCTGAGACCCCATCCAACCCAACTTTCATGCACACCCAAGCCGCTTCCAGTGGCTTTTTTCTACAAATGGCTTGTCTTGGCTCATGTGTCCGGCTTTCCTAATATCTCTCAAAGTCTCACAAACCCCAAACAAACAGCACCTGGCTTTGGCATGTCCTGTACCTCTGGCTGAGCAGCCCTAAGCCCGGCACTAGCAACAGCCAGCCTCAGATCGCGGCTTAGCCTCTCAAGGCACTTCTAAGGCCCAGCACAGACGGCAGCCATCTTTGGATTGCTTAGTGGCTCATGCTAGGTGGCCCCAGGCAGGGCACAGGATGCAGATGAACATGGTCGCCATTAGGTCTCCTTACAGGAGGCACAGGACCGGCATGCACACTGGCCAGTCAGACCTAGCCAGAGCATCATCCAGCAGCCTCCAAGAAAGACACACTCAAAGGGCGGATTGGGCAGACACCAGAGTTCTGCTCAAGCGAATCTTGCTCTGTGGGGTCATCCCCTGCATCTTGGCTCCTCCACTGTAGTCACAGCCAGTCCTCACAACAAATCAGTCTGAGGGTCAGTCCCTTTCATTGAC
>NW_017734910.1:1418-2749 GCF_001890085.2 Hipposideros armiger
GGAGGGGGTTTGGGGTGAGTGAGAAAGGGATTAAGTCGTACAAATTGGTCATTACACAGTAGTCATGAGGATATAGGGTATGGCATAAGCAATATAGTCAATAATATGTATGGTGACAGATGGGTCCTAGATTTATTGGGGTGATAGCTGGGCAGGGGAGCAGGGGGAGGTTTAGTGGCAGGGTGAAAAGTTGAAGGCATTAAGAAGTACAAATTGGGGGCCGGCCAAGTGGCTCAGTTGGTTAAGAGTTAGCTCAAGAGCATGAACGCTGAGCAACAGGGCCGCCGGTTCAATTCCCACATGGGCCAGTGATACAGCGCCCGAGCTGAGCTGCCGCTGGGCTTCCAACAGGTAGCAGGATGGCTCAGCTGGTGAGAGCACATGCTCCTAACAACAAGGTTGCCTGTTCATTGGTGAGCTACGCACGCCCACAACTCAGCACCTTGAGCTGAGCTGCCACCCGGATGGCTCAGTGGATAGAGTGCACTCTTAACATCAAGGCTGCTGGTTCGACTCCCACATGGAATGGTGGCTACACGCACCTACACTAAGACTGTAACACAGCACCTTGAGCTTAGAGGCCACGAGCTGCCAAGGGGCATCCAGATGGCGACTGGTGCCCTCCACAACTACGACTGAACAGCAACAACTTGGCTGGTCCCCTTCCCCAATTCCCCAACACTGTTCCTCTCCCCCAATTCCCCAATTAAAAAAAGAAGTACCAATTGGTAGTTACAAAATAGTCATGGTAATGTAAAGAATAGGGAATATAGTCAATGATATGGTAATTACTATGTATAGTGCCAGAAGGGTACTAGACTAGTCAGGGAGATCACCTCTTAAGTTATACAAATGTCTAGCTAGTATGCTATACACCTGGAATACAAAATAATATTAAATGTCAGTGTAATTGAAAAATAGTGGGGAGGGAAAGGTGAAGGGGAATAAGAGGTTCAAATTTCCAGGTATAAAACAAATAAGTCATGGGATGTAATGTAAGTATTGGGAACATGATAATATGGTACAGTGTCAGTACTTATCGTGGTGCTCACTTCTTTAGCTATATAAATGTTGAATAACTATGGTGTACACCTGAAACTAAGATAATATTGCATGTTAGCTGTACGTATTTTAATACAATTTTTTTTTTAAGATTTTTATTGGGGAATTGGGGGGATGGGAACAGAGCTGGGGAATTGGGGGAAGGGGAACAGACAAGTTGCTGTCGTTTTGTTCTTCAATCTAGTTGTGGAGGATGTCGCTTCACTGGCCCAAGTTGGCACCATCATTCCGCTCTTCCCTGGCGAGGCAGATCAGTCACTGGCTTCTGG
>NW_017734911.1:0-803 GCF_001890085.2 Hipposideros armiger
TAACTTTGCAGCTTGGTATATTAGAGTAATGTTAGCTGCTGGAACAAAGAAATCTCCACTTTTAGTGGCTTACCACCAAGGCTTTAATTTTACTCTCATCAGAGTGTAGTACAGATGTCCCTGGTTGGCAGTAGGTCTTCCACCCAATGTTATGGTTACAGGATAAGGTTATGGATACAAATTCCATTCCTTTTCCTCCCCAGAGGGAACCTGTGTCTGAAGCTGGTGTGCATTCTTTCTGTGTGTCTATACACTTTTACTACATATGTATCTACTACGTGTTCCAACAATGTAGGGATTCATGTTATTGGTGTGTATGTGTTTTATAGAGTGAAATCAACAGAATCAATATTATAGATATATTTAATAACCTACTTTTTCTCACCCATTGTTATATTTTTCAAGATTTATCCCTGTTAATACATATAGATGTCATTATTTAATTTACAAGGTGTGGTAAAAACATACTGTAAATGTTTAAATTAAAAAAAATTATTACAGTAAAAGACACATTGCTTTTAATCCCCCTCAAAATACTCCCCCTCACTTTGAACACACTTATCCCATCATTCTTGCCACTTTCTGAAGCAGTTCTGCAAGTCCTCTTTTGTGAGTGTCTTTACTTCATCCTCCATCTTGACAACGTTCCATGTTACACATCATTTCTGGGACATGGCAATTTCTGTTAAAAATGTTACAGTGTGTCCTCATCCACCTTATTCACCGGATCTGGCACCGTGCGACTTCTGGCTCTTCCCCAAAGTCAAAATGACCATGAAAGGAAAATGTTTTTATCAATTTAG
>NW_017734911.1:4493-5589 GCF_001890085.2 Hipposideros armiger
GAACTCAGTTACTAAATATCATCTGCATCGATGCTGTATCAGACATTCTGCTGATGAACAGTGATGTGACATGTGTTCTTATCTTTTCCTTTTTAAAATTTACACTTTGGTCTTTTCTGTTTGAATAAGGCAAAGCTTACAGAATGAAAAAGCCTTAGCCAGCCAATGGCTGCTGCACATACTTGCAAGGGAGACCTGGACTGTGCTTTCGTTTAAAAATCAAGCAAAGAGACAAAGTCATTATAATTGTCCCTGATATTTATCCCTGGGAAAGATGCCAGCACTGAAGCATCCTGGCTCCTGACAGCCGATCTGTTTGGTTCTGCAGTCCTGTCATTTATGAGGGTTGAGACACAGTGACTTGTTCCTGGAGGAAAATGGAAGGCAGCAGTGACGAAAGAAAGGGAGTTCATTTTGCTTGCTGCTGCTTGCGAGGTAGATCTGACTTAATGGTGAAAACAATCTGTGGATCCAGTTTCTATGTTTAAGTATACTTTTCAGAAGCATTAAAAAATGTGGAAAATGAAAAAAGTTAAATCATTTTAGCATTATGTGTGTGTGTGTGTGTGTGTGTGTGTGTGTGTGTGTGTGTGTGGTTTAAACGTCCATAACCTTCTTTTGTCGCTCTCTGAAATGACTTCTGCCACTATGAGGATGAAGTGCCAGTTCCAGGCAGAGCCTGAGGAGGTGCAGGTTAATGGCTCGGTGTCCGGCAGATTAGTGACGAGAGGCAGAATCGCACACAGCCTGTGCTGTGCCCAAGACATGCGTGTGACAGAGTGTGGGAGTCAGAGCTGGCGGATGCTAGAGTTCGAGCCCGTGCTCAAGGGGGGCCTGAGAGCAGGCCTAGAGTTCTCACTCTGCACCTCGGACCTGAGTCAGGAGGCGGAGCTTCATCTCCATCTTGCAGGTGGCAAAACTGAGGCAAACAGAGGCTGAGCCTCAGCAGCTTGATATCGTTTAGGGAAGAACGCAAGGCCCTCTTATTGCTTCATGAGGACTTCTCTTTTCTTCAGTTACAATTGACATTCAGTATTACATTAGTTCAGGTGTAGAGCATAGCGGTTGGACATTTATAAAACTTACAAAGTGGTCC
>NW_017734912.1:0-3209 GCF_001890085.2 Hipposideros armiger
TGTCATAATAATCACTTCTTTAGCATAGGGAATATAATCAGTAATGTAGTGATAACTGTATAGTGCCAGGTGGGTACTGTTGAATAACTATGATGTACACCTGAAACTAATATTGTATGTTAGCTATATTTTAATAATAATCTATCAAAAAGAGTCAATGTAATCCAAAATAAGATCTCTTCACTTCTTTTTATAAATTTGCAAAAGAAATAAAAATGACTTAGGATAGCAAGATAATCTAAGAAATGAAGAATAATTTAGGAAGGCTTATGCTGTTAGATTTCAAGACATACTAAAAATCTACAATAAATAAGACCCTTGGTGCTACCATTAAGATAGAGGGAATTTATTAGTGGATCAGAATACAGGGTCCAGAGTTAAATTTACACATATACACACACAACATAGACACACACACAATCATTCAAGTCATTTTCCACGAAGGTACAAAAATTCAACAAGGAAAAAAATCTTTTCAATAAATGGGACTGAAATAACTATATGTAATATAGTTGAATACATGAACATTGACCCGTAGCTTATACAACACATAAAAATTAACTTGTGATATGTCATAGACATAAATGTGTTAGCTAAAACGCTAAAGCTTTTGGAAGAAAGCATAAGAAAGTTTGTTCACAAACTTGGAAAGGCAAATATTTCTTAAATAGGACCTAAAAGACATTACCATGAATAAAATGATAAAGTAGACGTTTAAAAAAATTCTGCTCATCAAAAGGTATCAATGAGAGGTTTAAGTCAAAATTAGGAAGAAAATATTAACAATAAATATATCTGACAAAGGAATTATATCCAGAATATACAATAAACTCAGAAAAAGATAAAACAGCCCAATTTAAATTGGCAAATTCTTAAAGTAATACTTCACAAATGAAGGTAGCCAAACGGCCAGTAAGTTTATGAAAAGGTACTCATCATCATTTTATCATGGAAATGAAGATAAACATTACTTCTGAAGCTGGAATCACTGGGTTTAAATAATAAATTCCAACTTCATCACATATCTGCATGATATCTCACCAGTTACTTAAACTCTGTGACTTAGTTTCTTCATGGAAATATAGCAATGATAATTTACTTCATAAGATTTTTGAAGATAAAGAGAATATATATATATATATATATATATGTTAGCTAATAACTAGTATTTGAAAACAAATTAAAGACTAAAAAAAGTGAGCTAACGTGTGGCCATGGGAATGGACGTGAATAAACCCCAATGTTGGAGGTCACAGAGCTACAAGACCGTTCTGTATTGTTTTGGAAGATTAATGCCTGGCATATTTTAGATGCTCAAAATTTACTGAGTGAATGAATGACTAAATAAAAGGATAACCACAAAGAAAAAAATTATTTCGTACAATAATTATTTAGCAAATACTTTATTATGAGAAAATTGCATTAACATATTTTCATTTAATATAAATTCTATAATAAGCAATCTTTTTCGGATTATTCTGTTTGTCCCTAACTCTCAAGGTCCCTCTCTGCTCTGCCATGTCCCAAAAAGCTACTTCTGAGAACTGAGTGATTCAGTCTCCTCTGCCCTCTTGCTTCCTGTTGGGTTTGGACAATGAAATACAGGACACGAGATGGGAGGGTATGAGAAGAGAGAGGTTGGAGTATTTTTTTCCCTACTCTCCTTTCATGGTCGTAATTCTGTCCATAGTTGCTCTGTTTGTTCCCCCGTGAAGCCATAGTTCCTACCAAGTTGTTTCTCTTGATAGATCCAGGTCTCACTGGTCTCAGATAATCTTGTATCTTTTTTTTTTGCCTGTGAAGTCTAGGGGTCATAATGGCTTCCTGCTATTGCTAATATGTAAGTGTTGTCAGCCCTCATTGCTCATGTCACTCATGCTTCTGCATATAATCCCTTTATTACATTTTTAAGTTAAAATCTATTGAATGACACATCTGTTTCTAGCTGATACCTGAGATGCAGTCTTTTACTTGTCACTTTCTNCCCCCATCTACTGCCCTCCGCCTGCTGATATCATGCTTATCTATTACCATTCCATTGACTCCATTCCCACACTCTACTCCACGTCCTGTGACTATATGTATATATAATTATAGTTGAAATACATTATTATTCAACATCAGCTTCAGAAATACAGTGCGGTGGTCAGGCCTCTACACTGACTATAAAGTGGTCTCCCTAATAAGACATGAGTCCATCTGGCCCCCTAAAAAACATTTACAACATTATTGATTATATTCCCCAGACTATCTTTTCTATCACTGAGGCTATATTGTAGGTATCAATTTGTACTGTCTCATCCCTTCCCTTTCTCCTTCATCCCCACCCTCTCCCAACTAGCAACCCTCAGTTTTTCCTCTGTGTCTCTGAGACTACTTCTGTTAACAAGAAATGTATACACTTTCATTCGGCAATATTGTTTTAAGGAATTTATTCTTATAAACTAACTATGACTATGTCCATAAAATTGTTTACTGGAATGCTCATCACAGTTTTCAATATTATGGTGAAAAATTGTATTGACCTAAATAGAAATAATAAGAAAATGCTTAAATTAATTGTGGTCTATCCATGTGATGGAACACTCCAATCACTTAAAAATGATGTTACAGAAAAATATTTAACAAGATCAGGAAAGCTCATGGGAAAGCAGATTATAAGAAAGCATTATATCATGATTCTATTTAAAAAATAATTACATCTATTCATAAATAAAAGAACATACCTCAAAATGTTAACAGAGGGTATTATCGAGTTGGTGGGATTGTAGACCTTTTCATTTATGGCTTAAGTTTTTCTGTATTTACAAATTTTACAATGAACATACACAATTTTACAATCATATAATAAATTTAAATTTTTCCTTTGTCCATTGGTATTTCAGCATAATATTTAGAAGGAAGGAAGAATGGTACAATGTCAATCATATGAATTTTTTTTAATATTAAACAAAAATTTTATTTTACAATGAAAATAATTTTACTTTTTTTGATATCCTTCAATTTATTTATTTATTTATTTATTTTTTTAAAGATTTTTATTGGGGAATTGGGGGGATGGGAACAGTGCTGGGGGATTGGGGAAGGGGAACAGACAAGTTGCTGTCGTTTTTTTTTTGTTCTTCAATCTAGTTGTGGAGGACGTTGCTTCACTGGCCCAAGTTGGCACCATCATTGCGCTCTTCCCGGGTGAGGCAGATCAGTCACCG
>NW_017734912.1:4929-8023 GCF_001890085.2 Hipposideros armiger
ACTTTCAAAGGTTTTTTACTTATTCTAATGGTGTTGGTTCTTTCAAACTATTTTTGGAGCTCCTCTGGGGTTATTTTGAAAGACTCTTAAATATCTTGAATAGCACATTTTCTTGAATACCATCAGTTGTGACATACCCGGTCTGACAATTAAGTTCAAGAACTTGTTGCAATGATGTTACTAACCTTTTTTTGATATCAGAGGGATTACTCATTATGAATTTGTACCAACTAACCAAGTTTACTATCTGGAAGTGCTGAAAAGTGTGTGTGAAAAAGTTAGAGGAAAATGACCTGAACTTTTCGCCAACAATTCATGGCTTTTGCATCAGGACAATGCACCAACTCACATGGCACTGTCTATGAGGGAGTTTTTAGCCAGTAAAAAAAATCACTGTATTGGAACACCCTCCTTACTCACCTGACCTGACCCCTAATGACTTTTTCTTTACCTGAAGATAAAGGAAATATTAAAAGGAAGACATTTTGATGACATTCAGGACATCAAGGGTAATCTGATGACAGCTCTGATGGCCATTCCAGAGAAAGAATTCCAAAATTTCTTTGAAGGGTGGACTAGGTGCATAGCTTCCCAAGGAGAGTACTTTGAAGGTGACTGTAGTGATATTCGGCAATGAGTATGTAGCACTTTTTCTAGGATGAGTTCATGGACTTAATTGCCTGACCTCGTATGTTCACACTTGGAGGACACATTTGCTGTTTTTCTAAATAGCAAAACATTTGAAGTGCAATGAGATGAAATACAATGAATTATCTAGCTGGTCACATTTTGTACAATAAATTTTGATCAAAATAGGAGTTTGTGAGGCTAATATTGTGCAGTGAAAAACATGAAAATATTTTTTTAGCTTTTATGAAATGTAAGAATAAATATTATCATTGCTCTTAGGTTTATCATTGAAGATACATGGCAGAATCTTTGTGAAAATGTCTCTCATGTTCAAGTTTTCAACCCAAAGTAATTGATTCTGTCATTCAAATTCAGTCCTTTTGGCCACAAACCTTGAAGTAACCTATCCACTGGCACAAATGGAACAGCTGACCATTTCAACATTTTCATCTGGCTAATGGGTGAGAGGTTGGTTACATCTAAAAAGTTCTTAATAGACATCTTCCCAGTGCCAGCTCTTTTTTTCATGTCCAAGAGAGCTCTGTGAAAATAAATTTCTCTGTTCTGAGTCTTTATCATCCTATTGCACAATGTGAGGCATCTAAAACTTCATTTCTTTATCACTTAATGGTCCATACAAATCCATAAGCTACATTTATTAATCTTCTCTCCAAAGCTGTTCTCAGATAAACTCCCAACCCTGTTATTAACACTACCCATAGAACTCACTTGGTTTCTGGTTTCCATATTTCTTCCTCGGGGAGCTGATGCTTAAAGAACTTAATACCTGGCAATGCCACTTTGGTAAACATTTCAATCAGGGCTCTATCTAAGCTCTACAAGGGCAAGAAGGCCTTTCTTGTTCACCAGTAATTGCCACCACAATTGACTTTATTTGAATGGAATTGCATTATTTTGTAGTTAAATCTCCTTTATGCTGCAATTACTTTTGTCCCACATAGATTGGAAATTTCTCAACCTAATGGTTATTTTGTTTATATTTGTCTGCTACATGCAGTAAAAGAAGGCACGGGTGAAATGGATTCAGTTGATAAATGGATGCTTGGAAGCAAAGCAGTTAAACTATTGATGTGCTTGTTGAACCAATAAGTTTGATAATCTTGAGATATTCATCTTGGTAGCAGTTACCCTTTAGTGGCTAATAAAGCAGTATTGCAGTGTGTAATGTGTGCATACTGCTAATTCATAAACACTGCATATAAAACAAAAACACTTTTGAAAATGTCAGGGAGCCATGAAACCAACAGCAAAGCTCAGTCATGGGTTGATCTTGTGCTCATTTATAAAACATGTAAAGTTAAATCTCTATATCTGGGAACTGTAAGAGAACTCGGGAGGCATCTAGTCCTATCCTGTCATATCCTAGTACATGCAAAACTAAGGCCCACCAAAATTAAGCCTTGTCCAAAAGCATATGGCTAATTATGTGCATACTTGAGGCCAGAATCTACATTCTATTTGATCAGTTAGCAGAATGTAGAGTCTACACACACCTTTAGTATATCGCACTTTTCATTTACACCAAAGGCTGTGTAACTTAGTTAAGAGAGCGCAAACATCCATGCAGAAAGGTCACTTTATGTGATTCTGGCTGTGCTGTTGGAAAAACATGCCCAAACTCAGTCTGGTGTTATCCACAAAGGGAAAGGAAGCAAAATATTTTGTAGAATAATTTGAAAACTCTTCAAAACTCCTAACCCAAACCTTTTCCCCTAATGGCAACCACTGTGCTATACCAAGGTTAATTACACCTTTAGGAGACATTTGATCTCTGAACAAGAGTATGGCTTCTGGATCTGCCATTTACTAGTTTTAGAACGATGGACAAAGTTACTTACTCTCTATGAATCTCAGAATTTTGGCCACAAAGGGTACACTATAGTTACCCTACAGAGTATTGTGAGAATTAACAGTAATGTGCATTAAGTCTCTGCCTGACTTCTAACAGATGTTCTTTCCCCATTCTTCTTGTTACACTCTCTGCCCTAGCTCTACTGAGCCACTCTCGGTTTCTTTCCATGGTCTCTCTTTCTTTGGGGACTTTGCATTATTTAGTCTGTCTGCCTTGGACACTCTTCTTTTCCGACTCCTAAGCTACAAGGTGTGGTAAAAAAATATGGTGAATGTTTAAATTAACAAAATATTTATTAGAGTAAAAGTCACATTGCCATTAATCCCCCCCCAAAGTACTCCCCCTCACTTCAAGCACACTTATCCCATCATTCTTGCCACGTTCTGAAGCAGTTCTGGAAGTCCTCTTTCATGAGTGTCTTAGTTGCACTACCATGGCTGCTTCAGTGTCCTGAATTAATTTAAAACATTTACCTTTCATGGTCATTTTGACTTTGGGGAAGAGCCAGATGTCTCAGTGTCAGATCCACTGAATAAGGAGGATGAAGACACACCATAATGTTTTTATTTGACAGAAATTTCCATACCAGAA
>NW_017734913.1:0-2754 GCF_001890085.2 Hipposideros armiger
CCCGACGGCTCTTCGCCCGCGCGTGCCCGGGCCGTGGGAGCCGCGGGGCGGCCGGCAGTCCCCGCACCGGCGCCCCAGCCTCTGCAGCGCGAGGGGACGGCCCGCTCGGGGCACTGGGGCGAGGGCAGCGCCGTCCCCGGTGTCCTGCCCCAGGGCCACCCCCACCCAAGCCCACTGTCGCGTCTCCTTTCCGCGGGACTTGGCGGCCGCGCGTGACGTCGTGGTGCCGGGTGGGCGCTGCGCGGAGGCAGGAAGCGAGCGTCCCCACGCGGCGCTTCGCGGCCATGACGGGCGTGTCCGTCCTGTGACCCCTCGGAGCGCAGAGCAGCCCGAGCCCCGGCGTCTCCTTAATTTCTCCCACCCCCCACGCCCGGGAACCGGCTCGCGGCCCCCACTCCGGGCTGTGGGTGGCGTCCCCCGCTAAGGGCCCCTCACTCAGACGGGCTCTGAGTTGTGGAAGGTGCGATGGAGCTGATTGCCGAACAGGACGGTGGGGTTTGGGGGGCGCTTCTTAAGGCTACAGAGACTCTGGGAAGAGGCGCAGGTGGCGGGTCTGGAGAGCTTGCGGGGGCGGTGACGCCCTCCCGCCCCCCGCCCCCCGCAGCAGCACCGAGGGCTGCAGTTGGAGAGGGTCCCGCGGTCCTCCACCTTCGCGTCTGCATAGAGATGTTAACGCCCCGTGGAAAGAACGTGTCTGAGCATCTGAATGACGTGGCTGTGTGACGTGGTCCGCAGACTCGCGGCGGCGGGCATCTGCTGCGTTCCCACTGCCGTCTGCGGGCTGTGGGAACTTCTCCCGTCAAACCAAACTTCCCTCTGACGTGCACTTTGTTCTGTGTCCCGAGTCGTCACAATGCCTATTGTCCCGCCCTTCTCTTTCCTTTGGCTTCTCCATTTTGCCATCTGTCTCCTATGATTTATAAGGGAAAAAAGTTGTTTTGTTAGAGGGCCAGGTTAGAAGTCATTGTATAATTTGTAAGCTTTGTCATGATTGAATGCAAGCGTGGAAATCTAGGCTGAACTCTCTATCAAAAGGAAAAATGTGGAGGAAAAGGGGAAAATGGGGGGGGGTTGCTTCATGCATTATTTATCTCGATCTTGTAGGGGAGAAGGCACTCCCCCATTCTTTCAAGGGACTAAAAATAAATCAACAGACTGAAAACCTCAGGAGACACCGAGCACCATCCGATCAGCTACACGTGTTCCCTTCTATTTATTATAAAGAAAATTTTCATGGGAAAAGTATGTATTTTTTGTATATTCTACAGAGTTTATTCTAGTATGTATTTACCTCCTGAAAAACAAGAAAATCGTTCTTGTGTTTAAGCTATAAATAAAATATCTAATTTTCATAATTTTTGTGTGTTGCATTATAACTTTTTCCTTGCTTGTGTGGTTTTTAGAAGAATGAGTTGCATTTTTCTGAAATTTTCCTTATATCAAATTGCATTTTTCATCAATGTTTGTGTGCAGAATTTCACTAACACAAAAGGTCTAAGAAGTCACAAGAAGCTAAATTTTTCGAGACACTGACAGTGACATGAGTGTAACTCTCAGTGCAAACAAAACTTGATTCTTGAAAAATCAACTTCTGAGCAAACTGGACTAGTTTAAAAGGGGTGTGTGTGTGTTTAAATGATAATTAAGTCATGATAGGCTCCTAAATTCAGAAACCCTGCGTTTAAAAAATAGTGACGTTGACATTTCTTCGTGGAGTGTGTTGAAATTTGGTTCTTACACTTAACTTCTTGGAGCTTCGATCACCATCTGCACGCTGGAAGGTCGTAACCTTTGAGAGGTCTCTAAGGGCACCTTGCAGCCCCAACACCTGTGTGGCAGCTCAGCGTTTGTAAATTCATCATTGGAAGCTGAATTAGTATCAGCCATTTTAGCAAGCTTTTTGGTTTGAAAAGCAAACTCCCAGACAAAAGACAATGTTCAGAGTGAGCCCAAAGAATCGCTGAGCTTTTCAATTTTTAAAAAATAATTACGTAATCAAAACTCCTTCAAAGAGAAAGCGAAAGTGGTTGCCTAATCTCCAAGATAGCGATTCTGCATCTCGCACCTCAATCTCCCAAGCAGAAACCAGTGACCTTTGGCTCTGGGTCAAAGATGACCAAGCGAAGGCTGACCGCATCTTAGGTTTAAGCCCCTTGAGGGGGGGTGTCCATGACAACACGGGCTAAAAATAAATCACGTTAGCACCGGGAAGTCGGGGGTTCCCAGGCTCCCGCCCCCGGGTTTCCGTCTGCTCCTGGTTTCGGGCCGTCCCGCTGGCCGCCGCATGAAGCAGGTGCTGTCTGTCCCCCGGGATGTGTCTGCAGCTCCTCTCCGGCGCGGGAAGTGCGGGGTTCGACGTCGCGGGGCTCGGGCGTTACGTACGGAAGGAGCAGCCGCCGGAGGGGGGAGCCCCGCGGGGAGCCCCGTCCCGCGGGAGGCTGAGTTCTCAGGCCCTGATGATCCTGTGCGCGCAGAGCGAGGCCTCCTCGAGTCACTATGTCCCTGGCGTTTCTGAAGCTCAGCGGGCGAGGAAGCAGTGGCCGCGGGAGCGTTTTAACAGCGGTTCCAGCGTCGGGCTTCTGCGCTCGGGCGGCGCGGAGCGTCTGTCGGAGGCGCTCGCCCCTGGCGCGGCCGCCCGGCAGCTCCGCGGAGCCGCAGGTGGGTCCCCGACGGCCGCACGCGTCACACCCACGCGGCGGGGCCGCACCCTCGGGACCCGCACTCGGGCTCGTGCCCGCTCGCGTGGCGCGCCCC
>NW_017734914.1:0-2700 GCF_001890085.2 Hipposideros armiger
TCAGTAAAATAGAATAACAAGTTACCAGGGGCAGGAGAATACATATGGATGAAAAAGCATTGATCTGGAATTGTAATAGATATGTATGATATCGGAGGGGAGGCGGCAGATTGGGGGAGGGGGTTTGTCACTTTGAGGGGTAAAAAGTATAACTATTGCAGTGTATTGTATACCTGAAACTAATTTAAAATAAATAAACTAATTAATTATTTTTTTAAAAAGAAAAAGCATTGATCAACAGCCATATAGTTATAAATGAGGGATATCAAGGAGTCAAGGCCATATGCTCTTTAGAATCTTGTACATTTTTCATGTATGCATGCAAGTTTTGTCAAAGTAAGGCGTCTTCCCTAGCTATCTGAATGTGTTTCACAGCTGATATAAGCTTACTAGGATGAAAACTTTCTTCTCCTCAGCAATTGCTCATTTATTTGATATCTACTGCATTCCATGATTAACGTAATTAAATCACAGAATGTTAGAGGCAAAAGGTCTGAGAAAATTATTTAATCCAACTTCTTCATTTAAAGGTGAGGAAACTGAGGCCTGGGGTTGGGGGAAGAGACATGACCTGCTCAATGCCACAGAGCTTTAAAAATTGTTCTTAGAAGGGATTTCAGTTACTTTTGGGGGGGAAAAATCTTGAAAGCCATTTTTTTCTGGATAGTTATTTCCTGGGGATTTAGTTATCTAATCTACAACTAATTGTAAACAAACCAAAAAACCCTCCATATATTATAGATAAAATGTAAATACACATTTTCAGAGCAAGGACATTAGCAAGCCCACATATGTATGTCACTGATTTCAAGACAATAAAAAGTGTGTGATTAACAGAAAGTGAATTAGAATTGTAATTTTATTTATTTACAAAAGTAAAGAAAATTACATTAGGGAAAACATAGAGGAAAACAACAACTATAATGCCTCTACTTAAACAACCATCATGATAATTTGGTTGTAGTGCCTGCCAATTTTTTTTCTCTCGAATGTTTATAGGAGTCCATCTATAATTTTGTATCTACTTTTTCGCCTACATTATGGCATAAGCATTTTACTTTCTTCTTAAAAATTAGAGTAATCATTATTATTCATGTTATTTTTATTGTGGCCATTTGAGCAGAGATAGGAGTATTCCTCCCCCGTCCCAGCCAATGTTAACTATCTGCTGGTATCTTTCCATTCCTTTCTCCATCCTCATAAAATCACACACAAACAAATAAAACACTCGTATATACATACGTGGGGCGGGGCTGTCAGTGTAGGTTCATACCAAACCGCTCTGCATCTCTACAGCTTGTCTCTCTCATTTAATAATACATCATGTCAGTCTTTACAAATTAATTGGTATAGATCTAACAAATTATTTTTAATGGCTACATAATACCCATGGCATGAATGACCCTGTGTTAATCATTCCTGTACTGATGTACATTTTTCTTACATATTGGTGCTTTTCTTATATGGGGTTCTAATAGGTATGGCTAGGTTGCTTTCCAAAAAGGCTATAGTTATTCTGGTTTCCTCCAGGCATATTGAACGAATACCTTTTCCCCTGCCAATAGTGGATGTTAACACTTTTTATTTCTTGCCAGTCAGATGAGTGAAAAGTGATATTCTTAGTTACTTTCGTTGGTTACTAGTGCTATTGAGCATCACTATATGTACTTACTGGACATTTATATTTGCTCTTCTGTGATTATTCCTCTGCTTTGCATATTTTTCTACTAGGTTGTCTGTCTTTTCCTTATCAATTAGTAAGAACTTTTATATAATAGAGATTAAATAAAGTCCAATAGATCTTTTTCTTCATTGCTTTATGTTTTTTGTATTGGTTCAAAAGCTCTCTGAAGCCCCAAGACTTTAATATATGTTTTCCTAAATTTTCTTTTAGTGTTTTTATCATTTTTTAACTGTTTAATTCATCTGGAATTTGTTTTTATATATGGAGCAAGGGAGTGTTCAGTTTCCTTACCTTCCAGATGGATAGCCACTTATACCTGCTCTAGTTATTACATAAATTATCCTTTTCCTTCATGGGACTGAAGTATCTTTTTTTTTTTACATATTAAATTCCCATATACACTGAGGTTTATTGTGGGCCCTCTATTCCATTCTGATCTATCGATCCCTATTCTAAAATAAAAAAATTATAGATGTTCTTCAGTGTTTTAAAACTATTTGATAAGGCAGGTCACCTATTATTTATTTATTTATTTTAAAGATTTTATTGGGGAGTTGGGGGAGGGGAACAGCGTTGTGGAATCGGGGAAGGGGAACAGACAAGTTACTGTCCTTTTTGTTCTTCAGTCTAGTTGTGGAGGATGTCGCTTCACTGGCCCATGTTGATATTATCATTGTGTTCTTCCTGGGTGAGGCAGTCGCTCACCAGCCATTGGATGGCCTGCTCAGGGCGGCTCACGGCCGCTCATGAAAGCACACACCAGCTGCCGGCCAGCCTCGCTGCAGCCTACACCTTTGCCAGTGACTCACAGCAGCCCAGCTCCAGGTCAAACTGTTGTTCACCATCTTAGCTGTAGAGGGCGCAGCGTCACAGTCCCTCATGTGGGATCCGAACCGGGGCCCTGCTGCTCAGAGCTGGCGTCCCAAGCCAACTCTTAACCAATGTGCCACTTGGCTGGCCCCCTATTATTATTATTTTTTTTTTGTAATTTGCCTTAGCTGACATTTATTTTTCCA
>NW_017734915.1:0-2751 GCF_001890085.2 Hipposideros armiger
TCAGTAAAATAGAATAACAAGTTACCAGGGGCAGGAGAATACATATGGATGAAAAAGCATTGATCTGGAATTGTAATAGATATGTATGATATCGGAGGGGAGGCGGCAGATTGGGGGAGGGGGTTTGTCACTTTGAGGGGTAAAAAGTATAACTATTGCAGTGTATTGTATACCTGAAACTAATTTAAAATAAATAAACTAATTAATTATTTTTTTAAAAAGAAAAAGCATTGATCAACAGCCATATAGTTATAAATGAGGGATATCAAGGAGTCAAGGCCATATGCTCTTTAGAATCTTGTACATTTTTCATGTATGCATGCAAGTTTTGTCAAAGTAAGGCGTCTTCCCTAGCTATCTGAATGTGTTTCACAGCTGATATAAGCTTACTAGGATGAAAACTTTCTTCTCCTCAGCAATTGCTCATTTATTTGATATCTACTGCATTCCATGATTAACGTAATTAAATCACAGAATGTTAGAGGCAAAAGGTCTGAGAAAATTATTTAATCCAACTTCTTCATTTAAAGGTGAGGAAACTGAGGCCTGGGGTTGGGGGAAGAGACATGACCTGCTCAATGCCACAGAGCTTTAAAAATTGTTCTTAGAAGGGATTTCAGTTACTTTTGGGGGGGAAAAATCTTGAAAGCCATTTTTTTCTGGATAGTTATTTCCTGGGGATTTAGTTATCTAATCTACAACTAATTGTAAACAAACCAAAAAACCCTCCATATATTATAGATAAAATGTAAATACACATTTTCAGAGCAAGGACATTAGCAAGCCCACATATGTATGTCACTGATTTCAAGACAATAAAAAGTGTGTGATTAACAGAAAGTGAATTAGAATTGTAATTTTATTTATTTACAAAAGTAAAGAAAATTACATTAGGGAAAACATAGAGGAAAACAACAACTATAATGCCTCTACTTAAACAACCATCATGATAATTTGGTTGTAGTGCCTGCCAATTTTTTTTCTCTCGAATGTTTATAGGAGTCCATCTATAATTTTGTATCTACTTTTTCGCCTACATTATGGCATAAGCATTTTACTTTCTTCTTAAAAATTAGAGTAATCATTATTATTCATGTTATTTTTATTGTGGCCATTTGAGCAGAGATAGGAGTATTCCTCCCCCGTCCCAGCCAATGTTAACTATCTGCTGGTATCTTTCCATTCCTTTCTCCATCCTCATAAAATCACACACAAACAAATAAAACACTCGTATATACATACGTGGGGCGGGGCTGTCAGTGTAGGTTCATACCAAACCGCTCTGCATCTCTACAGCTTGTCTCTCTCATTTAATAATACATCATGTCAGTCTTTACAAATTAATTGGTATAGATCTAACAAATTATTTTTAATGGCTACATAATACCCATGGCATGAATGACCCTGTGTTAATCATTCCTGTACTGATGTACATTTTTCTTACATATTGGTGCTTTTCTTATATGGGGTTCTAATAGGTATGGCTAGGTTGCTTTCCAAAAAGGCTATAGTTATTCTGGTTTCCTCCAGGCATATTGAACGAATACCTTTTCCCCTGCCAATAGTGGATGTTAACACTTTTTATTTCTTGCCAGTCAGATGAGTGAAAAGTGATATTCTTAGTTACTTTCGTTGGTTACTAGTGCTATTGAGCATCACTATATGTACTTACTGGACATTTATATTTGCTCTTCTGTGATTATTCCTCTGCTTTGCATATTTTTCTACTAGGTTGTCTGTCTTTTCCTTATCAATTAGTAAGAACTTTTATATAATAGAGATTAAATAAAGTCCAATAGATCTTTTTCTTCATTGCTTTATGTTTTTTGTATTGGTTCAAAAGCTCTCTGAAGCCCCAAGACTTTAATATATGTTTTCCTAAATTTTCTTTTAGTGTTTTTATCATTTTTTAACTGTTTAATTCATCTGGAATTTGTTTTTATATATGGAGCAAGGGAGTGTTCAGTTTCCTTACCTTCCAGATGGATAGCCACTTATACCTGCTCTAGTTATTACATAAATTATCCTTTTCCTTCATGGGACTGAAGTATCTTTTTTTTTTTACATATTAAATTCCCATATACACTGAGGTTTATTGTGGGCCCTCTATTCCATTCTGATCTATCGATCCCTATTCTAAAATAAAAAAATTATAGATGTTCTTCAGTGTTTTAAAACTATTTGATAAGGCAGGTCACCTATTATTTATTTATTTATTTTAAAGATTTTATTGGGGAGTTGGGGGAGGGGAACAGCGTTGTGGAATCGGGGAAGGGGAACAGACAAGTTACTGTCCTTTTTGTTCTTCAGTCTAGTTGTGGAGGATGTCGCTTCACTGGCCCATGTTGATATTATCATTGTGTTCTTCCTGGGTGAGGCAGTCGCTCACCAGCCATTGGATGGCCTGCTCAGGGCGGCTCACGGCCGCTCATGAAAGCACACACCAGCTGCCGGCCAGCCTCGCTGCAGCCTACACCTTTGCCAGTGACTCACAGCAGCCCAGCTCCAGGTCAAACTGTTGTTCACCATCTTAGCTGTAGAGGGCGCAGCGTCACAGTCCCTCATGTGGGATCCGAACCGGGGCCCTGCTGCTCAGAGCTGGCGTCCCAAGCCAACTCTTAACCAATGTGCCACTTGGCTGGCCCCCTATTATTATTATTTTTTTTTTTGTAATTTGCCTTAGCTGACATTTATTTTTCCATATGAATAAATGAACTCCACGATTATTTTACCTAAATTACCAAAAAAAAA
>NW_017734916.1:0-775 GCF_001890085.2 Hipposideros armiger
CCCCAAAAAACACTACTAGTATGATCTGGTGCCACTGCCTTGATTCTTGCTAAGCTCTAACAGTTTTACCCTCTACATTTGGTGCAAATGTGAGCACAGGGAACCAGATGGATGATGTCTTATTATTATTGTGGAAATACTTCGACTTGGCGCATGCTCTATAGCCTCAGGGACTCTTAGGCGTCCCCAGGCCACACTAAAAGCCACTGTTCTAGGCCATTTTGAAGAGGAGTGTGTATTAATGCTCTGGGGGAGAGATGGATTAGCGATGGATCCGGCCACAGAGGAGAATAAAGCAAGTTATCTAGAACGTTCTAAACCTTGTGCAGCCTTTCCAGCAAGTGAATGGCCGTTCACATTGTAAGCTCGAGGGCAGAACTATCCTAATTGTGTGCCTGCAGCATAGTCAGCTCTGTGATCGCCCCGTGTGCCCACAAAGAGAGGCTGAGCCATTGCCTCACGTCAGAGGGCCCTTGTGGAAAGCTTGGGTGAAGAGGGGCAAACGGTTATTGACAGCCCTGTATTTAGCCTGAACACACTTAGCAAAACACAGAAGACAGGAATGAGTGAAGTTATCGCCATCTCTTGTCCCAGAGGAGGTGACAATAGTTCAGTTGGTAGACTAGCTCCTTCTAGCAACTCCAGTGAACTAATATCAGGAAGGGCCACAGTGTGGCAAAGTGTGGTCGGATGACTGCGCTTTGCGTCTCCTCCACCCAGCTTGTCCAACCTGATTCTGAGACTTACTATTCGGCATCTTCCTGCGGAAATATTA
>NW_017734916.1:1925-3094 GCF_001890085.2 Hipposideros armiger
GAAGAAAGCTGTTTTAAACAAAGGGTTGCACCCACAGACCAGCAGACCGAGGATCTCAAATTGGACACATATCCAAAATTTACTAAAAGTTTCAGAAGCAGATTCAACAAACTGAAACACTAACCTGAGAGAACAAGCTCAAAGAATATAATAGAAGGTGATTATAAAATAAATAATTCTTCCTATGGATGAGAAGACATCACCTCCATAAAGCCACAAAAGCCCCAAACCAGTTAAGGAGCTGAGACTTGAAGAGCCCATAAGTGGCTAACTAGGCTGCTCAAGAGCACAAAGCATGAAGAGCTATCAAATGTGGTAGAAAAATTGAGAGATACAGAACATAGAGCCCAAGACATCAAAAGTGACCACGCTGGGGTACCAGAATGGAAGACAAAGAGAATTAAGGGGTGGAGAGAGAATTTTTACAAAGAAGAAGAAAAAATTCAGAAGCTCAAGAAAAATAAGTTATTATTTGCATCCAAACCGCATACCAAGTGCCAAAACAAATGTGAACGTAACAGGAGGCAAGGAGAACACGGCTGCTACGAGCGAAAAGACTGGGGTAACTTTCTGGCTGGAAGGATAAAGCCCAGCTCCCTAGAGTTACAGCTGAGAGGAGGCAGCTTAGTGTGGGGAGAAACATCAGTTGTTTTGGCATCACACAGACCTGACTTACACTTGGTCCTTACTTGTTCAGGTTCATCCTTGAACAGTCTAGTTAACCTTCCATAGCTTCAATTTGCTTGTACATAAAGGAGATAGGATAATACCTAATTTACCAGGTCATCATGAATTTAAATAAGAAAAATATACACACATACTGTAGCTTTATATCTGTATCCGTCCATCCATCCATCCATCATCTATCTATGCTAGCAGTGCCCTGTGTATACTAGGTGAGCTAGCAGAGTAATAACCCTTCTTCAGGAGTTCATGAGCTGCTCTGCAGCCTGACCCCCACTTGTGTGTCATTTCTTCCCTTCCCTTCCGGTCCCTCAGCCACTCATGTGCTGTCTTCATTGAATGGCACCCTCCTCCTTACCTTCCTCTCACCTCCCAGTAAAGTTAGGCCCTGATCCCATGGTATTCTGGACAGTCCTACACTCACACTTGTCACCTGTTCTGTTGAAACTGTCTTGTTCGGCTTTGAGAGCACACGGTACATCTGA
>NW_017731718.1:0-3098 GCF_001890085.2 Hipposideros armiger
AGAGAGAGAGAGAGAGAGAGAGAGAGAGATACAATATACTTTTTGTATCTTGAGTTTGTATCTGTTAACTATTCTAAATTTATTATTTTTTTCTAGTAGTGTTTTGTGGACTAGTTGGATATTTGATGTAGAATATTATGTTATCTGAGAAACCAACATAGTTTTACTTCTTCCTTTCCATTCTCGATGTAGCTTGTTTTTTTTGCTTGTCACATTGCAGTGGTTATGACATCTAAAACAATATTGAACAACAGTAGATAATAATAGACATTTTTGAGTTGGGTCTGGTCTTAGAAGAAAAGCAGTCAGTCTTTGACTACTAACTATGATTCAGGGTCTAAGGTCCTCATAGATACTCATAGATGCAAAAGTTTTGTTTAAGTCCTAGGTGTTTTTGTTTGTTTGTTTTTTGTTTTTGTTTTTTTAATAGTATTTTTTATTATGAATGAGTAGTGGATTTTATCAAATGCTTTTCTATGATTTCTGTATCATTTTATTTTAAATTGGTTTGTAAGAAGGGTTTTATTCATTGATTTTCAAATATTTCACCTATCTTTCAACCATGTGTCACACCACTTTTCATAGGGTCATGCACTTGCTTCATTTCCTTAAATTGATGTTTGTTTGTTTGTTTAATTTTTGTTTATTATTTTTAAATATTTTATACTTCATTCGCTTTTTAAAGATTTTCTTGTTGATGTGCTTGGTCTGATACAAGGTAATTTACTGAAAGTAATTTCAGTAACTTAATTAAAGTAAATTCAGTAACTTAACTTTCAAAAACTTGTAGTTTTTCCAATTGCAGAAAGCTCCTATCAGATCCCCCAAGTAACTATTCCATTGATGTATTCAAGATGATATACTTCTAATCACCTATTTATTTCCAATTGACTCTTTGTTCTCATTGCCAGATGATTACATTATCAAAGACTATGATTTATGTATTTCTTCCCCTTTTAATAATTTTGGATTTCCAGNCAAAGCTAAAATTTTACCTCCTTTCACCCCTACTTTATATATCAACATTTTTTGAGATACTGATTTTTCATTATTCATTAATTTAAAATACCTTAATTTCCCTTTATTTTTAGAAGTATTTTGTTTAATTTCCAAATATGTAGTGATTGCCATAACTGTTATGTAATTCTAGTTTAATTACATGATGTCAAAGAACATACTTTATTTTTAAATTAAAAAATCATTAAAATTTGCTCTAAAGCAGGAATATAATCTAAGTGAAGGTTCTGATGCACTTGAAAATAATGTTTATTTTGCTAATATCTGATGAAGTGTCCTATTAATTTCAATTATGTCAACTGATAGTGTGGTTCAAGGGAATCAAGAAACACATGTTTTTAAAAAGCTCCATAGGTGATTCTATTGCACTGCAAATTTTGAATACAACTAAACCAGAAAAAATAATAAAATAAAAAGCAAATACAAAATAGTTTAAAAGGAATTTCAAGGGCTTGCTGAGTGGCTCAGTTGGTTAAGAGCTCGCTCAAGAGTTTGAGCTCTGAGCAACAGCGCTTCGATGCCCGTCCTGAGCTGAGCAGCCGCTGAGCTGCCAACAAGGTGGCAGGATGGCTCAGCTAAATAAAAAAATAAATAAATAAATAAATAAAAAAGGAATTTCAAATTATCAGCGCCACATTTGCTAGATAAGTAATGATAGATAGATACAGGAATCTGAAGGCCTAAGAGAAGAATAGAAAATAAATATTATGTCAAACAGCTTCAGCTCCAGGCCCATTTAGCTTAAGTGGGGATCATGAATGCACCACTCACTCTGATTAAATACCATGCTCATCACACCCAGTGTTTCCTATGTGCCTCTTCCATATTAAAATAGGAAATACTGCATTTTGTTAAAACTTCTTATCTCAAATCTTTTGTTATTTATTTAGGTGACTGGGCTGCAAAACCAATAACAATTTGGGGGAACTGGAAACCTGAGAGTGGGGTGTGGCCCTTGGATAAATTTTGTTGGTCTGTCCCAGATGGCTTCTATTTTAATTCCTTTCAGTTCACCAAAATCTTTACCACTTACAAAATGTGTAAATATGAATTTATACCTTTCTTGTGACACTAATGCTTGTTATCATCTTGAATATTGAAGTAATTTAATTTGTGATTTTTAATTATCTTCATTTTATTGTTTACCTATTTATANCCTCCCTTCCCACCTTTTATAAGACGAACCAATTTAGAGAGGAACATGGTAACATGCTTCTACTAATTCATCAAATTTCAGAATAAAGATTTATTCTTGGGCTTTAGCTATATTATAGTTTTGCTACACATTTCCATGACAGTTGCTGTAAGACATTCACAGTGTTCTAAGACAACTTATTCAAAAAAAATGACACTTCTTTTTTTTTTTTTTTAAATAATATTGAGCAAACCCCTGGGAGCTATAAGTTTTCTTTCACAGAACCTCCCACAATGAGAACAAACCTTACACAGGATTATGCTAAGGACACAGATACTTATGAGCAACCAGACAACCAGACACTAGAAAGCAGATAAACAGGTTCTTTCTACCTGTGAGCTCAAGGTAGGCTCACGCTGCCCTTCAGCACTACAGCTAGCAAGCTGCAGGGAAGGTTAACTATGAGGCAGATTCAAATGCAATATATAGATGATGATGTAGTATAGAATTGTACGTTTGAAACCTATGTAGTTTTGTTGACCATTGTCACCCCAATAAATTTTAATATACACTGTATATATATATATATATATATATATATATATATATATAATAAAATTTTACTAAAAAATATATTCCGTCAACAGGACGAGCCATACTTCTTGGCTACTAGATAATATTTTTTCCCTTAAAACAAGGGACCAAAAGAATAATAAATATCAAAACTATACCAAAATTATTAGCCTGTCTTAGCTGCTATACAGTCTTGCTAACCACCTACATATCTTGAGCAGTACCCAGTGCACATTGGTGGTGGTGGTGTGAATGAAAATACTTTTTAACATGTTCATACTTATTCAAAATGCTCTGTGATAAATTTCAGTGACTATATTTGAAACTAAAGTATTTTTTGGAGTATTATCTTTGATTAGAGTATTTCAAATGT
>NW_017731718.1:3763-6090 GCF_001890085.2 Hipposideros armiger
ATCAAAGAAGTCTTAGTGAAAAGGGAACATTTTAACTGTCAAGAAAATACTACAACTGACAAAGTCATAGTCTCACAAAAACCTTTTTGTTCCAACTTTAGTTTTATAAATAAATCACTTCCTGAGTCCTTCATTTCCTTAACAAGGAGCATTCTTCGGGGCAATCTCTTTGGTAGTTGATCCCCACTAATATATTTCTAGCTTATGCTTAATCTGAAATGTTTATCAGTAACTTCTCTAACTTCTACTCAGAAATTACAACTAAGCTTAACTTCTAACAGAGTATTTTTTTCTCCATGCAGTCCTGACCAAGTCTTTGAGGCCCTGTCTAGAGGCTGGTAAATACCATTTTCTGAGCTGCTGATTAAGTTTACACCCCAACCACTTTGCTTATCAGGCTCTGGGGCTCTCAGGACCAGGTACCAGACAATAGAAGATAGCCCCCATGCCCTGCAGCCTGAAAGCTCTCCTATTAGCTAACCCTCGGAGGGCCTGGCAAACCTAGGTAACCCCACCCTACAGCTATAAAAGAGCTACCACCTGCAGCTCCAGCTTGTTGTTACAGCTATCATGGGTACAATCCCCAGTGTGGCCCTGCCTGGCCAATTTCTCTCATTCAAAGCTAAATGTATCAAAGAGCCTAGCCTTTCATCTAAATGTCCGTGTGCTATGTTTTACCATCAAAAGAATCTTTAAATCTTGCAAAACAATTGGCACTGGGAACAGGATGATTGACTCTTGGATAGTTTTGTGGGAAGACTGCTCTTGGCTTCTAGGTTTCAAACCACTGCAAGACTGACTGGGAGCGTGTTTGCTGTTGCGTTTGCTAGCAGTAGCCACTTTTCTCTTTATTCAAATTTTCTAGGTATGGGAATATTCAAAGCAAACAATGCTAATTGGCTGCGCTCCAGGAGCTAGAGGCTAGCCAGGTGTGGGCCCACCTTAGCACAATAGGAGGGACAGGCCACCAGAGCCACTTACCTGGTGGGGCTTTCCTGTGGGCTTCTTGCCTGAGTATGTGTTTGCTAGAGGCCTATTCCAGGCCTGTCACTCCTTTAGCTGTGTTTATTATTATCTGGAGTAGAACTCTGATTGCCTGTGTGTTTCAGGTGGTCCCTGTGGAGAAAGGGGTTGGTTGGGCTTCTCCAGGTTAGGGAACTTGTATTCTGGTCTCTTTATCCATGCTGTTCAGGTGGGGATAGTGACCTGTCTGTCTTCTTTGCTATTACATACTTTGCTGCTGTCACCAGTGATCTCCAAGCTCCTGAGACTCTCAGAGGTATTGTAGGCGGCACCCTTGGACACCAGTAGTCTAATTTTTAATCCAAAGAGGGCGAGAGGACAGGTACCTCATTCCGGCACCCTCCCCTAAGGACACCTTCCAAAGTTACCCAATTGTTTAAATGATGGAGTACCACCTAGCCAGCATGCTTGGGCCTTAGTAATCCCACCCTCATATCAACTTGCAACGGTACTGATGCGGCGAACAGGCAGTTTACTGTACTACCTCAAGGAGAAGCTGCTGTAACTCTAAGTGAAAATGCAATCCCAGAGGTGGGGACTGGGAAATTTGAAACAAAAGACCTGCCTCTGAGGCAATTCCAGCAATCTGGAGGCTATAGGTGGTGACGGAGCACTTTTCTCCCCCATGTTAATAGTTGATACTATGGAGGGGAGAGTGGGGAATGAAAGGGACAGTGGGGGATAGAGTTAATATCTGTAAGGAACTTAAAACCAGAATTCCTTATACTCTTCATTATACACTTCCTACATGAGAGTCAGAACTTTATTCACATTTCAGAAACTCTTTCATTGATACAAATTTGTGGAGGCTGCTTGGCCAAATCTCGTGTTTTAAATTGTCCAAAGGTAAAAGCCAAGGTAGAGAATATCCAAATGTTAGGGTAAATCACTAAAACTGAGGGCTAGAAAATATAAATTTGCAAATTTGCACAAAGATTATGATTTGGCACATCTGGCTATGTTTATGAACCTTTAGAGTTTAGCGAGAGGAAACTTATTAAAAACCTAATAAAAAGTTAAGGTACTTGTGTTATCATTGAAATGCAGAGCTTATGAAAGCATTAAGATAAATCTCAAGCACACAAAAAAATCCCAGATATCACAAAGTGAGCTACTAAAGATTTGCTCTTTCCAGAATTGGCATTCTGCTCAATATAATCTCAGATGTCACTTTGGAAAGTGACAACAAAGGCTATCCCAATAAGAGTAGAAATCAGAGACACAGAAGCCACCGTTGTAAATTTATTTTCCAGTTTCTGGTTTCACACATTTTCATTTGTTGTTCCAGCTAACAATCTTCACAA
>NW_017731718.1:9234-13055 GCF_001890085.2 Hipposideros armiger
CATTTCTTCCATTCATGTACTAAATACAGTATGTTTCATTCTCTTTGAAGTCTAAGGCTAATTGTTGCATACTCCTTCAGTAGTAAATGTTTTCACAGCTCACATTGCGATTTGAAGTTGCAGAAACAAAGGAAACTCCTTAGGTCACTCTGTATTGAGGAACAAGAGGACATTGTAAGCTGTAAGATTATGTTGTTGGCAATAGAAGGTGCTAAATTTAATTTTAGCTGTAAAGCTCAGAGGAAATACTTAAAATTAAACGTCCACATTTTTGAAATCTTGTTTAATTTATCTTCACAGAAACAATATCTTTTTTGTATTGTATAATGTCACTGGTGCCTTATTTTTCTATATGTTGTTAGCACACAGTGATCAATCATAGCTCATATAGTGACATTCAGTTAGCTGCAATTAGTAAGATTTCCAAAAAGCAAAATTAGAATCTTTTTTCTTGATTTGAAAATATCTCTATTTCTCTTTAGGTATGTAGCGTTGTAAAGAGACAAAAGCTATAACGCATACTCAGAAACTACAAGTAAAGAATGATGTTAATATAAAAATAATTTCCATTAATTCAAAAAGCTTACTAGTGCATGGTTTAAAGCAAGATGGCCATGTTAGGAACCTTGTAGACTTTTTTGAATGCTTCTTTGTCAGCTTCTGAAATCTTCCCAATGTGACAGAATATTACAATTTACATTCCACTCTTGAAACCATTCTCATTAGAGTAGTTGTTAGTAAATGTCAAGGGTGACCATTGCTCATTCGATTTCCAAAAATTTGCAATTTTTTATTTGTATATCTAATTCTGACATTTTGATTGATATCGGCAATGGCATTGATAATAATTCTGATCACTTTGTGAAGCAGGTTAAAATAATCTATCATGACTCAAATAATCAGGAACAGAACATCATATTTTAATATTTAAAANCTTATTTCACTTGGCATAATATCCACTAGATCCATCCATATTGTTGCAAATGGTAAGATTTTTTTTCATGGCAGAGTAATACTCCATTGTATAAATGTACAGCAATTTTTAATCCAATTTTCTATTGATTATTGATAGGTACATAGTTATTGCCATTTTATTATTCATATTTTTGACCTTTGTTTATTTGTTTTCTCCTTTCCTCTGCTTAAAGAAGTCATTTTAATATTTTTTGTAATACTGACTTGATGGTAATGAATTCCTTTAGCTCTTTATCTGTCCTTCAATCTTAAATGATAGCCTTGCTGGGTAGAGTAGTCTTGGTTTTAGGCCTTTGTTTTTGTTTGTTTGTTGGTGGTGTTTTTGGGATTTTTTTTGGTTTTTATTTCTGTATCACTTTGAATATTTCCTGCCACACCCTACTGGCCTGCAAAGGTATTGTTGAGAAATCAGCTGACAATCTTCTGGGAGCTCCCTTATAAGTAACTAGTTGCCTTTCTCTTGCTGCTTTTAGTATTCTCTCTTTGTCTTTAACCTTTGCCAGTTTAATTGTTTAATTATGATGTGCTTTGGTGTGGGTGGGCCTGTTTGGGTTCATCTTGTTTGGGACTCTGTGCTACCTGCACTTATATGTCTAGTTCCTTCACCAGGTTAGGGAAGTTTTCAGTCATTATTTCTTCAAATCGGTTTTCTATCCCTTGCTCCCTCTCTTCTCCTTCTGGTACTCCTATGATGTGAATATGTTATGTTTGATATTGTCCCACAGGTCCCTTAAACTATCTTCATTGTTTTTTTGTTTTTGTTTTTGTTTTGTTTTGTTTGTTTGTTTGTTTTTGTATTTTTTATAGTCATTCCAATTGGGTGTTTTATGCTACCTTGTCTTCTAAATCGCTGATTTGATACTCTGCTTCATCTATACTGCTATTGATTCCTTCTAGTGTGTTCTTCATTTCAGTTATTGTATGCTTTATTTCTGATTGGTTCTTTTTTATAGTTTCTATGTCCTTCTTTGTGCTTGCTATCTCTTGTTGAAATTTTCACTAAGTTCCTTAAGCATTCTTATAATTAGTATTTTAAACTCTGTCTCTTGTAGGTTGGTTGACTTAATTTCATTTAGTTCTATTTCAGGAGGTTTCTCCTGTTGTTTTCTTTGGTACATGTTTTTTTTGTTTCCTCATTCTGGCTGCCTCTCTGTGTTTGTTTCTATTTATTAGGTAGATCTGCTTTGTCTTTCAGTCTTTGCTGGGTGACCTTATGTAGTATGTGCCCTGTGTGGTCCAGTTGTGCAATCTCCCTGATGCCCTGTGCTTGTGTTCCAGGAGTGTCCCTTGAGTGTGTTGTATGTGTTCTCCTGTTGTAGTTGAGCCGTGATTGCTTTTTNAAAAAAAAATTAGCAACTTTGCTGCATCAAGTTGGCAAACTAAATTGTCAGACCTTGTAGGTACACATAAGGTGCCTATACAGTTCATTTGGCTTCAGATAGCTCTGATTCACATCTGTTATTTTTGTTGTATTATTCTTAGTGTTGTTGTACTCTCAAGCATCATTGTTTGGATAGTATGTTATACATCTGACATAATCCTGAAGTATATTCCATCCACCTTGTCACAGCAATTGGTTCAGCCACAGTCAAAACCATTGAGATATTAGATATTGGCTGGGGATGCCCAAGATGGTTTAATGTGGACAGGCAGCAGTACAGGCACCAGGAGGGAAAAACCCAGATTACTGAATCTACCACTCAGCATTGGCGCTTGAGAATACAGTCAATACCATGGAGGTTGGGGACAGGAAATCTAGATCTTTGTGATCAATTTTAATCTTTGATGTCTAGATATTCCTGATTTTATGTCTTTACCTCTTTTCTCAGATTCAAGATCTAACCCATTTTCCCCCTCAGCTTTCTGGACTATGATTGTTTGCTACTTTCCACAACAATAGATAAAGACTCTAATTAAAATGAATTGATGGTAGGGGGTTGATTTCTGATGTGTCAGGTAGAAAATGAAATAGCTTTAAAGTCTTTTACAGATGTAGATCTTAAAGTCTATACCAACTATTGAAGTGCCTTATTCTGATAGGTGAACAATAAATGTTTCTTTACTGTATGAATGAGCCCATATTTCCCATTTGAATCCCACTTAAAATTTATAGTTTTTGAACAATAAGTACATCAAACTAGAGTTGAGCTTACTTTAAGTCAGTTACTTTAAGTAAACTATTTACATTAACCTGTAGAACTAGATATATATGTGTGATGGTGAGTGTGGATGCAAATGTGGAGATCTAGATTAACATACGTACATGTCTGTCCACCAGCACTGATTCATATATGAAACTCTTTTGACTGTGATTTCTTATTAATAAAGAATCTCATTCATTTTGACTGTCTGAGTTTACTTTTCCATGACTTGATTTGCAGAGCATATCTTAAATTCTCCCAGCAGAGATATCATGTATTCTTTGACTTGATAATGCTGCTACTTTGTAGGATTCTTTTCAAAAAAGCCCATTTCTGCATACCTGGGAAAAATTCACCAATACTCAGGACACTTATATTTTTCATCTTTACAACACAAGATATTCATTATCACTTCTCTGTGCAGAGTTGCTAAAGGTTTATCACCTAATTATCTTTAGTCTCCTTTCCTACACAATTTCAATAGTAGTTTTTATTATGTGCTTATACTAACCTTCAAAAAACTTCAGAAGTAATAGTTTTCAGTTGTTAAAAAATAACATAAAATGAATACTTTGGATATAATCTTATATTTAAACATATTTTTTTCTAATAAAGAACAATATACCTGCTGCAGGTTGAACTATAGCAATTCTGAAAATGCACTCATACCTTGAGTTTCAGAAAGTGCTGTAAGATGTATTTCAG
>NW_017731718.1:13558-14881 GCF_001890085.2 Hipposideros armiger
TGATTAAAGCTATGAAAGGAATGTTATTTTATATCACTTCATAGTCTATGAATTGTCATATCTGTGATTAAAATCGTTTACTAAAACCTTACCAGGTAACATCTTTGCAAAATTTCCTATACAGCTTATATTTACTCCAATGTAAGGCATAAATAATATTATACATTTATCTAATTTTACTCTTGAGTATCTATTATTCTTTTAAAAACTTTAAGTAAAATAGGAAAAGAAAGTTTGGAGAATTAACAGCATCCCAGAATTTGCCATGTGTCTATTTTTAGTCATGTCTCCCAAAGATAACTGCCATTGTGATTTCTAATATCATATATTTATTTTGTTTGTCTTTAAACTTTAGAAAAGTAATATCATACAGTATGTGGTATTTTATACCTGGCTTCTTTACTTAACAGTGTAGTTGTGAGATTCTTATATATTTATTGCTTGTAGTGATAGTTTGTAAGGTCTCATTGATGACCAGAATTCCTTTGTGTGACTACACCATAGATTTTTCATCCTTTCTATTATTGCTAATAAACCTCGATTAATTTTTAGTTTTGGCTATTAAGAATAATATTGGTATGTACATACTTGTGCATTTCTCTTCAGAAATATATGTTCTTTCTGGTAGGAATGTACTTAGAAGTGGGGTTACTGTGTTAATGGCTATTAATATACTCAGCTCCCGTAGATGCAGCAAAAAATGTGTTCACAGTGTTGTTCACCAATTTTAACTTTCACTGTCAGTAACAGAATTCTACTTGCTGCACATCCTTGCACATCCTTACTAAGATTTCATATAATCTGTCTTTTAGGCCAATCTTAAATTGTGAAAATATTCTAAATGTTTTAAAATATTTTACTACTTCTTGGGAAAAAATTTCCTACACCCTGAGTGCTTTGTATACATTAGTTTTATTTTTGTGGAGAGGATTTCAGTAAAAAAATAGATTAAAAATTAGTCCTAACAAGATAGATTTATGGTGCTTTTGGATTTATTTCACAGACAGGTAAAGATAGATAGATAGATAGATAGATAGATAGATAGATAGATAGATAGATGATACATAGATCATAAGCAGAGAATCAAATTTGTAATTATCTTAAGAAAATACAAGAAGTATCGTTTAAAAATGTTTCTAATTTTTATTTGAGAATTTTGTCAAAGCATATATTTTGTAGTGTCCCGACTTTTTCCTTTTTAGGATTCTGTTGTTTTTTTATGTGTGTTGCAGAGATTTTAAAAATATTTTCAACATCCTTACATTTATTATGATGATATTTTTCATTCCATATTAATTTTGTAAGGGAATATTTACATTTTGC
>NW_017731718.1:19526-20512 GCF_001890085.2 Hipposideros armiger
ATTAGATGTTAGGATTTATAGTATAACTTGTGGAAATTATAGCTCTCTCGCAAGGGAGAAGACACGGAAGGAGTATGCAGTATATTTCCCATACTTGGTGTTCAGCTTTTAACCGGATGCATAAACTAGTGGCGATCTGATCAAAAAGAAAGTAAAACAACATTTCAGTTTGAAAGGGAGCTTCAATGATCTGAAATATTGTTCTTGTAGTTCACTTGAATTCTGCTAAAGCTATAGAAGTGAATCTAAAGAGGAAAAGAAGCATTTTAAGGGCAGCACATTCCTCCATTGGAAACTGAAGCCCATTTCCATTATATGATGGCAGAGACACCATTTATTAATACATCTTATCTATGAGAGCACTGGTTTTGGGAAATAGGAGAACTTTGACATTATTTAAGAAATGGTCACTGGTAAAAAAAAAAAAACAGAGGTAAACATAATAGTTAATTACATATATGTATATGTATTAATAAAAGAAATTAAATTTTAACTAAAAAATGAAAACATTAAAATGTTGAGTATAAAATTTAATTCAACCATTTCTTTCTGTAGTCTATATTATTAAAATTAGTCGCTGGAAATTTTAAACCCAAACCACTGTTTATCTCTTATATTACATGATTAACAGTCACTCAATATAACCTCAGTGTCAGAATAACAGATCAAATATAAATTAGTTTCTTGCTCATATTAAAGTAGACTCCCTCTCTGTCTTCTAACCTCCTACCTCTTCAATGATGATATGCTGTATGAGTACTGTAAATCCAATTTCCAAAATAATTTAATTTCTTACTCTAACAGTTAAGGGCACAGTAGATTAATTTGAGATTACAAAATTATATATGTTTACTGAAAGTCCTACCTAAAGGTCAATGGGAAAATTAAAGCAAGACTTTTTAGTAATGTAAATATTAATATTTTAGTATAACGAAAAAGGCTATGATATTTCCAGAATTTCTTGTTCCATTTTGTAACATTTATTT
>NW_017731718.1:24982-27159 GCF_001890085.2 Hipposideros armiger
AGGCTAATGAATAGCCTAAATCAGGAATGTAAAAATTAAGCTCATTAATCTAACAAAGAGTTAATATAAACATGAATGGAAGTGCTACTTATTTATACCTATCTGATATTTTCAAATACATATGCACTTCAGAGATAAGTAAAATTATTGTGTAGATATTGTGTTACACTAATAGTATAATCAAAGGTGAGTTTCATAGTAAATATCCACTTAAAGATTTTTTTTCTAACTCTGTATAACTGGCCATAAAGCAAGGTTTTTTGTATCTTCCACTATAATTATCTTGTCAGATATGAAAATCCAAAGCTGACATACTAATATTTTTAAGGAACTATTACTAGGTATGTCATGCTTCACCCAACACTATTGAGAATCAAATCAGTCAAATGAAAAAAGGAAGTAACAGTTTTGAATTGTTGAATTATTGAAACATTTGGTCTTCTTTTACTGTTCTTAATATGCAGTGCTGAATGAAATGTAAGGATTAGAAGTGAGATGAGTATAGTTTAGTAGAAGTGGCACTTTTATGAGGGTAACCTAGACACTTAGGTTTTGAGATGAGTAGGATATTTATACAGATTGAGATTTGAGAGTACTTTAATAGAAGTTCATGAGTTTGTAGGGGACATTGGCTGAAAGAAAGCAGGGGAAAGGTTTATATGGTGCTCATAAACACTGTTGTGTGTGTAGGGGAGGGGTTGTGAGTATTTGGAGGGACCACAGAACAATATAAAAGTTAATGTCTTTGGAGAGTAGGGACATAGACACAATTCAGTGGACTTGAAGATCATGTTATGTCTGATTTTTCTAAACTAGTGGCTAACAGCATTTGTCCTAGACCTCTAAGAAACCATCTCTATAGGATATACTAAGGCTATCCGATACAGGGCTAGAAAACAGGGTTTATTTTACATGTGTGGAATTGGGGGCTCCATGAGGTGTTATAGTAGGCCATGGGACTTTAGGAAACCATATTGTAGTAACCTATGTGTTACAGAACAAATAGAGTATGACCTTCATCTTTATACACAGAGGGATGTGATTAGAGGGCATACATGCATGGTCTTAATGGAAAAATAAGTATACTGTAAAAATTTTTATTCAAATATCAGAAAAACCCAGAAATGTAAATTACTATTAATAACCCAACTACCAGCTATGAAAAGATAAAATATATTTTAATTTTAATACTGTGGAAGTAAAACTCATTCATATATATNTTTAAAACTCTTTTTCAGCATCAAAATTTCTCCATAGACACTGAGTAGCTTTAATTGTTCCAATACATAACTTGTGTTCCAAATATACATATCCAATGCAATTTATAGTTGATTTCCCTGCTTGAATTCTCAGCAATGGTTGATGCTATAGGTCAGCCTTCTCCTAGAAATACTCTGCTTTACTGCTTCCAGTAAAGCACGCTGCTGTTTGTTTTCAACTTCTGGCCATTTCTCAAGCTTTTTTATTATCTCTTTAAAGGGTGATGCTGCCATAGGTTCAGTCATTAGAGTGGTTAAATTTGCCAAGTAATCAAAGACATGAAATCCATTTGATTTTTATGAAAAATTTTAGAATGTGTATGAGTTCCAATTTGTGTTAATATTTATATTAAGGATAAAACCATTCTTTTATTTAAAACTTCTTCAAGTGCCTGGCTCACTTATCTGGCAGTAATGCCATCTTCAAATGATGTGGACATAAAATTTTAATGGACAGAAATACTGTTTATATTGAAATATAAGGCTTACTTGGGGAATTAGGAAACATTCAGTTGTGTGTCACTCTTCATGTCATTTATGAGGGACTGTGATTCACAAGATTTCTGTATTGGTAATAAAGTAGTCCAGAGAATAAACCACAGGTCACATTCTTATTAGTATTGCACAGTAACTGAATGTGATTTGAGCTGGCAAAAATACTTAAACTCCTAATATATTTCCTGCTTAGGAACTTAGGTTTTTGGGGTTTTTTTCATTATAGAAATATTACAGTGTGTTTTACTGTCCTGTGGCTAGCTGGGGTTCTGTGAATCTAGTAAACAAAAGCACAAACATTAAATTAAATTGCATTGTGTATTTACTAAACTTCTGCTATAAGAAAGGGATTCAAGAATATTTTTCTTGGGCCGGCCGAGTGGCGCAATGGTTAAGAACTGGCTTGGGACGCCAGAGGGCCCC
>NW_017731718.1:36599-54508 GCF_001890085.2 Hipposideros armiger
TACTTTTAAAAAGAGTTCATGAAAGCTTTTCAGCGGGGGCAAAGGGAAGATGATAATGAGACTTGAATGTAAATGTAGTAAGACTGTGCTAGAATATAGAGTCTTTTGAAATGCTATGTTCAAGAACTGAATTTTTTTTTTGGCTACTTCTGAGCTTTTGTATATGCATACCTTACATATTACACTAAAACACATCTCATTATGGTTGAAACAAAAATGCTTTTTTCATTTATGAACAGTTATGTTTTCAAGCATTCTGTAATTCTGTTTATCATTTAGATTCATTTTGAAGGCATATGATTTGCATTAGTAGTCGAGAGAACATTTTATTCCTTTGGCATTGTAATGCATTAAAATAATATAATTTCTTTAGTACATAAAAATAATCTTTTTATGTACATTTTATTGCAAAAATAGCTATAAATGTAAAGATAATAAAGTATTATTTAGATTTTTTAGGGATGTATTGTTTACACTAAACACAGCAAAGGCAATTTGGTTAATGGAAACAATTTGTTATTTTTTTCCACCTTATAGAACAGAAAGATAAAACATAATATTCTCTAAATTTAACATGCTTAGATGACATGTCACCCATTTTAATGAACCTTGTGATTGATAGAAAGCTAAAAGTTGTTGTTGTTGTTTTTGTCTACCCAAATTATTTGTTTGTTTTGCTACCAGTACTATTGAACCCATTAAGATACACTGCAATGGCAGTATAACTAATTCATTCATATTTTCATTAATTTATTCATTTGGACCAGAGGAATTTATTTGGTAATATAAACACCATTCAGAAGTGGTTATTTAGAAAGATTTATTTTTTTCATGTGAAGAGTTAAGACAAGATTGAATGCCAAGAAATTGATGAGGAGACTATTACAACGGTGACTTAGAGGAAGAAGGAAAGGAAGGAGGGATACAGACATATTAACTTGAAACAATAATGTGATTGCGTAATCCAGTTGTATATAGTAGATTTGGGAAAATGAAAATATGTGTTTATATTTTAAAGTATATTAATAGAAAATGCCAAATTGTCACCTTTTTGTAATTAACCCCTGTGCAATCTAGACTTGTTTTACTTCCCTGGCTGTCCTCAATACCTCCTTTTCTCATTCTCTTCAAATTTGCAATTTGAGCCAGTCAGTTCTGTAAAAAAAGAAAATCCGCTACAGTATTTGAAGGAGGAAAAATACATTAAAAGGATAGTCAAATACGTGGACATCAAACTTCAAAGAACAAGCTGAGAATGCACACTGAAAGCCTCTGGGAGGTCCCTCTGCTTCAGTCACCTGACATAGGGGCTGCAATTTGTCATCTTCAAAATATATCCACCATTGCTCTTAAAAGCCAAGGTTGCCATTGCCAGATACCTGAATTCCCAGATGTTTCCGTGCATTCATGCTGGATGTCTCAAGCAGGTGTAAACTGTTACTACATGAGATAATGAGTTCCTGAATTCTGTCTTGGGATGCTGGATCCAATGTGGCAAATACCTCTCTCTTAAAATGGGTATCTGTTCAAAACACTGCCAACAGCCAGAAGGCATGGAAATAATGACTCAACACTTAACTCTGCTCATTTTTTATCAGTTGCTACTTAGCCTGACTTTTTCAAAATATTTTCTATCTAGTTTCCCCAAATTGTGAAATACTGATACTGACAATCAACTAAGAAAAAAATTGATTTACATGACTAGACATAATGATAAATGTGTGAATTAACTTGCACTTATTACTGAAAGTTCCATTTACATTCTAAGTTGAAAAATTCATTCTAAATATAGGAAAAATTTTTGAAATTGACTCTGAAGTGAAATTGACTTTGAAATGAAATTACTTTTAATAAGGTAATTTTCTTCATGTGCATGTGTGTTGTGTGCACACACACGTGTGTGTGTGTGTGTGTGTGTGTGTGTGTGTGTGAAGAAGTTGATAGCTGCTCTTCATAGCTGCACGGCTATTAAAGGTAAGGAAGTTGGTTCCTATTTCTTTTACATTTTTTTATAGTACTAGTGTAAGTTTTCTAGAGTTACCAAACAGATTACCACAAACTTGGTCACTTAAATCAACAGAACTTCATTTCCCCAGAGTTCTTGAGGCAAGATGTCCAAAATCAAGTGTCGGCAAGGCAGCTCTCTATGGAGGCTCCAAGGGAGGACCCTTCTGTTCCTTGTCCAGCTTCATGCAAGTCAACATCTCTTGGTTCCCATGGCTTATAGCTGTATCATTCCAATCTCTGCCTAGCCTTCACATAGCCTTTACCTCTAGCTGTTTCTTCTCCTTTTCTGTCTCTTATAAGAACATTTGTCTTTGGATTTAAGGCCTACAAGCTATCCAGGATAATCGCATGTCAAGATCCCAAATTATATCTGCAAATATCCATTTTCCAAGTAAAGGTTTACAGGTTCACAGGTGTTTGGACATGGACATATCTTGTTGGTGGCCACCATTTAAACCACTAGAGTACTGTATGGGGCAATTTAAAATACCATTAAATGTTAAATTTTACTTTCGTTATGTGTTTATTATTGATTCTGTCAGTCTCTCAGAAAATACGACAGAATATCCACCATTCATTTTGCAACTTTCAGAGAAGGCACTGGTGAAACAAAAATGATTATGAAAAAACCCCTATCTCCAAGAGCTCAGAATATGTTGATGTAAAAAAAAAAAAAAGAAAAAAAAAATATATATGGTATTTTTAAAACCAAAGTATTTATCTAATAGAAATGCATGAAGGTACATCAATGGATACAGGAAGTAACATCAATTTTGCTTATTAAAAAGTAAAGGAAATTTATAGGAAGAAGTATGAGAGGAAATGGCACCTGAGATGAGACTGAAAGGTGAGTAGGAAGGTCTCTGGGATATAAACAGAAAGATACTTACTTAGCTAAAGTTCATATGTGAATTTTTAAAACATTTTTATATTAATTTGTTATAATATTTAAATCCAGTTCATTTGAGTATTTATGCTAATTTTCATAAATGACTTGTAGATTATTTGCTGCCAATATATCCAATTGATTTTTAATTAAGTAGATGCCAGTAAGCCCATGAGTACAAATATACATCAAAACCATTTTCAAAGGAGTAATTGGAAAAAATGACCCAAATATATCTAAATGTATTATTAATTTGAAAATTTGTGATATTATTAGAAAGATATATATCTTATGTAGATCACACGATATTGGCACTATCATTTAACAGATATTATTCATATTGGAAATAATTCTCCTGAGCTAGCCAAGACATTCAATTAATGTAAGGGTCATACTCTCATAATTATATGCAGCATTATTTGTCTAAGAAGAAAGATTTTGCAGTTCTCTAATATATTATCTTTTGCTTAGATGACACAATACCTTCCTAAACATTCAGAATTAAAATGTAAATGGAAAAAATGATTTGATAAGTTACTTTATGGAAAGTTATTCTTTTATTAATATGTTTATATATCACATAATATGTGATATTACTGGCATCAGAGTGATTTATGCCATTCCTGAAAGAAGGCCACTACCAAAGGAAAGCATGCAGCCTCTAGAATCTAGATTTTCTCCTCAAAGCAAAGGGAAACAGAAGGAAGGCAGCTCTGTAGACACCTTGATTTTAGCCCTGTAAAATCTATTTTAGAGTTCTGATCACCAGAACTATACAATAATACATTTGCATGGTTTTAAGTGACAAAAATTGTGGTAATTTGTTACTGTAGCAATAGAAAACCATACAGATTTTGTTTGCTATGTGCTAGTAGGTACTCTAGTCACAGATTGTTTTCCTATAGAAGACTGAGCTAATTATTAGCACCTGTCAAGTGATTATTATACAGTTTTTATTTAGTTCAGGGTATACAGCCCCTATGTGACCAGTGGAAAAACATGTGGGGATTATGGCTCAGTGATTTGTTATCCAAATAGTTTTAACCACATATCATTTCTCTTTACTGTATTCTTCTGTGATAAACAAGTACACATTTGAGTAGAACACTACACTGGATTGTTTCTCTAAATCTGGTCACCAACATCAATTTAAATATATTTGCTCCTAGTTTTATTTTTTTTTATTTTTTTTATTTTACCATGGCATGACAATGTGAAATAGCTCAGATATGCTCTTGTCAAATTAAAATGATAAAAACTAAAGATTACATTATAGTGGTGAGAATAATGTTCTTATTTGTGACTTGCAATTCCTACCCTTGTCAGTGAAATCATAACTGTTTATTTTGAGGAAATGGCCTATGTGCTTTGCATATTATGGATTAGCTCAGGGTTTAGTTGTCTGTTACAAGTGGTCACAATGTCTTATGATAATTAAATGTTAATTTAATAGTAGCATTTTGAATTAGAATAAGTAGAGTATGGCAAGCATTTGGACGATATAGCATTAGTGAATGTTTTAAAATGTTCTCTTATCCCCAGTGAAATAATAATTTAGTCTTACACTCTGGTGATTAGGGGCTTGATGCTGTAAGAGCTCTGCCTAATATAAATTCCATAAATCACACAAAATGCCCCAGAACATCATGCTCCATAGTTGATGAGAACTGTACTGTTCTACATTATTCAAAAAGAGATTGAGCCCCAGCTATTGAGTCAAAGAACATAGCCAATAACCCCTTGCTATCAACCCTTATCACATGTATTATAGCTGATGCTGCCATTGGTAAATTACCATTCGCTGTAATGTATTTTAAATTTCATTTGACCTTGAAAAGACAAAGATATTTTTCCTATTGAAAGTTACATGCCGCTCACAGCTGCGCCTTTCATCTTGCATTAAAAGGTACTTGACAACACCTGATTGTACTTTGAACAAACCCATGTTTTAAATAGCTGGTGTCTTTTATGTTGATCTTGGGCAATGATAAAGTGGAGACTCAATACGCATTTGTTAAGACCATTTTCCATTCAAGCGTTTCTTGTAAAAAATAATTTGTTCTTTATATGTTCTCTTTCTCCAAACTTATCAGGGATCCATTTTTCACCCTAATCTACTCAATTCTCCATTCTCTATAAAAGGGAGTGGAACTGCTGCTGCTCTATAAATTTACTTTGTTGGGCGCAACATCTAATTAATTCTTGAAGGAAACCACTTTCCATTAAGTAATGGCCTGTATGTGGCCAGCATATTTGTCGGCCTTCCTGCAGGGAAAAGAAAATCATAAAAATAAGTTCCAGAGGACTTGCGCTGATTTCACAGGCACCCCGACAGAGGCCAGAGGCAATAGGCTGTGCCCTCCTGCAGTAGGTGGGGCAGAAGATGTCCTTTCACATGTTCTCACCTCAAATAAATATTCAGCGAGTATCTTTAAGGTAGAACAGATCTTCTAATTTATTAAGAAAACTGCATCAGTATACTACTTAATGAGTTGCACAGTAATGTTTTCCTAAATATAATGCTACACCATGCCTGAGGTCCCTAATAATTTTTTCTTCAATAGGAATTCTGAAAATGAGAAACAATCAATAAAATATGAAAAATAAAAAGGTATAAATTATACATTTAATGTCAGTTCTCCACTCTCCTATCTTTAACTCTATCCACTACCACCCTCCCTCTGGACTTTGAGGTTGTTTTCCACATTTACTCAATGTCTGTAACTTATCTCAAAACAAACCCATGATATTTTATAAAATTTTCAAAATAATTTCAAATGTTCTTTGTTGTGACTACCCTTAAAATGCAGTAGAATAAGTAAGAGATAAGGAAACTTTTAGTGGATAAAAATGCATGTTCACAAAATTAATGCATTAGTTATAAATATGTTACATAATGATTTGTGGACTTTTAAAAAATAGACTTTATTTAGCAGTTTTAGGTTTACAGCAAAATCAGGTGAGAAGAACAGTGTCCCCACATCTCCCCTGCCCCCTACCCTAAAGCTTTCCCCCCATCAACATCCCTCACCAGAATGGTACATTTGTTAAAATTGATGGACTTACATTTTATTACCCAAAGTTCATAGTATCCATAAGGATTCCCTCTGGATGATGTACATTCCGTGTGTTTTGACAAATGTATGATGACATTATTCTTCCCAATAATTCATTTTCTTGCTTAATTTAATAAGTGTTCTTTTTATTTGCTTTCAAGCAGACTAAATAGCTAGAGATAGTCTAATAATATGGTAATGTTAGAAACGAGATTAGAATTCACATCTTTTGACCCCACTTCTACTCCACTGAGACAATTTATGCAAATATTTAGCAGAGGAACATATTGAATGCTCAAGTAACTGTAATCCTTTAAATACTCACACACTGAAATACACATCAATATTGCAGTAAATAGTAAAATGAAATAGAACCTAAATTTTAAAATGTGGCTTTTTTCTTTCAGCATATCTATAAACTACTGAAAAAAAAAGTACATATGCATCTCAAAAGATGTTGAGAAAAAACTGATATGAAAAACTATCAGACAATACATGTATATATCAGCCATATGGTGCCAACCAGCCCAAAGTTTCGTTCCAGTTTCGTGTTATTTTAAGCATGCTATTGAATATATTTAAGCTTCAATTAACTCATTTTACAATGGGATTAATGGTTATACTTATTTGATATAGTTGCTTTAGTGTTAAATATGTGTCCTAAGGTATGTATGAGTATTATCCTATTCAATGCTCACAACTTCTATGAACATCAGGTTAAGTGACAGAATGAATGTGAAATGCTTGCATAATACTGGAAATTAGGAATTATGAAAAAAATTATCACTACCAATATTACGGAGGTCATTGTGTTCATGAGGAAAATATCCATCAAGTTATGGACAAAAATATATAATGATCTATAAATGGAATGAGTGATCTAGTGCCTGGTAGGCATATGGTAGGCATTCTCTACTTGTGGATTTAATAAAAAGTGATATTTACATTTATATTTTCATTTCAAAGGTTTATCCTAAAGCAAATTTCATTTAAGAAAGAACAACCACTTTAGCTTGTATAAATATCAACTCCCCTCTTCAGGTTTTTGTCTTTAATGACAAAAGAATGTTGGAAACATTTTAAAATTTGCCCAAAGAAACCATCAGTATCAGACAACACAGTTCATTTCCAGTCATTTCACTGACAGTTCAGACAGTTCAGGAAGTTGTGGATAAGAACATCACTAACATAAGTGAGTGTGTGTTTCAAAGCGAGGCCCTTACAGACAGCTCTTCTGGCTTTAGTTCCCGTTCCACAGTATCTCAGTTCATTAACTCTGTCAGCTTGAGAAGCTTGCTTCTCCTTTCCTAACCCTCACTATTTTTCTTTTTTCCTGACAAAAACTCTCCAAGTTATTGCCTGCATCTCTTACTGTTTATTCTCAGTATCTTCTGCTTACTGATTGGTTCCTGCCATAGCTTTGTCTTTTTCTCTTTTAATCACGCTTCTCTCCTTAATTAACCAAATCCATAAATGTGGTTAGCTGCCACTTATATATCCACAAACATGTGCTCAGCTGTCATATGTACATTCATAAATCTCAAGTGTGGATTTCTTGCCCCTACCTTATCTCTGAGATTCACATGCCACTATTCGATTGACTCCTGGAAATACTCCCCTGTTTGTTGAACTGACAATTCAAATCAACATGTCCAATGTCATATTTATAATATAATTTTCCTAAATGTAAATTTTCTTAACCATTTATTCATCCTCCACATTTCTTCCACTGTGATTTTTTTTAAATTTAAATCTGAGTTTATTATCTCCTTGAAAAAAAAATCATTAAACACTTTCCTTTGCTTAGCTAATTGACCACATGTAATTGAAATATAATCTAGTGGTGTGCCCAGGAAAAAGAGCAAGTGGGTAATCAGTGTCTGAACATTATTACCAGCATACATTATTAGCCATATTTTGGCACTTAAATGCCTGTTAAACACTAGACATGCTTCTATGAGGTTTGTGTGTGCAGCAGGGTTAAATTTGTTTGTTTGTTTTTGGTAGGAGAATCATCAGAATAGAAACCTTGGTGGTTTTAAGAAGTCCAGTAATGGTGAAGTCTGGGAAGGATGGTGTTTAAGAATTCATGAAGGTAGTGAGAAAGCTTGCTTATCCACTGAGGTGAACCAATCAGAAGTTCTGTGCTGGGACAAATTTAAGAAAAAAGTTTCTCAACCTTTGGAAAATGGAAGCCATGAAGGCAGGGGGTTAGGGGGTCTGAGATCAAGTGGGAAACGACAATAAGCATGGTTGACTATTTTGCAGTTATCAAGTTATATTGCACCATTGATCATTTGGATTTTGATAGTTAAAAATGTCTTCTTTTAGGAGAAAAATATTCAATTTGTCTAAATTTATTCTGATGTCATAGTTCTTCTGCAGGCAGATTTGAATAACAATATATTATAAATCCATGATAAAACATTAGGATTATTGTCATTTTCAATATTTGTCTTTTAAGAGTGTGCCTATGGTTTATCAGTACTCTGGGGTCAAGGAAAAATGGCTACATGTTAAAAAAATTAAATAATAAGACCTTCAATCTAGGAAATTATGATCATCATCATGATGATTATAAAGCCATCCATTTATAACATATTCTCTGCAGTATTTCCTTCATTTTGTTACTTTCCTTCAAAGGTTAGCCCAGAAATCAGCAATTGACTGTTTCAACCTATTGCAATCAGACTTCCAGCTCCCAACACTCCCTTCAAACCAGTAAAACTAATCTTGTCAATGTCATCAATGGCCTCCATGTATTTCTCCATGACAGCAGATTTCCATGGCTGGGATGACTTCCTCTTTCTGAAACTCCTGTCTATCATCAGATGCCCTTGGTTTTCTTAATACCTATGGTATATCCTTTTCAGCTTTCCTCTTCAGGATCTTTTTCTCTTCTATCCAGTGTCTAAAAGTTGGAAATACAAATAATTGGTTCTTTGTCCCTTGGTCTTTGCTTGCTGATATAATATATATATATTATTTATATATATATATATATATATATATATACATATATATATATATATGTATGTATGTTTTAGATGATCTATTTATAATAATTGGTTATTTTACAGTGTTTGATATCAAGGTGAATTGAACTGTATTGGTTCCTGAATCATTCATTTTTTTAAATTATTATTTGTTGAAAAAGTATCACTTATTAGAAGAAAATACTCAATTTTGCCTGAATTTATTGTCTTCATACTTCCTCTTCAGGTAGTTCTGAGTGAGTGACAAAATATTACAAATTCATGTTACTGCTTTGGTATTATTTTCTTTTAATATTTGTCATTGTTAAGTTTGCCTATGTGCTATCTTTATCTTTCTCGGCTGATTTTTGAACCTAGTCAGTATAGGAAGCTATTTAGTTTCTTTTTACTTAATATACCAAATGTAAACCCTCTATTCTAAGCCTTATTACCAAATGCCAGCTTTACTATAGTAATTCACCTAGATATCTGATAATCTGTATTGTTTCCACTTAAAAATACTTTCACTGCATATGCACTTTATGAATATAAATGTTGGAAAATAAATTTAAAGGCTGAGATGTCAAAATCCCTAATGTCATTCCTCACCCCATAGATAAGCATCTTTACCCATTTGGTTTGTATTTTGAAGTCCTTTAAAATGTATTTTCATATTTCTACATGTAAATGTGTATTTTCACAATAATGAAATTGTTGAGTATTCATTGTTTTACAACTTGACTTTTTAATTATTTGATATCATTCTATTTGTAACAGATATGTTTTATAATTTTAAAATATGTATCTTTAATTTTACAGCTATTTTATTTTAAGTACTTTCGTAATTCTGTAACATTGCTGTATCTAACATCTAAGGAAGCCCCATCAACTCTTTTTGAGTCTATGTGATTCATCACTAGCTTAAACAATTAACAGGATTTATTGGCCTATGCTGCTGGATATTTCTAGAGGGATGAGACATGGTCCTATAGGAACCCCAGCTTTATTTCTTTAAAGAACTTTGAAATTCCCTGCTTTGACATCACCTGTGTGACAGCTTTATTCTCAAGCTAACAGGATGCTTTTAGCTATTCTATGGATTACTCATGTATATGAAAAGATCTGAGGATGCAAATCTTTATTCTGTGGCTTTCATTTAAGGTTAATGAATATTCCTTACCAGAAGACACTGGCAAATTTTACTTCCTATCTTGTGGGGCTGAATAGGGAACATGTCTATTTGTAACCCAGTTCTTTTGTCTAGGTGATGCTATGTGCTAAAAAGTTAGAATCTAGGACCCTGGGATATTACCTGGTACAGGGGATGTACTCACATGTAGAAGAATTAGGTCCACCCCTGGAGCTGGAGTTGTGCAAGCTTTTATATGGCAATAGGCTAAATGTGAGGTAAATGGTTAACAAAACACAGTTGAATTACTCAGAATAAACAAAGTAGGTTCTGGTTTGGAAACTTGTAGTCTGCATCCATTATAGATAGGTTTTAAATACAAAATGAATAAGCACAAATGATGTAAATTTGGAATTAAAACAGAACAGATTATCACTTCCCTTGAAACATTAAAATTTTATTAATTAGTATAATCAGTTAAAATTTCCTCACTGGTTTTAAATTTAACTTTTGTAAAATTGTCTCCCCCATCTTCTAAGTTGGTTTGGGGCAGAAGTAGCATTGCAAGTGGAAGTTTTTATTTACTGTGGTTAAAACTCTTCTTGTGAACTGAATCTGGATAGTGAACACAAAATGCAATATATAGATGATGTATTACAGAATTGTACACTTGAAACCTATACAATTTTGCTAACCAATGTCACCCCAATCAATTTAATTAAATTAAAAAAAAGAAAATTCTTGTTACACTGGATAAATACAGAGTGAGCAATTGAATGAATTTTATACTTCATGGATTCTCATTTTACCTTCCAGTTTTCAAGATGCTTTCACAGCTTTCTGACATCTAAGTAGTTGAAGAGCTTTCCCTTTGTCATCATTCATAGTTCTTGTGCAAAGCCAAAATAGGACAATTCAATCTGTCTCATTCTGTCTTAATATCTGTTCATTAACCAATGTTTTTAGTATAATTGCTCAAGTAGATAAAAACTATTGTGGTGTGTTATTGTAAGACCCAAAGCCATCTTTTCTTGTAATAAAGGTTTACTGAGAACTTTATATACAGATGATACTGTATTGGACTTCTGAGATTCAAAACTAGAAAGTATTTCACCCTTGTCATTGGGAAACCCATAATCTAATGTCAAAGGCATTTGATTAAAACATTCATTAGAATTTAATATGATTAATATTTTTAAAAATGTATGAATACATTGCACAGTATAGAAAAAAGGTAGAAATTCTGTCGGGAGTGAAGTGGAATAAATGGATTTTTAAGCAGAAATAAATATTTGACATCAGAAAAGAAAAGGCAATATAGTAATAAAAAAACAAAAACTTGTAAAAAATACAGTCTTGTCAGAGAGGCTGGAAATTGAAGAAGATTTTAATATCTCATTTTAATCTGAGGATAAGTCACCTAAGAGGATGGAGGATAATGATAAAGTAAGATTTTGAGCATAAGAAAGGCTCAACTATGAATTAAAAATCTAAGGCAAAAAAAAAGAAGTTTTGCATTTGCATTACCTGAAGGGAAACAGAAAGCTCACAAAAAGAGAATAACATAATCAGATGTGTGCTTAAAATGTTATTTCTGGTATTAGTGTGGAGAATGAGCTTGAGTGAGGAGAATGCTGACAGGGAGACGAGTTAGAAGGTTAAGCAAATGTGTAAAATATCAATGGTTAGGGTCTGAACTAAAAAAGAAACCATGGCGTTGGAAAGACAGGCTGTATTCAGGAGATACTCCTCATTTTATTAAAAAATTCAGTCAATAAAAAGGTATTTGTTGAGGACAGTGTATAATAGGGACTGTTCTACATTTGGCATTGTAAATCTTTTCAAGTGCATTGAAATTGCATTTCATTTTAATTTCCAGCCCAAGATGGTGACATAGGAGGCTCCTGAAGTCACTTCCTGCAAGTCCAGGTGTGGTGTATCAGAGAAATAGTTGGTGGTGTTAGAAAATACCACGGACCTTACAAAAAAGAGAGAGACAATGGTGAACAGCAAAAGGACTATGCTAGACTTAGTGGTCTTCAGGTCACTATGATGGGACAGGTTTTATGTATTTTTGGAGCTGTTAATAGGTGAAAACATTGTCCAGAGGGGATCATTCAGAGGGAATCTTTTGTCAGAAAACGGGGAGAAAGTCTTTGAACTGTAGTTAGATTATCTCACTGACATCATCCAGTTGTGGTAAGCCTTCAGACAAAGAAATGTCACACAGTCAGAGCAGTGCTGAGGATGAGAATGGTGGTGGCTATGCCTTAACTTCCTAAAACAAGACTTCTAACAAGCAAGATTCAAGAGATGGGGAACAATGGGTCCCAAAATCCAAATAAGAGACTTCTCAGAGCCACCTGCACTTTGGTAATAGTCTGCCAAGCCAAGTACTTTTACATTGCCAAGACATGTCCCAAGTTTGCTGTGGCAACTCAGACGCAAACCTGTGGTGCTTCATAGATAACAGGTTTTGAAGAATAATTCTCTAAAATCCATTTACACCCAGAAGATATGGGACATGTTCACTTCAGTTACTAGACAAAGTGATTGTACCTCTGTGAATCAGGATAGGATAAGTTACGCTGCAGTAACAACACTAATCATCACAAACACAAAAAAAATCTCAGTGGCTGAAAGCAACAAAGGTTTACGTGTTGCTTATCATACACATAGTGTATACAGGATTCTTGGCCACTCTGTTCAAGATTGTCTTCCTCACTCTGAGACCTGGGATGAAAGAAGAGAGAACTGGGGTAGTTTTTCTCATCGATGATTAACTGTAGCGACCTGGAAATGAAACATGTTACTTTCATTCACAGATAATTAGCTTGAATTAGTCAAAAACGCCAACCACCCACACAGAATTACACTCTTCCAAAAACAGGAGAAGAGGGAACACTTCCACACTGTTCCATACTATTATCCAGTATATTATTTCTAGAGGCAATTTAACAGTAAAAATACATTTACCACTTTCATGGAAAAGCTTTTGACCTTGTGTTTTCTATTTGTATTTCACCCCCAACTAATTAAGAGCAGGATTTGATAAAGAAGGTTCAAGGAATGTGTCCTTCAGATGTTTTCTCAAAAGTAGATACATATAGTTTACAAATATGTATTTTACTTAATCAACTAACCTGGTGTCAGTTTTAGGATTATGAAAATCAACATAGCAATGAATGAGACTCTAGATGACTAAGATATTTTTAAATGAACACATTATAAAGTTTAACATTCCTTTTCTAGTGTATAACAGAACTTAGATAATAAAACACTTATAATTTATACTACCTACTTTTGACTTTCTCTGCTATACATCTCTCTCTCATTCCTCTGAATGAGACAGATTACACAAAAGCACTAAGGCCCTATACTTAAATGTATGTTTTATTGTCCATGACAAAAGCAGCCATATCTATGCTGATATATTTTAAGGCAATTGGCCACCATGACTAATTTCACAGACTCTAAATAAATTGTGAAACCTGAAGGACCTAACCCAGGGTACTTAGTGGTTGGCTGCTGTGCTAAATTGTGCATAAGATTCAGTTCAGTTCTCCCATGACCAACAGTTTCCTTGGTAAAGCAGTGCTCCTGCAGTGTTCATTCTGTTTTCTGATCTCATTCAGTGACTCGTTATGCCACACCTCAGACTGGAATAAAGACCTATGGGAAAGAACTGGGCAAAATAATTTCACTACTGTAATGAGTCAGTGAAACATTTCTTAGCATGATTCAGCTCATTTCCTTAATACTTCAACTTTTAGAAAATGAAGACATTTTCTTGTTACTAACATAGGGCCCATATGCTGTCACCATCACCATATGCCTAAGCACCAACGCAAAATGAATGATCTATATTTTTCCTTATGTTGCTCTTGTTTTCTAACAGCTAATAGTATATTAGTATTAAGCAATAGATATTTATTTAAGAACTTACTGCTGAATTGTACACATGTTCAAAAGAAAAAATTTTAAATATATATTATTAATATTAAGTATTGAGTACTGAAGTTACATGGACTTTATGTAGAGTATTGTTTACAAAATTGGAAAATATAAAAGTAGACAAGGAAAACAGACAGTTATTCTAATTACCTTTAAGAATATACTTCTAGAATAAAATAACTTGCTCCCTGTAGGGTGTGTGTGTGTGTGTGTGTGTGTGTGTGTGTGTGTGTGTGTATTATATACATTTAAAGGTGAAGAAATAAGAAAGTACTGTAGTTGTTTTTACCAAACAAAGTGACACTTTGAGTGTAAATAATTTATTTTACAGAAAATAGAAACTCAAATGATATTTGAAGTATAAAATTTTATTTAGGAGGAGTAAAATGTAGGTGTTTGCAATCTTGTGATTGTGACAACAGTATATTTTAGGTTGGCTTCAGTCATGACATGCCACAAAGACCATGGTGTCACTGACATTGTTAGACCTTTTAGAGAACTTACATGTTCTATAGGTAAATGTAAATCAATATTTCTATTTAATATTTAAAGAAAGTATTGTTTTTAAAATTGGAAACCACATACTTGACTATACATTATTATCATGACATATGCTTGAAAAGGTGAGGGCTGAAAATGATAAGTAGTAAAAAAAGCTAGAGGTCTGATTTTTCTTGACATTTTAATTTTAATTTTATTGAGTTACAATTTAAATGAACTAATAGGTGCACATTTTAAATGTACTGGCCATTGACTTTTGTTATAAGTTCATTAAGGCACAATTTACAAATAAACTGTATATACTTAAAGGGCAAAATTTAACATCCTTTAATATATGCATATATCTACCAAACCATAACCACATAATTAACATATCTGTTACGTCCTGAATTTTTGTGCATGTTTGTAATCTGAATTTTTGTGGATTATCATGATAAAAATAGTGACAATGTTTCCAGCACATACTTAAATTATGAATTATTTACTTTTTTCTAAGCTTTATTTAGAAAAAGCTGTTATAAAATATCTAGTTATGATACAATAGTTTATTATGTTTAAAATTAAATCATAAGATTCAAGACTTTGTAAATAATGTTTAAATAATTAAAGGTAAAATATTGCTTTAATCAAGGTTATGAAGAATTAATTCTTCACAAGTAATTTTGACAGGTGCCAGGAAAATACTGCAGAGTGGTAGAGAAAAAAAAAAGTAATGTGCATAAAACTTGGATGACACATCAATTTATCTAATAGTATTTTAATGAGTATTTTAAAATGTAGAGAATTTTATAATTTATTAGAAATAGAGAAAATGAATTTAAAAGTTAAAGTATCAATTACATCTAAATAGTTTCATAATTATTTTTCTGACATTTTTATATTGAGGGGAAAGAATTGTGATTAAAATTCCATTCCAATGTTATTATCAGATATAATTTTATTAAGTTTATCCCATGCCTAATTTAATGGTCTGGAACTGGTAAAAGAAAATTATAGTCATGATGTCATGGAAGTAAATATAGCTTTGAGAAGACTGGTACCTAGTTGTACCTGTATGTATTCATTTGTATTTGTGACTGAGTTTTATTTGCATTCCTGACTAAACTATTGAGAGCCCAAGGGAGATATTCTTTCCTTAGAAAAATAAGCATATCAGTTTGGCTTTTTGAAACTAATGTCATAGCATACTAAATTTTGCTGTGCTGACCAAAAAGTCTAGAACTCCATTAAAATCATGTAACACTTTATCAGAGAATCACTCCTACACTAAGCAATATTTTAATTTGTTTCCTGGACAAAGATTGGCCCAGTGAAAAATAAATGAGTGAATGAATGCCCTAGTGAATGAATAAATGAATAGTGGTGTGCAACACTGAGGGAACATACTAGCAATGTCTCATTTTCAAAGGTACTTTTTCTCACCATACACTCAGAAGAACTGGGCTAATACATAACATAATTTACTTCACTGGATTTCAATAATTTGAAATGTAGATTATTAATGATAAAATATCATCAATAAAACTTATGAATGACAGTCATTTTCTGCTTTTTGGACTTAAATTGCTTTGTGTATGGTTTCATAATCTCAAGTACTTTCCTCATTTAACTATTATATGTGAAATAAAGAAACTGGGCTAGTTCACTGTTACAAAACTTTAAGTGACTGCAACATTTATACTTCCTATAATTTCTCGTGTGTGGGGGGGGGCGGAGGGGGTATAAAATTTAATTCTTTTTATGTCTAAGATCAAAAATTCTCTCATCTGTATTTTGACTTTGGACTCCTGTTTATATTTTCTTAAAAATTCCCTTTATTACATCTTTTACCCTTCTTTCTACTATTTCTCAACATCGAATGCATATATACATCTTAAATCATAAATTACATTAATTTCATCACAGTTAATCTAATTTCATGACTCAGAAAATTTACTTTTGCTAATGAGAAAATTTATATTTGCTGTGATTTCAGTTTGAAATTAATTTCAGTAAATTTTTTATGATGCATAATCAATTATAAATGCATTCCATTGATGCTTCATTTAATTATAGCATACTCATTTAGCATCTACTTTATACCCAGCTTACCCCTTTTCACCTTGTAATTCAGTAATCGCTTGGGTGGTCACCTTGGGTGATCAAAGCTACATATTAGTATAAAAATGTAGCCTAAAATTAGGTTAGATATTAGATGGGGTAGCTTAGAAATAGAAATATTATGGCAATATAGGAATTCTTCTTAATAGAGGAAAACAACAGAAGTATCATTAGGCCTTACCCTTCTCCATTTACCAGATCTACTTTACAGCCGTGTTAGATGGACGGTCCTTTGTCATAACTTGCATTGGAGGTAGGTGTAGTGCTTGAGCCACAGTCTGTCAAGAATCCTGATTGTCTGCAGACTCTAAAGGAAAATAAATCTTTAGTTTTCAAATTGTTTTAATTTTAAGATGAGTAATCAAAGAAGAAAAATAAAAGATGCTTTTATAAACTATTTTTTAAACCTTCAATGTCCTTTTGTCATGTAAAAGTTCCATAGGAATTTCCATTACAAATACAATTTTTGAAGGCTTTAGATCTCGTTAGCTGAAATTTGGAACAAAGATCTTCAGTGTCAAAAGCTGTTATGCTCTCAAACAAGAAAGCAAGAAGACTCTATAATTTTTTAGTGGCAATGACAGAAAAAAAATATAAAGAAATGGGATTTTAAATAGAGAGCACAAAAGTCTAAAGCACATTATTTAATATGAATGCTGGAAAACACAAAATAACTGACATTACAGTGGCTTGTGAAAGTCAGGTGTAATACAAAATTCTCATTATTGTCATCTGTCTTCCAGTTTTTGTTCATATTTTACTTAAACTTTGGAGATTTGCCTATTTATTAAAGTCCACTACAGTGGCCAGAATATAACACGGATTTATTTTTTTCCTGTAAGTCTCATCCTATAGACATGATTGATTATTAACTCTTTCTTGATCCTCTCTCCCCTCCTTAGCAGTTGTGGGTAGAGGGGTGGCTGATAGCTCCAAGTTTTTAATCACGGCTTGGTCTTTCCAGTGACCAGTCCCCATCCCAAAGCCCTTTAGGGTCTGGCCAACAGTCATCACTTTGGAAAAATAGATGCTTATATTACCCCTGTCACTCAATTACAAAAGTTTTAGGAATACTGTATCAGGAACAGGAGACAAAGTTGAAACACATACTTCTTATTATGACACAAAAAAGGTTTTTATTTCCTGTAAAAGAAGCATCCATAATAACAGTTAAAAATAATTTCTAACTGGCCAGTATCAATAACTCGTGAGCTCATATATAAAATGAAGAAAAGAATAGTAAATTCTCATAAGGTTAATAATGTTAAGCTATAATTATTTTGCTTTTGTAATCCTTTTTT
>NW_017731718.1:59633-61930 GCF_001890085.2 Hipposideros armiger
TATGTAAGATCATTCAATGAAATGACCTCAAGTTGCTCATTTAAAATATTATTAGACTCAAAAGAGTGAAGGCAAAGCAACAGTTAGAAAATAAATGAAAAATGCATTAAGCTACCTCCAAATCAATTAAAGTAATATGCAACTAAATAAATGATATAATGCATCTAGAGAACTGATATGTATGATAGTAGCAGTTACTCAATTAATTACATTCCTTATCTTCCTAGATAGATGGTGATTATACACTTCTGATTTCATTTGGATTTACTCATTACCATTAAAGAATACAGTATATGTAATAAATGTATGATGTTAGGAATAAAGTGACATGGTGCTTTAAAGTGAAATAGTAAAGAAAATGCATTGAAAAAGGTCAGTTGCCCTCATTTTGGAAAATATTTACAAATACCATGGGACATTTGCACAGTTATTGTAAACTAAAAAAGTCCTTCCTACAAATATGCACAAACTATAAGTAGCTATTATTTTGGTTTTGAAGCAATGGATAGAAATCTTTGGAGAGGATATCTGAAAAGGGAAATGATTTTTAAATAAAACTTTCGCTCTGCAAGTAGAGATGAAGTATATTATTCTGGTATTTACCTCAAAGACAATAATACTAAACAAAATATAGTTCTTAAAATATTTTTAAACATAGGGAAATCTATCTGATTTGTTAATTATCAGTTTTCCTTAATATTCTGTTTGGAGTTCCTCATTATAATGTTCATAAACTTTGAAATTTCTACTTTTTAAAGTCAGACCAAATTTCAAACAAGTCTGTAGAGAATAATGGACCATCACATCCTCATAAACTTGCTAATTATAAAAGAACTGAAAACCATAGCTACTGTGAAAATCTTTGATGTACATTCTAAAGTGAGAGTAAAGTCAGTAATATCATCTAAGAAAAAATGTGGGAATAGCTATTTAACCAATATTAATAAGTTATTTAAAGAAATGTATTTTAAATACATGTAAAGCTATCCTAAATATAATAGCAACTAGTTAAAACATGACTTATAATTGAGTACACATATATAGGCTAAATACAAAGGGTGCCAAAAAGATGTATACACATTTTAAGAAAGGAAAAAACTGTATTAATTGTAATACTCAATATATACCAATAACAAAAGATGAATACAAGTCACGTTTGACTTCTGCAATTACGAGAGGTGCTCAAAGTGGCTACATCCGCATCCAGACACTTCTGATTAAGGCGAACTACTGCTTGAAGATATATAACATATCTTAAAATGTGTATACATTTTTTTGGCACCTCCGCTATATCGATGAAAGAATTGTTTAGCGGCGTTACACTTGTAACGCCGCTAAACAAGAGTGTGGCATATGTTTGCTTGTAATACTGCACTGATAGAGCATGCTTATAATATATGATTATATATGTTATATATTATATGATTATATTACATGGAAGAATTCCATCAACACTTGAGAGTAAGAAATGTCGCTGTCAAACAGATAATGCAAATCTTTTATATCCTCTTTAATTATGTGCTTAGATAACCTCATAAGAAAGCATTGTGAGGGTTCAGTAAAAGTGTTGCCTCTGTTTGGTCCAAAGACTTCCACTGAGACGTGTACAAAATTAGAATAAATGAAGGAAAGTTAAATCCTATGCAGTTATACAAAACTAAGTAAGGTTGGTGCTCATATATGAGAAATTATGAAGAATTTATACTAGGCATAATACACGCAGAAGATGATTGCAGCAAGGCTCTCTGGCCTTAGTCATACATTCCTTTTAGAAGAAAAATAATTTTTCCAAAAATAGGCTAGTATTATCATGTTATTTTGCTTTATAGAAAAATAAAACAGAACAATCATGTTTGAGTCTATACTCCTAATATTAAAATTTAAGGTTTTTCACAGCATTGTCAGTTTCAGCCCAGTGTTCACTGGCATACCCTTACTCAATCCATACATACGTATTAGGCGTTTCCCTTCCTCGGGCTTTTCCTGGTTCTTCTCCATGATTGTAATATTCTAAACCGCTTGGTTACCCTTCACTTCCTTAAACGTCAACTTCAAATCTATCTGTTTATGAAGTCATGTCAGTACTAAAGCTAGCCATTTATTTCTATTCCTTCTCCAGATTATTTTCCTTGATTGGCTATAACAATGATTTGATACTTATTACATCCACATTTTCATTCTTAGTGGCATTTTTATGTATTTGCTTTATTGATCAGAGCTCTGCAGAGAAACAGAGCTAGTAGGAGATTTTATATATATATATATATATATATATATATATATATATATATATTCAG
>NW_017731718.1:64071-66365 GCF_001890085.2 Hipposideros armiger
TGACACTTTCTAAATTATTGTTTCATACATTTATCTTTTGTTCTTGTATATTGAGCAGAAATGAAAAAAAGAAAAATATTTTCAACAACACCCGTTGTATTTGATTTCAATAGATGATAATAGTAGAATGTATAAATGTTTTATATGTCCTATATCTTCTTTTAAACAGTACCTCTGTATATGGCTACATTACTCCAAAATATATAGGAAATATTTTCTAATTTAGCACTTCTTAGAGACGTGTGCAAAAATAAAGAACCTAGTGGTGAAATATTACATCACCGCCTTTTTCTGTAACTAGTCAAAAGTTCCTGAGAGCCCATCCTCAGTGTTGAAGGACATGGCATTTACCCCAGACATGATGGAGCTGGAGTGCTAGTCTCGCTCTCTGAATATCTGCATGGCACAGAGAAGTCACTTCTGTCGAAGCATTCTTCTTCAATTATGAAAGAGATGGAAACTAGGCAAAATCAAAGGTTATTCTGGACATTAAAACGGATAGTGCAGATTGTCTTTAGCAGAAACCTAAATCATAGTAAGTATACAAAATGTATGATAGCATTGTAAGTCGTTTTAGGAATTTGAACTGCCTCTCTGTGCTTTGAAATTTCCTGTAAAATAACCCCATTTTCAGAGTCTGAATAGCTTATATGGGCTCTGACCTGCAAGTGAGAGTCCATCTGGTTTTGTGAACACCCCCAGGTGGGCAGAGCTGATCTCACTTTTTAAGATCTTATGACTAACCCTACTGTATACTTTCTTCTTATCTATTATAATGAGGGAAAGAATTGGGAGCCCCACACTAGGATGGCCTTCATATAATCCAATTAAAAAGTTTAATTTTGACACAAAAACAAACATATTAGAAAAAGTTTCATACAGAAACAATGCTGGATAATCTGGCTGTGGAGCCTCTCGCGACTGCTTCCCTTAATCACCTATTGGAGAATTTATAACCACCTAGTTTTTTCAACAAAAAAAGTGGTGTTAATTTTGAGAAAGGCTCGACCCTCCTAAAAACTCCTTCGATCTTCCTTTTCTGTTGTATAACAATTTTGGTAAGTTCAACCTTATGGATCTCAAGCTCAAATTAGATTAAGCAAGCATAATAATTATTGAGAAAAGTTATAGAAAGCATTACAACATAACCAGAAATGAGAAGAACCAAACATCCAGTGCCACCAGTACCCTTACTTTATATTCTCAACCCACTATATTCACTCCCTCCCTCCTTTCCTTTCTTGCCATTTTTCCTCTTGCTCTCCCTCCCTCACTACTACCTCCTTCCCTTTCTTCCTTTATACCTTTTTCAGTTCATATGTTCCAACCACAGTTTCTAGAACAAAGTCCAATATGAATGATGATTTTTATACCTCATAGAAATATTGTGAGGTATGTAGTATTAATATTCCCATTTTACAGATAAAGAATTTCAGGCACAGAAAGGTTATATAGTTTTCCAAAGTTCATACAGTTGGTGCCTGGATTTAAATGTAGATAGCCTGATTTCAAAGGTTGTTTGTTTGTCTGTGAAACAAATAGTATCTCAAAGCACACTTCTTGTGCTTTGTGTAAAATATGATTCTCAGGGTGTTTCCATAGCTATTCTAAACTTCAGTGATATTTCTAGAACACATGGCCTAAACAATATTTATCTTTACTTTGCTGCACACACATCCAAGTATTTTGCAGGCCTAGTAAGAGGATGCACTTGGGTGAGTTCTGTAGTGTGAGGCACCCTGAGATGCAGCTGAGGATGCATTTTAGTTTCCTTAGAAGAATCACATCTCTACTCCCCATGCCATCTGGAGACTGTCTCATCATTCTTTACCTATGTATTTTATTTTGGGTTGATCCCATATTTATCCAAGCATGGAACTCAGCACTTTCACCTGGTTCACCAGGAAATGTATCCCACCATATATTTGGAATTATTCATGACAACTGAAAGTCGCAGGGAAATAAGTAAAGGGTCATACTATTCATTGCATTCCCTCCACCATCTGACAAATTACGGTTACTTTATCACCAACTCTTTTTTGCATTCCCCTTTCCACTTGACCTCTCCTCTCTCTAGAATTTATTTTCTCCATGCAAAGTATTTCCCATTTCCTCTTAAGCTTTGGTATCAAATAGTTCTCCACTCGAGGTCAGAGCTTCTTGAGCATATTTCTCTGGATTTGTTTTCCTATAAAAATGTATATCCCTTTAGATTATTTTTAATTCATCTACACGGAGAGTACAATTTTTTCATCTCATTATAAATGAATATATGTGTGAATAAATGAATAGTT
>NW_017731718.1:73058-92609 GCF_001890085.2 Hipposideros armiger
TACTATGTTTAATAAAGCACTTGCTACCACCAAACAGATTATGAAAATACCCAATTTTATGTTTGGTTTTTCAGAAGGAATCATCATTTAACTATGTGTAGTTAAAAAGTCTTAAAAATCTTAAATAATTTTATGGCATTTCTTCTTAGACTATGTAAATGTTGCATTTGTTTTCAGGAAAGGTGAAAGAAACATTTACTTTCTTCTTTTATAAGAAATTTAGATAAACAATTTTATTTCTATGAAACTCTACAGAAATAAGGGAAGCATTTTAGGTATGAAAAAGTTATGTTGTGAAATATGGAAATTAAATAGGAAAGTAACTTATACCCACTCCAATTTAGAATTCTCATCGTCCCCATGAAGTGGACTGAGTGATCCATAATTGCATCTTAAATTAGATTCTTGAAGTGATTAACCTCTCTAGCCTTTCTTGTTTCATTAATATATTATTTTTATATTATCACAACAGTCTTTTGAAAAATGTTAAAAACCCATTATTATTTTTATATTTAACATAAGTGCTTCAAAAGAATGTATAAGTGCACTTAAGAAAGGTCTAATAGAAATGTTCTTCAAGTTTTATTGAGCACGGCTCACTAAGCAAGCAGATACTTTAACAACATGGGTAGGGAACCTGTAGTTTAAATTAGTGGTTACCAGTGGGTAAGGGGGAAGGGGGATGGTAGAAGAGGGTAAAGGGGGTCAAATATATGGTGATGGAAGGGGAACTGACTCTGGGTGGTGAGCACACAATGTGATATATAGATGATGTATTACAGAATTGGACACTTGAAACCTATGTAATTTTATTAACCAGTGTCACCCTAATAAATTTAATTAAAAAGAAATCTAAAAGAATGAATTATGGCACATTTACTGAGGGCATCCTCTTTGATTCTCTCATGCACAAAGGAAATGTGAGAACTAAAAGGCCAAAGAATAAAAGCGGAACTGTGAGTTTAATGAATCCCCAAGTTTAACACCCAAAGAGCAATGAAAAGCATAACTTGGAAATTAATTTTTACTCTAGACCACAATTGCTTCTTGGAAAAATGGTGAAAGTTTTAATACTAAGTTGTAGGCTAATGAAATATGAGTAAGTTATAAAGGAAGGAAAAAGACAGTGATTTGCTTCATTACCATAATTAGAAAGAAACAGTTCGTTTTCCTTTAAGAAGACGATATCAAACTCTATGATGTTTGTGGTTTTGTGAAAATCTTTCCTACTTTCTTACTTACATACATTGAGTCTCACTATATTAACCAGTTCTATAAATGAAAAAAGAAGCCAGTGTTGATACAGATGGGGGGAAATTTTCTTTTTTAATACCCTCTTTCCGGATGCTAATACCTGTATTTTGTTCACAATTCTGTGGATATATTAGCAATTAAGTCGTTACAAATGCCAGGTATAAACTGACTGAGATTAAAAAGAACTAACGCAATGGTTCAAAATTACACATTTATGAAAAGAAATACTTGAAATGGGTTCACATTTGCTTAAAATTTAACATAATAAAGGAAAATAGGCAGAACCAGGGTACTTACAGGGGTAATATATTTTAATAAAGCAACAAGGAGCAGCCAGATATGAGGTGTGAGATGAGTCGTTTCAGTTGGCTCTAACTTCCAAAGAATTAATTGCTTTCCTTGCATGATATTGAATGCAATGAAGCAGAGAATCAGGAACTATTGGGTTGTCGGAAAAGTCATGACGTATTTTTTCTATGTTTTTGGTTGCAAAAATGCGTCATGACTTTTCCGACCACCCAATATCTTTATTATCATTGCTCTTATAGAAATCCACATCTGTGAAGAGCGATTATTTTTCAAAAACCACTGCAAAGCAGAAAATGTTATTTTTGCCTTATGATAATTAGATATATATATACAGCTTTTCAATCTTAAAATACATGACATGTATTTTTATGTATGTGTGGGGATGGGTGGAAAAGGCAAAGGGAATTAAGAAGTACAAACTTTCCAGTTATAAAATATGTCACAGGAATGTAATGTGCACCATTGGGTATAGACTCAACAATATCATAACTATGTACAGTAGAAGATGGTTACTTGACCCATTGTGGTGATCACTTTTAAGGTATATAAATGTTGATACACTCTGTTGTACACCTGAAACTAAAACAATATTGTATGTCAAATAATTAAAAATAAAAATTTAAAAATATGTGAATGTGTGTCCACATCCACATATGGACACATAAACACTTTTGAGACTATTTATCACCATGAATGTTTATTTACTTAAAATATTTTATAGAAGTCCTACTAGATATAGTTATTATAAAATCAATAATAAAAATATGTTTAACAAATACAAAAATATGAGTATACACATTAACATTAAACTAAGAGAAAATACTAATAAGAATGGACTAATGTTCTCACTTATCATCGATCATTTTACAATGACTATCTCTCAGTGCTATACTTTTGTAATGTCAATATTTATTTAAGTCTATATATCAGAAAGAAAGGAAAATAAATGTATGTGTATGTGCACACAGACGTATATATGCACGTAGGGTATTGCCCACTTTTAAGAACATAATAAATTTATTTTAGGCAAAACTCTTTTATAGATACCAGAATTTTAAAAAATTACAACCACCCAACATTTGACATACATGCTAGGCTACAAAAGCAGTGCAAATATGTTGGAATGTATAACAAATGAATATTTCTGAAGCTATAAACATTAAATCCCATAATTGAAAGTATGCTTCCAAAGAAACAATTTATTTAAAAATTCATTTTTCCTATACAGTTAACTCTGGTAAAGTGTTACTTTAGTCCAATTCTCATTAATATCTCAGATGGGCAAATTTCATTAACATCTTTAGCACTTGTAAGAAAAGAGAAAACAAATTTTTCTTCAACATACAAGGTGTGACAATTAAGTTCATGAACTCATCCTAGAAAACATTACTGAATGTCACTATGGTAACCTTTAAAGTACTCCCCTTGGGAAGCTATGCATCCTATGATAGCACCTAGTCCACCCTTTAAAGCAATTTTGGAACTCTTTTTCTGGAATGGCCATGATAGCTGTCATCATATTACCCTTGATGTCCTGAATGTGATTAAAATGTCTTCCTTTCAATATTTCCTTTACCTTTGGGTATAGAAAGAAGTCATTGGGGGCCAGATCAGGTGAGTAAGGACAGTGTTCCAATACAGTTATTTGTTTACTGACTAAAAACTCCCTCACAGACAGTGCCATGTGAGCTGGTGCATTGTTGTGATGCAAGAGCCATGAATTATTGGCAAAAAGTTCAGGTTATCTAACTTTTTCATGCAGCCTTTTCAGCACTTGCAAATAGTAAACTTGGTTAACTGTTTGTCGGTACAAATTCACAATGAATAATCCCTCTGATATCAAAAAAGTATAGCAACACTCTTGCAACAAGTTTGCTAACTTAATTGTCAGACCCGGTGTGCAATTCAGGGAGTATATTTTAACAACCCATTCAATATACATTTCCCCATTGAAAAAACCGAAATGAAACAAAATAAAAAATAAATAGCAAAATTAAGATGAGAAACCCATTTTAAAATAAAATGTCTTAGAGGTGCGAGAGAGGTGTGGGGGAGAGGGACAGGGGAATCAATAAATTAAAAAAGGATATAGTTTAAAATACAAAACATAAAGTAAGCATGGATAAAAGTGTCACCACTTTCATCACATCACATCAGTCTACAAAATTGAGTGTAGAGCTGACCTCCAGCAAGCAAGGGGAGGGGGGAATTTTTTTCTTGCTTGACCCTCAAGGGCAATGACTAACTGAGAAAATCATTCAGGGAGCAAACTACATTAGTTTTTAACAAGATAAGTGTGGTGTCAGCTGGGACACACACACACACACAGAAAATGAGCTTATACAGACAAGAATTTTTTCAAGTTTTGAAGTTTTACGTTTTATAATCTCTATGCCTTTTTTTTTTTTTTTTNACAAGGCTCAGGGAGGGGCATGATTTCATTGCTAATTGACTTGGTAGGTTTGTCCACATAGCATGACTAAGAAGAACATATGAGTCATGAGCTTTTTTAAAAAGAATTTTTAATCATTTGGTCAATATTAATCATACTAAGTTTGCATAAATCAATTAGGTTATAATGTTTTAAATAGTGTGCAGTTGACTTATGGAATTAATAGCTCATTTATATTAGAGGTCATTGATCTGCTTTCACTTTTGTTCCTGTTATATTTCTATTTGCTTTTTAAGTGATGTTAGACCAGACGTATGGGGGGGAATTTTATGTTTGGACAGCTAATTAACTGTCCCTGGAATCCCATAAGCAATTGAAATACAGCAGGTATCTAATCTTTCCCACCTGATTCAGTTTTATTTTTTGTGAACTTAGTATGTGAGTAAGCCAAGTCTCCTTTAGGGAAACAGCTGATCATTAAAACCTACGAGAGTTAGTCATATCTGATCCATCTTTGGTTGTAGAAATAGTAAAAATACAAGAAATTTCCAAGGAACTTAATGAGCACCAATTCTGGACTGGCATTAATATAACATGAAAAACAGATGTTACACTGTGGTGTTATAACAAATTTCTAGAACTTAATATTTAAAACACTTTTCTGGGATTTAAAATTTTTCTTTAAAATTTTCAAACTGTCATTGTTACGGGTAAGTGGTTACTATCACAGATTTTTGTTCAATGGCTAATGAAAGCCTCCCAGAGTTTGTAAGTGTGTCTGAATGGAAGGAGTGAGGCATCAAGCCGGGTTTTCCATGGTATAGACATTTCACTCATTTTAAATTTATAAAATTTCTAAAGATATTTCGTCTTTTTTTATTAATGGATGCACCTAAATGTTGACATTTTTAAAGGTAAAAAGAAGCTCCCTTTTATATTATCTATTTTCCAGGATTTTACATCCATTCTAGTCATCACATGAACTTACGGAATTATTTTCTAATGACCTAGGGATTTTCTTTGCTAGGTCTTCCAAAGGGCATTCAATGCCCCTACATTACCTGACAGCACCCTGACCAGAACTTGACTAATGTCGCTTCTAGCATGCTGATACCCTGACCTTTGAGACTTCCTTGCATCTCTTTTGACAGCTTGGACTCATTCCTGGTGTCACTCATGGGAAACCTGACAGCTCATAGATTTATGGCAGTCTTCCCATGAGTTCATCACCTGACAATTGCCTGACTGATATTTCTGATCTCAAGCTCAAATCCCTTCCTGGCTTTGGGTCTGTTCACCTTCTGCAGTAATTCCCAATAGGTCACTGCTCATCAGTCAATGTCCACAATTCAAGCCCAAGTCATTATCGGCCTTGGTTGTCAATGCTCTAACCTGAAAAACCAGAAAAGGAAACAGAAAACCGGAACCGATAGAAACTTAATAAATGACTGCCCAGCTGACTGTCAAAGGGGATACTTTGGGGAAAAGGCCAGTGCATGTCTTGAATCCCAAGCGAGAAAGTTGTGAATGGCTGCCCTTTTTATTTCCAAGTGCATACTAGGACTATCTGAAATCAGAATGTCTAATTTCTGGTGTATTTTCCCTACTGCATTATTTTCTGGGGTTTTTTTATCAACTTTTATATACTGTTGACAATACAGTAATAATTTGGTTATCAGATGCATTATTTTTCAAAGATGAAGTCTGTACTATTCTCATCATCTTCTGGCCATCCTTGACACTCTGATAAATTCTTGCCATGAGTCATCTTGTGATTCATTTACTAGATGAAACTGGGTTTCTATTACCTGAGATTTGTTACTTTTTAAAATCATGTCTGCATGAAGTGACAAATAAATCATCTTCATAGAATTCTTTTGATCAACTCATACAAGGAGCCAACTATTCAAATATGCAAGTTAAAACAAACCTTATTGCCAGAGCCACCTGTCAAGTGTTGATTTAGTCTGACTCACTGATTGAAATCATTTATCAGAATTGATTATAGAAGTTTTGAGAATAGTTATAAATTCACCCTTGAAATTTTGTCACTTTAAAATGATTAAATTTCCTCAATCTCTATGTAAGCATTTGAATCAAATTCACAGGACTTTGAGGTATCCATGTAAGTAGATAGAGAAAATTGGATAAATGCTAAGTGATGTTCACAAGGGAAGATATTCATCTCATAAGGCTTCAATAATAGATATCAGGAGTATCATTTTTATATAGTTTTATGTAAAATATGGCATACTTATTGTTTACTTTATAACTGTATCTTGCACAAAATGTTATGGGATACCCACCCTGATAATTATTGAGGACAGGTTAGGTTTTAATATTCTCCACACATTAGGAATAGAGCAGGAATGAAGCATCCAAGTTTACATGAATAAGTTCAGAAAGAATTTTTATCCTGTATATATTTCTTTCCTTTAGGTCTTTCTATCAATTCAGAAGGATGAGTCTCTATATTATTTTACTTCACACTGTGAATATACTTAGTAAATAATGAAGTATTTGCTTTCATTTAAAAGTCTGAATGATTGATTTGAATATTTAGAAAATTGAAGAAATATTTTACCATTGGATTTCACGTATTCATGCTATGCTCCTTGAATGCTTCTGCTGTGTGAGTAGAATAGAATGGACAACAAGAAGAATTCTCTGTCCATAAGATGGGTATTATTTTACTGGGGTAAAAGTACAANATATTACTCATAGTTTCCCCTATAATACCTAATAGGCTATGCACTCTTTTCCAGATACAGTACTGCAAATTTATGATATCATGTGGTGAACTTGGGAACCAACACCTCTTTTTCTTCCTTTATCTAGTCCCTAAAATGTTAATTGACCTCAGGATTCTATATTCAGCTTTGGTCTTATTCTCTCCACTATATTAAAATGATATTATATAATTGACTCTTAGTTTTGACTTCCATCCACATACAAAGAATCCTAGAAATAAATTCCCAGCTGAGAATTCTCCATTGAGCTTAAGAAATGAATGCCTAATGTGCTCTGGATACCTGTACTTGGGTATATCAAAGGCACCTGAAACTCCTTACCTCTAAAGGTGAACTCATGTTCTTTGTACTCCAACTGGCTTATATTCCCATACTTTCTGTCTTATTTGGTGGAAAATACATTTACTCTCTTACTTACATTAGAATCTTGAAAATCATCCTTGATTTTTTTTCCACCTCTCTTTCACTTCCCATGTATAATTCTTTACCAAAAATCATGGGAATCTTATTTTTGTACCATAAATGACAAAGACCACTTCATATTATGTATCTCCATCCTCTTTGGATCTCTGTGTTCAAACTTTCATGCTATTAAGAAAATATAAGATCTTTTCTGTTAACGCATGGTATGCTTTCTTTCTTCAAGTGAATTAGCAACCATTATAGATAGTATTTAGTGATAAATCAGGCAAAACCTTCAGAATGACATNGCTGTTGCTCAGAGCTCAAACTCTTGAGTGAGCTCTTAACCAACTGAGCCACCTGGTGGGCCCAAATCTCTATGCCTTTTATCATATGATTCCTTCAGATAGGGACAGAGACCCCTTCTGTAGGTTCCAAAAGCATCTGATATGTTTTGTTTATGTAATGAAATGTGTTGCTGTGTGGTTGTCTTTTTCCACAGGATTTAAATGTAAAACCTAGGTTATTCATAACCCTTGACCCGGCACCTTCATATTTACAGGACGTAAAACAAGTCTTAAGTGGTAGGATGATTAAATCTTTGTTATTAACACATAGTGCCATGTTCTATCAAAATTAATTCAATCAATATCTCTGGAATTTTTAAGGTTACCACTGAGTTATATTAGTTGGTCTTTTTATAAGTAATTATTGGATTATCGGAAAAGTCATGATGCATTTTTGCAATGAAAAACAGAAAAAAGTATTTCATGACTTTTCTGACAACCCAATATTTTATTAGTATTTTGAAAACAAAAAGTGTAACTCAGCACTATCTTTGATGAGTATTTATCATAAATATTATATTTGAGAGCTTGACCCATCAAGTTGTGAGAGACATGTTAAAGTGTGCTCATACCAATGACATTCTAAGAATTTCATTTTAAACTTCTGACAAACTTTTATTTTTATCTTCTACAGTGCTATTTAATCCATGATTTTTATCATTATCAATGTGGTTTACTCTCAATACAAAAATATAGGATCTTCTTTGACTACGTCAATATTTTTGCTCTACCTTTCACTTTTATCGAGTATCTATTATGTAAGCATTTTTGGGGTTTGCGTTTACCATATACATTTCCCAAACCCCCGCCCCACTGCCACTTTTAAAGTTTCTGAGTAGATTTGTTCTATATCTATCTTATTTAGATGGTCTACATGTGTATATTAATTTTTGACCTGGTATGATACTAATTTGACATGCAGAGAATGCATAAAACCCAAGGTCAAAAAATCCAAGATTTATGGAAAACAACATTCTTAACCCAAGCCATAGCAGTGACATTGCAGCAGTTATTTTATTGTAAAAGTGGTGATCACATATATGTTAGATTGATCCTTCATTCTGTTACACATGTAATCTATTTATTCTTGCACTAATGCCATAGTGATTTAATTAGTGCTCCTTTACAAAAAGTATTGATAGCTAGCCTTTTAAGTCTTCAGGTTTGTTCTCCAAAGAATTTTGGCTATCATTGCCATTTTCATGTTTATATAAATTTTAGCCAATTATGAATAAAAATACTAGAATTTTGATCAGATTTTTATCAACTCAATAAATCACTTGAATAGAATTGACAATATAGAATTTTCAGTCTTGCACACTTTATATTAATCTTTTATTTATATCTTCAAAATTCTCTCAATGGTGTTTTATGATTTTCAATGTAAATGATATTATACTAGATTCATGTAAAAATATTTACTTTTTGTTAGATTAATTACTGTGTATTTTATGCTTCTTATGCTATGGTCATATGTTTAATCATTTTCTAAAAGTTTGGTCCTAAAATATGGAAATACATTTGATTTTTATATACCGATTTTAATTCTAATGACTAATAAATTTAAGTTCTTATAGATCATCTGAATTTCCTTTAAAGATTTTTACTAAATATAGACACATTCAACTTCAATTTTTATGTTTTATTTCATTTGCTGGCCTAATCACCCTATCATGAACTTCCAATCCATTGTTGAATAGGAATGATCATTAAGTGAACACCTTTTTCTCATTGGTCCCAGAGGGAAAGTTTGTCGTTTTTAATGAACGATGATATTTTTACTGAATTATATTATAATTTTGCATACTTTAAAAAGTCCTACTTTACTTTTAGTATTCTGGGAAATTTAATTTTAGATAAAAGAGTTTTGTCAGAAATTTCTTTAATATTTATTAATAGGATTATATAAATATTTTCTTGATTCTGTGTGGTTGATTTTTGAAAATTTAAACCAAAAATTAATTTCTGGAATAGCCACACTTAATCTTAATATATTATCCTTTTTATGTATTTACTTAAATTTTTAAATATTTTCTTTAGTCATTTGTACATCCATATTCAAATGAAAGGCTAAGATATAATTTTCCTTTTTGCAATGTTTTTGTCAAATTTTAGTTATGATTATACTAATATCATAAAAGAAGTGCGGAGATCATCTTTTTTATTTACCAGTTCTTTAGGGGATTTGCTTAACACTGGTTTTAATTTTTTTTTAATGTTTGTAAATATAACTGGTTAACTTTGTGTTTGGAGTTTTCTTTATGGAGACATTTTAAATTACTGACTCATATTCTGAAATAAATGTAGGACTATTCATATTTTCCATTTTTACTTCTGTCAGTTTTAGCATGTTAGCCTTACTCTGCAGTTCAGAATCTTGTTAAACAAGTCCTGGTGGCCCTGGAACTCCACAACAGCAATCTTTTTGTCTTCTGGTTCCAGCAAAAGTTTTATATGCCCAGACTACAATTTTCCTGTTATGAGTGAGTTTAAAAGACAATTTACATGTTTTATGAGTGAGGTAAAAAAATAATAATTAATTAAAACACGACAAAAGACAATTTTCCCAAAGGAGAAGTCAGAGTCTAACACCAAAAGCACTTCATAGTGATTTTCAGTTTTCTCTATGCTCTTTCTTGTTCACTAAAGTCAGCTTGCCTTGATTATACTGTGATGTATTTAAGAAGTTGTTTTCATGGCTTTCATTCCACTTTTGTAATTACTTTCTGTAGGAGATTAGCAAGGTAAAAGTTACTCAAACAGGCCTGGAATTTGAAGTCCCCAAATCAGTTTTAATGTATTGTTATTCAGATGAAGGCTTCTATTCCCATTATCTTATTTTCTACTCATGTAACTCATTAATATTTATAGCTATCAACATGAAAGAGTTTCTTTGTAAAAGCAATTAAATGCATTACTTATTTTTAAAGCCTTTATTCCTGTTCTCCTTTTCCAGAGTCCAAGGAAGTAGAAACAATAAATTAAATACTTTTAGTCTGCTCTTTCTGTAGCACCTTGCCAACATCAACAAATGGCTTCAGAACTAGCTCTAGTGGTATATAGACACTCCATTAAAATTCTCTCTTTCTCACCCATGTTTTCAACATCTCTGAGAACTCTATGTACTATAAATTTTTATGAATGAGGAAAACACGTTTATTGAGTTTAGTGTATAACAGAAGGGAAGAGAAATTAGCAACAATGACATCTCCGATGCCATATTACTACTGAAAAGATTGTGCTTTCAGGAACTGTGAATTGTTACTGAAACTGCATATGTCTGGTGATACCTAGGATGTTAATAAATCCCCTGAATCAGGACTTATCAGTTCTGAGTCCATATTTTTTGTTACTATTTTGCTGATTTTTTTTTCATAATGACAGATAATTTTAGGGTCATTTTGAACTGAACACATAATTAAATCATGCAAGACGGAAAAGACGACAACCTTCCCTCTCTATTTGACATTCATATCCTTATAATATGCACTAGCCATTACTCTCCTACCTCCTGGCTGCTAGAAGGCAATATGCTAATGACTGGGCAATCACCTCCAAAGTTTTTATATCCATTATATGAACTTTTCTCTAATACATTGAAAGTTTATGCTATGGATGGAAATATTCCTCTGGACAAACCTTTATGGTCAATCGCAGGTTATGTCTAATTTATTAAATATTTAAAAACAGATAAAACAGATATGTATACTTATCCTTGAAATTTAAGTTTTAAAAGTCATCATACCACTTTCTAAGGATTTTCCTCATGCTATCTCCAATAGAGACTACATTACTCTCTCATTTTGATGCACTACAGAAGAGTGCACTTTTTTGTAGACAGTTGCCAATAAGTTGTTGCCCTCAGTATGTATTGTATTTCCCGACCTGGAAGAGTAACCTTTTTTTTTTTCATTTATTGTTATGTCAAGTATCAGACAAGGAAAAGTCCCAAAGTCAAAACAGTGGAAAATAGTGAATGCAAGTTTTAGTGATAAAGTTATTAATTTATTCATGAAATGTCTTTTATAATTTCTTAAAAATGTGTTCTTTGCTAAGAATAACTGACCAAATCATTTAAATGAGAAGCTCTGTGTAACCATAACTTTGGGCTAATAACATAGCATGGTGATTCTCTATGGTATTTGAAATTTTTAATGTAAAATTTAGATTGTCAACAGTAATCTCATTCAGTAAGAATGTAAGTTTATGTATTTCCAAAAATATGACTGGAAAATTGAACTCAAATAAATAGAATTAGCAGATCTAGAAAAATCAAATCACAAAGCATCACTCAAAAGAAACATAAAGCATAGACAACATTTTAAAGAAACCCAAAATTACTTTCTTAACTCTAAGAAAGGGGATAATTACAAGAAGGTGATCATTGGTTGCTTCAATATATTCCAGAAAAAAAAATATTGAAAAACCAGATGTGTTTGTTTTGCAACTTGCAAATATAATAACCCATTTTATTTGAGTAATCAAAAATTTTATTGGAATACAAAGCATTATTTTTCAGATCTTTAGTTTTACTATCTGCTTATTAATCTGTAAGAAAAAAAAGTCCTCTTTAGACTACTACAGAAAGAACAAGATGTTCAAAATAAATGCATACAAAAATAAAATTTATATTTTTTCATTATTTCAAATACATCCCAAGTTATGGGTATTTAATAAAATCTGTATTACAAATCTTGGGTATTTAAACATTCTTATATAAATGGTATGATTTGTATTGAAGAGTATACTACCATTTCTCCTTCTATACACTTCTTTTTTTGCTCAATATTTTTTCCAAGTAATGAAATGATTTGGATTCCATGAAGCTTCATTACAATATTTAAATTAATATATTTGTTTCCATTCATATATTTTACTTGGGTGTTTCATATGAAATTAGATTGATGAAAAGGCAGTAACTTGGCCAGTCGATGAAGTATTTATTAATTACCTAACATGTGCCAGGCCTTGTTCCCAGAACTGAGTGGATCAATAAGGGATATATGACCTCAAAACTTTATGTTTGATTGAAATAATGGGTGTTATTTAATATGGCAACTATCTTCATTCTTTATTTTTCTTCCTATGTCCAGAACACTGAGTACACCTAAAATTTGCAATGATGAAAAAAATTAGCAGTTGAAATAAGAAAATGCATCTTCTTGTGATTTAAAAATATAGTTGATTTATTAAGATAATCAATGGAAAATAAACACAGATCAAATAATATACTCATCAAAATAGAGATATCCATAATCTCTATAATAAAACTCTGCTGTTTGAATGGATACATTTTTACCCGTTTTAGTTTGCTTAGTAACTACAATTTTATGTTTCCGAATTTTTGAGAATCTTTCCTTGAAGCTCTGCCAAAAAACTTATATGTGAGCAGTATAGTCATTGGAATGCTGAGTAAATGACTTAGTTTTCCTCATCAGATGATTATGAACTTGATAAAGCAATTTGTAATTATAGTTTTAAACCAAATAGCTCAATCATGTTCTGGACAAAAAGCATCCCTTTGCAAATATTATAAAATGAAAGTAAGGTATGCTATGATTTTTAGCAAAGTACATAAATGCTGACAGAATTGCACACTAATTATTGCAAATTGGTTCCATTCTGTTGTTTATATAAAGGGAGTTAGCTGAATACACATTTTGGTCTTCATGCTAGAACATATTTTTGTTTCATTGATGATTTTTATTTGCACAGAAGTTTCATATTGTCTTTTATGGGAATTCTGCTTTACTAAAATAATATGTGCTTCAAACTCACATGAATAACTTCAATTATTTAATAAAATGTACTCTTTTCTATCTTCATGCTTAAACTCCTGATATGCCTGATAATATAAGCTGACTCTGACTTTCAAATTGAGATTTCTATCCCCCAAAACACAATTGCAAATGAGTTATCTGTGGAATAGAACACTTAAAGAGTCTGGTAGATGTTTCTAAAACAGAAATTCAAGTACTTTAAATCACCAAATGCTTCTCTAAATTAAAAAAAAATTAAAGTATAGACATTTCTCCCCTGAAAATACATAGAATATATTTATGCATCTAAAATTTATTAGCAAACATTGTTTTCATTTAGCCAATCTTTCCATTTACTCAGTAGCATGCAACGTGTAACTCAGCTGTGCCAGAAATTCTTTTGGATCCATAGCAGGCACTTGATAAATGTTGTTGATCATTGTTAACAAAACAAAGTGCTCTGCCTTTACACAGCTCCTAACATATTAAAGTACTGTTAAAAATTTACAACCATAAAATAATTACTGTAACAATGCTTTGTAAATTACAATGAAAGCAAATAGAAAAGTGCAAATATCTTTGCCTAGAAAAAAGCGAAATGAAATATGTGATGATGAATAGTAATAACCAGTTAGAGCGTGGAAAGGGATAGCATTCCAGACAAAGATAAGAGCATGTTCAACAGCTTTGACATTTAAAAGAAATAGGTACATTCATGAAATGGGCGATATTTCGTGGGACTAGGTTTCATATTTATGCCAGGTGTAATGCAAAGTGAATACCTACAATTGAACACATATTGGAAAATTCTGCAGTAAATGGAATGCATAGTGCATTTCAGTAATAGTATTGGATATATAGAAATCAAAAAGGTTTTACCTTTGTAGAAAGTCTGAGGTGTTTTGTCAGTTACACGGTAAAATATTTTCCAAAATTAACAATAAACTTCTATTTAAAACCATATACTTCACATCTAATGCTCATTGCCCTCTCTTTTCACATATAATATTTTGATAAACTCTATTAACAACTTTAAGCATTTGCAAGATTTTTTTTAATGACCTTTAAAATATATTGAATCTTCTTAAAGCTACAGCATAAGGAGTAATGGGAGAAAGATACAAAGTTGGAAATTGGTATATACCTGAAATAAGCTTTGAGTATTTGCAACTATTTCTAACAATTATTGAAATCTGAGGAATGAAATACAAATTTAAAAAGATGTAAAACCATTTTATCCATGAGAAACTATCAAATATTAATATAGCGTTTATTTTTTTTTAATATTACCCCACATAGACTGTTTCTGTGCCATCAGTCCTATGGACCATTCATTCATAAATAAAATCAGTAAATTCAATTTACTTTAATTCTCTGCTCTTTTAGATATTCACCAAACTCGGCATAATTTAAGTGATGACGTTAGAATTTACATAAAGAATTGTTAGCTCTCAGGATTCACCAGATGATGAATATATTGCTTCTGCTCTATGTGTTTGAATAACAGGAAGTTTAATCTTTTCCAAAGATTTCTATCCTCAAATAGGGCTGAAAAATCTCCAAAAAGCATTTCATTTATTCAATTACTTATTGGTTTATTTATTTGAAGATCACCTGTGGTATGAAAGAATTTTTTTTCTTTGTATGTATAATCATAGCCACTTCCCAGAGCAGTGAAGTTTTCCTGGGATCTCTCTGTTCTAGTGCCAGCTCCCTAAGACCCAGATTAATCCTGTATGTTCACTGTTGTGCAGGGAGAGCCCGGTAATCTGTTTTATAGCATTTAGATAATTTGTTCTCTTTGCAGAGTTCTTTGAGCCTGTGCTAACACGTTCCTGTTCTTTTTATCACAGCTGTCATCCTGCCAGATAGTATTTTTTTCCTGTTTTTTGAGTGTTTTTAGTTCAATTTATTGGACTAAGGTTATTTATTGACATAGGTTAGTAAAATTATATAGGTTTCAAGCATACAATTCTATAATACATTATTTGTATACTGTATTTGTGTGTTCGCTACCCAGAGCCAGACAGTATTTTTAAGTCTATGCCAATACCACATTTTCTTGATGGTCATAGCTTTATATTAAGTCTTGAAACTAGGTAGTGTTAGTCATTCAACTTGTTTTGTTTTTTCAGATTGTTTAGGCTAATTTAATTACTATTTTTTAAAATTTCCATGTGAATCAGTTCATTAATTTTCAACAAAAAACTGCTGAGTTTTTTATTAGGATGGTATTGAATTTATAGATATAATTGGGAACAATTTGTGTTTAAGAGTTTCCACATTACTCATTAGCAGGATTTACCTCTCCATTTATTTAGGTTTGATTTATGTCTTTTAAGTTATGTATTATACTTTTCAGTATGCATGTCTCCCACATCACTTGTTGCAAGTCCTTCCTATGTAGTTAATTTTTTATACTATTGTATATTTATTTTTCCAACTCTTCATTGCCAGTGCTTAGAAGTACAAATTATATTTATATATTGATCTTTTATCTTACAACCTTGCTAAATTAACTCACTCTAGTAGTTTCCTTTGTGGGCTCCATAGTAGATTTTATACATAGGTGATCATGTCTGCAAATAAAGAAAATTTCATTCACACATTATAATTTTTATCTCTAGAAGAATGATTTCAGTCTTTATAATATCTTCCATGTCACTACTTGACTTTTGAACACATGGAATGAAATTACAATAACTACTTTAATATCTTTGTCTGCTAATTCTAGCATTTATGTCAGTCCTGAGTCAGTTTACAGTGAGAGATTTTTTTCTTTCTTATGGGCGGCGTTTTCCTGCTTTTCTGTGAGCCTGATATTTTTTTATAGGATGCCAGACATTGTGAATCTTACCTTTTTGGGTCTTTGGTAATTTTGTATTCCTATAAATATTATTCTTTATTTTTTCTGGGATGAAGTACGTTTATGTGACGTATTTTGATCTTGTCAGGTATTTGTTGGGTGAGACTGAGGCAGCACTCAGTCTAGGGATATTATTTCCGCTGCTTCCGTCAAACCTTCTGCCACTCTACCCAAAAAGCCCCATGAGCTTGAGGTTTTCCAGCCTCGCCAGAAACAGGCTTTCCTCCTGGCTCTGTGTGAACACAGGGAACTGTAACACGAGTATGTAGGCCTTCCAGGCGGTTCTTTCTCAGGTCTCAGGTACGTTCTTTCCAAAAAAGTACTGATCATACTCAGCTAAACAATTGAGGGGGACACTCACATCTCCAAAGATTTTGCTCCATGAAGTTCCTTGTTCTTTGGTATCCTATGTTGTGAATTTTAACCACATTTAACGACACTCTCAATTCTGTATGGTGTGCACCACCTGGGTGTACAATCTCTGAGCCGTGGCCTGTAAACTCTCTTAATGCAGTAAGTTTTGGCAAGTGTTGGCACCGCATTTGTTTCCCTTTTCTGAAGGACCCCTGCACTTCATTGCCAGAAAAACAGTGCTCTGAATTGTTTCATATTTGTCCCTGTTGTATTTGTTTTAGGTAGGAGAGTAAATCTGGTTCCTTTCACTTCATCAAGCTAGAAATGGAACTAACTTCTGTTTGTTTTTAAACTATTCTTTTCAAACAAATGAGAAAAGACAGCCTTTAATCAGACAGCCTGATTAAATTCAATATTAACTCAAGCTCTCAAAAACCTATCAGGCAAAGTCATAGGTGCATCAGAGAAAAGCAGCCAGCTGCTGACTATTCTTTGGTGGAAAAGTAAATTGTGTACTTATGCAAGGTGCCCTAATGATTATCAAGTCCAAGTTTTGTTTTCAAAAATAGGTTTCAATATCTACAAAAGAAACCATATAGACACACCCAACAGTACCAAAATTTAACAGTGAAGTTTAAGGATAGAGTAAAAACCAAATTGACAAAACACATGTATTATTTATGAAATAGGCCTTTGCATCCTAGAAAACTAAAATGGAGAGACCTCACGAATGTAACTGCATATTTTACAATTGATATTTACATTTAAAGTACTTTTTCATTATTTCATAAAACCCTTTATTTAGTAGAGTTTCTCATAATCATTGCATCTAGAATTGAAGAAAGAAAATCACATCGGAGCCACATTTTCTATACTAGAACTCTGTTTCACTTACTGAAAAGAAAAAGATGTATATTCTAAAGTAAGTGGTCATTGTCTAAATTTAGCAGCCTAGCACATGTGCTGACACAGATGATGAGCAAATTTCATGTTGATATTGATCTTAGGTACCCTAGAAAATAACCAAAAGTCCCTTTAAACTGGGAGATTTAAGTTCATTTGATAATTCTAAAGTGAACCATTGGTTTGTCAGAATGGTCATGATGTATTTTGTCTGTTTTTCAAAGGTCATTTATTTATATAAAGAACAAAGATCAATCAATGATAGATATATTGCCCATTTTGTTTGATAACCTTTTACCATCTTTCAGTAAGCTTCATAATTCCTCATTCATAGAAGGACCTGTCTTTATTTGTGAAAAACTGAACAAGATGCTGATTTATAGCCTCATCTCAATTGAACGTTATACCACATAAGGAGTTTTGAAGACAGCAAAACTAGTGGAAGTCTGACAGCGCAAGGTCAGACGAGTATAGTGGATGTGGCAACACATCCCATTCAAGCTCCAATAATTTTTGACAGGTGATCAAACTTGTGTATGGTCTCGTGCTGTCACGATGAAACACAACTCCTTTATAATTAACAGGCTCTGGACATTTCTGGATGATGGATTTGTTCAAACAGTCCAATTGCCAACAGTACACATTCAAATTGACTCTTTGATTCCTTGGTAGGAGCTCAAAATATGACACCTTTAAAATCCCACCACACTGAGAGCATAACCTTCCTCTGATGAATGTCTGCTTTCCATGTCTTTTGAGGCAAATCATCATGTTGGGACCAAGACCGTTTGCACACCACATTGTTGTAAACAATCCATTTCTCATCACCAGTTATCAGTTGCTTCAAAAAAGGATCATTTTCCTCACGTTTAATGAGCATATTGCAGATGTTTACATGTGCTGTCAAATGAACTTCTTTGAGTTCATGCGGAACCCAAATATCGAGCTTTCTTATGTATCCCAGCTTATTCAGGTGGTCATGAACACTTGAATGATGGATGTTCAATGTTTCTGCAATCTCTCGTGTCACGTAATGTGGTTTTACTTGATCAATGCCTTTAATGAGCATATTGCAGATGTTTATATGTGCTGTCAAATGAACTTCTTTGAGTTCATGCGGAACCCAAATATCGAGCTTTCTTATGTATCCCAGCTTATTCAGGTGGTCGTGAACACTTGAATGATGGATGTTCAATGTTTCTGCAATCTCTCGTGTCACGTAATGTGGTTTTACTTGATCAATGCCTTTATTTTGTCGTCATCAACCTCAGTGGGCTTCCCTGACCAAGGAGCGTCATTGAGATCAAAATCACCAGCATGGAATTTTGTGAAGCATCGTTGGCACTGCCATTCTTGTAGAGCATTGTCACCGTAAACTTTATGCAACTTTTCACAAGCTTGATGCACATTCTTCCTTTTATGAAAGTAAAACAGTAAAATATGACAAAAATGCACTGTTTGGTCTTCCATCTTCAACTTGTTGTAAAGCCTCCAAAACTCAACCAAATTGCTCAATTTGTTTTCAGAATGAAGCTAGAACTGTCAGCTGTCAAACGACATAGCAATAACATAGATGTGAATGACTGTAGTGCTTCCAAAAATGAACTAGTGCCATCTGTCGCAAACATGCGTCATGACTTTTCCGACAACCCAATATAATAATTCCCAGGATTGTTCCCCATGAACCATGAAAAAAGCAATAGTGACTTAAACAAATATAAGCATAATTTAACTTCTGTAATTTAGCAGTGGTTCATTGAACTGTGTGCAGTAATCCCCAATGAAGCATCTGATTTCATGCTTTTCCTATGACAATGATTTTTGTTGCTCTATGCCTTCTTTTGTGTCATTAATAGGTTTTCTTTATTTATGTAAAGTTATCTGAAAACAAGAAAATGAAGGTAGTGGGGATGTGGTGACTGGGAAGGCACATAGGGTGGCTCTTGGGGTTCTTTCCATACTATAGCTCTCACTCTTGATGGTGGTCACATTGATGTATCTGCACTAATTTACTGAGCTCAGTTATGACACATGCAGTTTTGTTAAATTAATATACTAAAAATGTGTTAATTTGTTGAGGTCACAAAATCAACTCATGTTTCCTATATAATGTTTTCTGCAAGTCTATAGTTATATACTATATATAAGTATACACTTAAATACTACATCTTAGTCTATAGCTACATGTTCCAATACGACTTTACCTTTAATGAAA
>NW_017731718.1:94559-95975 GCF_001890085.2 Hipposideros armiger
TCACTGGCCCTCAATGTGGGATCCGAACCGCAGCCCTGCTGCTCAGAGCTGGCGTTCCCAAACGAGCTCTTAACCAGCTGAGCCACTCGGCCGGCCCCATAATTTATTTTAAGGAAAGCATTGCTATTTGTATCAAATTTCTTAAATTTTTCTAAAATTTTAACCATTTCAGTTACACTTTATGCCATCCTTGGTACATTGCTCAAACCTATATTATTCTAATCATCTTTCATCCTAGTACTTCTGTGTAGCTCAAGAATTCCAGTGAGCTTTTGTTTTAATAAAAGTTGATCTGGGAGCATAGGTTTGAAACTCTCCTTTATTTTAATATAGGGCACATAATATCTGAAAACCAGTTCCCTCAGACTTACAAAGAGACATCTTTAAACCCTTCCTGCTCCTTATCTGTCATATTGAATCCATCTTCAAGTTCCTTGGAACATCTTTGGGGTTTTTTTGTGTGTGTGGTTTTTTTTTTATTCTTCTTTTACCTGTCACCATTGTAATCACAATTCTTACAGCAGCTGGTATAATGTGTATACCATTTTCCCTACAGTCACCTCCGATCCAACTGTCTGATTGATATCTCTTACTTGTGTCAGTCTTCCAAGCCCTCCTATACATTCATGACACTTCAGTTTTCATAATTCATTCCCTGAATGATCATTCCTTTTCTGGAAATATTGTAACTTCTTGAGCTATAATAGTATTCAAAATTCTCTGCAAATTCACTTTATTTCATACTCCCTTTTACTGTCATGTCAATTTTCTCTTCAAGGAGTCCTTTTTGGTCTCCAGGATTTATCTTTTCAGTGGAGGAAAGATGGGTAGGGCAGGTGTGGATCTGCCATAGAAATAGAAATTTGGCCAAGCAACCCATGGGGCAAAAATGTAGTGTGCACATGGATGCACACACACACACACACACACACACACACACACTTATTTGTATTTATGTTTATATTTTATATTTATAGATATATAAAATGTGTGCCTTAGCAAAGATTGGAAAATATAAAAAACATACTTTGCAATAAATATTTTAGCAAATATGCATTTTGCTTTTCTCCTTTTAGTATATTCAGTCATCCCAAAATGGACATGGGATCCTTAGCTGTACAACAGTATTATTAGACTGATAGCCATTGTTCCCAGGGGTATAGGACTCATTTAGTCTGGGGAATTCTGGATGTTCTTGATAATATAGCTAAGTTACTGGAAATGAAAGATAAAAGGATTCAGGGGAAAAGATGTTCCCAGTAATACTTAGTATAACTTCCTGTTTTTCAAATCTTTGAAAACCAATATGCCAGAAAAGATACAAAAAGCTGAGGAATATTAATTATTGTGACCTACAATTCCAAACTAATTGTTAAACATTCATCAAATCTAGGTCTAGACACCTATCAAAGTTGA
>NW_017731718.1:98550-100683 GCF_001890085.2 Hipposideros armiger
ATATATATATATATATATATATATATATATATGCCAATATAAATGTCCCAGCCCCCTTCATATAGATATTCAGTTGTCCATACATCACATTTTGAAAAATCCATTTTTTTTCATTTGGCACCTGTTACAGATTAAATTGTATATCTTAACATTTTATATGTTGAAGCCCCAAGCCTCAGTGTGACTGTATTTGGAGATAGGTCCTTTAAGGAGGTAATAAATTAAATTACATTATAAGGATGAGGCCCTGATCCTAAAGGGCTCCTGTCCTTATAAGAAGAGGAAGATATGCCAGAGACCTCTCTCTCCACACTTGTACCATGTAAAGGCTATATGAGGGCATAGCAAGGCAGCCATCTGCAAGCCAGAAAGAGATACCACATCAGAAACCCACCTTAATGTTGGACTTCCAGCCTGCCGAACTGTGAAGGGAAAAACAATCTGTTCTGTAAGTCATCCATTCTCTGGTATTCTGTTATGGCAGCGCAAACATGCTGCAACAGCATCCTTGTTAAAAATCATTGACTACATTTAGGTGAATGTATTTCTACTCTGTATCATTGATCTATTTGTCAGTTGTTATGAGAAAAACCACAGTCCATTGGTCACTGTAACTTTATAGTAAGTCTTGAAATCAGGTAGTATGAGTCATCCAACATTGTACAATTTAAAAAAATGTTATTCTTGATCCCTTACATTTCCACATAAGTCTTAGATTCAATTTACATGTTTCACCAAAATCCCTTCTATAATTTATATTGGGGCTGTGATTAATCAATCTGTAGATCAATTTGAGAAGGATTTACAATTTGGCAATATTGAGTCTTCCAATCTATGAACATTCTATATCTCTCCATGTATTTAGGTCTTTGACTTTTTCATCAGTATTTTGTAGTTATCAGAATACATCATGCATATATTTGATTAGTTTCAAACTAAATCATTTCATGTTTTCATGTACTTTAAAAGAGTACAAGTGGTACATTTTAAAATATTTAATTTCCTGTGTTTAATTGAGAATATATAGATTTTATTTGTTCCTTTTACATTAACCTTCTAGCCTGACAGCTTTGATTTTTGTAGTCAAGCATTCCATTTTTAAGAGTCACTGAAGTTCTTTTAAGTTTCACATTTTATTTTTTAATAAAACCATAATAGATATATTTAAAAAGCCTTAATGATGTTGTACTGTACTGAAACATAAAATAGTTTCTATCTGCTGCTATTTGACTTACTTATGTTAAAAAACGTGTTGTTGACTTGCTGTTTACTGCTCCCTCCTGGAACTTAGAAATGTAAAAAAGAACATGATTGATATAACCGCTGCCCAGGATGCTGCTGTAGCTAAAAGTGAGATATTTAATAATTAGCATGTTGGGAAGATGGGGCAGGGAAATGCTGAAAAGGCCAAGAGGAAGTGAACACTTCAGGAGAGTAATAAAAGATGAGCAAGGGTCGGATAACTGAGCAACAGAAAAGACTAGCATTTCAAAGAGAAGATAGATATGCCCAATATCCCCAAATGATGGGAATGCATGGTTCTTTCCAGAAATTCTAAATTATTCATTGTATCTGAAGTGTATGGTGTGTTTTGTTGGGAAGAGAAAAAACTAGGATGGAGAAGTAGACGTGACCAGCAAGTGGAGGGCCTTCCTTTTAAGCTATGGAATTTAAAATGTATAAAATTATAACAAGAGCAGTTTATTCTGAGGGAGTATGCTACATTGGAGAGATAATTTGCAGGGGACAGATTAGTATGAAGTCATAGCCAAATGAATGTGAGAGTTAAGGGAAAAGATTGTCTATAATTATTCGTATCGGGCAATAGAGTAATTGTTTTTCAAGTTCTGTCAGGCATATAAAATCTGTACACTATTTCAATATAGTGTCCGTAAAATTTTGTAATTTACTGTTTCCCATTTAGTGGTATATATTATAATCATTCTTGAACTCACTGTTATTACTATGATAATTTACATACTATTCCATTAAGTAACTGTACTGTATTTAGTAACTGAAGATTTAGTAGAATTTAAACAAACTTACTACTCCAAAATGGAGCTATATGTCCCCACCTCAACTTCAGGTAAATCTGTAGGGTCTAAAAACCAAAAGCCTACTTATTGTAAGAGC
>NW_017731718.1:102463-111225 GCF_001890085.2 Hipposideros armiger
CTACTTTGAGCACCTCTTGTAATTGCAAAAGTCAAACATGACTTGTATTCATCTTTTGCTTTCAGTTTATATTGAGCATTATAATTTTAATACAATTTTTTCCTTTTATAAAATGTGTATACATTTTTAAGCACTCTGTATATATATATCTATATATTATATATGTGATATATATATATATATATATATATCACAACTTATTTTATTTTTTAATTAGTTTCAGGTGTACAAAACAACATAATAATTAGACATTTCTACCCCTCACGAAATGATAACCCCAACAAGTCTATTATCCATAGGACACTGTACATAGCTAGTCAATTACCATTTACTATACTCCCTATGCTGTACTTTACATCCAGTGACCACACACACACATATTTAATTATAGCTGACCTTCAATATTATTTCATATTCATTTCAAGTGTATAGCACTAGGCTTTTATATAATTTATGAAGTGACCTCCTCAATAAGCCCAGTACCCGTCTGACACCATACATAGTTTTTACAACATTTTTTACTATATTCTCCATACTGTATTTCACATCCCCTTGACTATTCTGTGACTACCAATTTGTACTTCCTAACCCCTTCACCTTTCTCAGCCATTCCCCCAAACCTCTGCCCATCTATCAACCATCAGTTTGTTCTCTGTATCTATGAACCTATTTCTCTTTTGTTTGTTCATTTATTCTGTTCGTTAGATTCCACATATAAGTGAGATCATGTGGTATTTATCTTTCTCTGTCTGACTTATTTCACTTAGCATGATATGCTCTAGGCCCATCCATGTTTTGCAAATGGTAAGACTTCATTATTTTTTATGGCATAGTAATACTCCATTGTATAAAAGTACCACGATTTCTTCATCCAATAATCTATTGATGGGGGTTTTGGTTGTTTCCATATCTTGGCTATTATGAATAGTGCTTCAATAAACTTAGGGGTGCATGTATTTTTTGGAGTTAGTGTTTTGTATTTCTTTAGATAAATAGCCAGGAGTGGAAAAGCTGGGTCATAAGGTAGTTCTACTTTTAATATTTTGAGGAAATTTTATACTGTTTTTTATAGTGGCTACACTAATTTACAGTCCCACCAACAGTGCACAAAGATTCCCTTTTCTCCAAATCCTTGTTAACACTTGTTGTTTGATGATTTATTGACTATAGCTATTCTGACAGGAGTGAGGTGGTATGCCATTATGAGATTTATTTGCATTTCTCTGATGATTAGTTGTTTTGAGCATCTTTTCATATGTCTGTTGGCCATCTGTCTCACATATTCTTTATCCATTCATCCATTGATGGGCACTTAGGTTGTTTCTCTATCTTGGCTATTGTAAATAATGATGAAATGAACATAGTTGTGCATATCTCTTCTCAAATTAGTGTTTTCATATTCTTGGGAGAAATACCCAGAAGTTGAATAGTTGGATCATATGGCAGATCTAGTCTAATGTCTTGAAAACTACCCGTACAGTTTTCTATAGTGGCTGCATCAGTTTATATGCACACCAACAGAGCACAAGCATTCCATTTTCTCTATATCCTCTCTGACACTTGTATTTCTTGTCTTTTTCATTATAGCCATCCGGACAGATGAGGGTTGATATCTCATTGTAGTTTTGGTTTGCATTTCCCTGATAATTAGTGAAGTTAAACATCCTTTCACATACTTGTTGGTCAGCTGTATGTCTTCTTTTTGCACATCCATGCATGTTATATACCACATTAACAAAATGAAAGATAAATCTCATATGANAAGTAACTGCTTTGAGAGGCATCTTAAACTTTTATTCAAAGTAGAAAATGTAACAGTGTAATTGCAAAGCCAAATCAGAGACTTGAAGCATATATATTGAAGCATATATATATATATATATATATATATATATATATATATATATATATATATGTAAAAGAAAGAAAAAAGAAGGAGGGTGCTAAAAAAGTATAGAAAAATCATTGCCAAAAGTAAAATTTAAAAAGCTGCTCCTGGGGTAACTAGTAAAGAGAAATATAATAGCAGATGGCACTAAATAGGCAGTAACTTTTAATTTTCTTTTTTTCTTCTGCCATAAACCAAACTGTCAGCTTGTATCAGAAAACCAAATAAGATATATAAGGAATAAGAAAGCAAAATTTCAGAAGAATAAGGAAAATGTGAGCAGTAGATCACTTAAACTATTTGGCTATGCTTAAATTCCCAACCCCAGTGGTTACAAGACTAGAATACATACAGTTATTTTAATTTATTACAGAGTTATCAGCAATCATTTCTTATAAATTAAGGATGTATAGAGGAGGGCACTGAACCTAGAAATGACACATAAGAGTTTTTGTGTTGGATGAAACAAAATAATGTCTTTTTTTATAATGCTATTTCATATTTAACAGATATTCCTGATTGTCTATTCCAAGCTCTGACCTAGAAAATGGAGATAAAAAGAATCTATGGGACTGATCTAAGAAGACAATATATTTGTAGTGGATGTTAAGTTTGTGAGATTGAGAGTATAATGGAAAGAAAGTCCTCATGTAGAGATAAGTACAAAGTATTGCACAGAAGGGAAAGTAATCAATTTTCACTGTAGGAGACATACAAATAAGACTTACATAAGAAACAGCATAACACAGAAGTGCTAGCTATCTCAAGGGCAGAGGGAATAGCATTAAATAAACACTGAATATCCATTACTTATTTAAGACTAGGGACTATATTAAAGTGACTACGCTATAGGACATATATGGAATACAGAAGGAGAAAGAGGCAGGAGGTAAGGTTTTTAAGGTAATTTGGAACAAGATTGTATTTGTCACAGCAAGATTTTTTGTATTCTTAAAACCTTGATATACCTTTTTTATTTTTTAAATGAAAGGGTTGAAATATCTTTATTTTCTGGGTACAATAGCAATAAGTAGAATTTATTTTGTATACTTATTACTCACACATGGCCACAGGGACTTCAAAAAAGGGTGTTGGAGTCAAAAGGTTGGCCTTTGCCATGGCCCCTAAAAAGTGTGGACAAACACACTCAACAGCATGGAGTCACAGCAGCTGTGCTTGGTTGCCCCCTGCATGGCAGGAGGGTTGTGGAAGAGGCTCTATGCCTGCTGAGATGCCTCAGCCCAGGAGCTGGGAATGGCAGAAGTTAAGCAGGGTGCTTGCTGAGGAAACAGGTAGGCTTCTATATGACATGACAAGGAGTTTATGTTTTTATCCTTAGAGAGTAATAAATGACTTCCTTTTTATGGAGATGAATCATGAGTTTATGGAATATACCTTTGGTATCATGGGTGAAAAGAAGCTGTTTGAGTAGACAAGTCTATTCAGATAACATAAGCATTCAGGTGTTAGTTCTACTGATGCAGAGAGAATGGTCCCTGTGAAGAGAAGGTGGGATGCAGCAAGGTAACACATATTGGTCAGTATGCTTAGTAGAGTTTAGTCAGAGTTTCAAGAGATGCAACTGTGCAGAATGGGTAGAGGAGGAGGCAGAAAAGGTGATTCTAGATATGTATAATGCTTTTTAGATTACAAAGGGATTTTTGAGTTATATAATCCTCATAAGTATCATCAAGTTTTATATTTGCAGGAGAAACACATTCAGAAAATTTAAGTGATTCAAACCAAANTATAGAGTGATCCCCCTGGTAAGTTTAGTACTCACCTGGCACCATAAATGCTTATTACCATATCATTGACTATATTCTCTATGCTTTACATCCCCATGACTATTTTGTAACTACAAATTGGTACTTCTTAATCCCTTTACTTTTTTCACCCAGCTCTCCAACCCCTCTCCCATCTGGCAACCATCAGTTGATTCTTTGTATCTATATGTCTGTTTCTATTTTGTTTATTTTTAAAATATTTTTAGATTCCACATATAAATGAAATCATACGGTATTTGTCTTTCTCTGGTTGACAAATAATTTTAATTTACAGTATTTTGTAAATGAGTGAGTTTAATATATGCAATTATATTAATTAAAAGTATAACATTTTGCTTTTCCTAATAAGCTCATCAAATGATGTTTATATTTTGTATCAATTTGTAAATTCAATTTGCATATTACAGGCATTAACACCTGTCAATATGAATAATATTTTTGCAATGTATTTGTAACACCTTATATTTATGATATTTAAGTATTCATAAAAATTCATTTTTATATTAGAATTGTAAATTACTTTTTATTTATCTTTTTTTTTACTTTAAGCTTTCAATTTTACCATTCTGAAATGTTATAAGATTTAATCTATTTAATTTATTTTATTGGTGTGAATATGTTTACAAAGTTTGTTTTGCGATAACCAACTAATTGTCTCAGAACAGCATATTGAGTAATCCAAGAAACAGGACCACTAAGAGTGAGGCAGAATAAGAGATTTATTTTGTGAATTTGATCTTAGGTAATTATGGAAACTTGTTATTGAGTTTATGTATGGCTGTTGTTTCTGCATGTAATGCCAGTCCTAAAAATAGCAAAGCAGGCCATTCATAAGGAAAGACATACAATAAGGGAGAACAAAAGGAAAATGGAATCCACATTGATGAACTTGAGCCAATTTGAAAGTCTCACTACTTCCAAGCCTCTGACACTGATGACATTTGAGATTTGCAAGAGAAGTTGGCATCTTGTGTCATGGAGCTAAACATGTACCTAGCCTTGGAATCAGGGAGGCTAGAGCAAGGGATCTGGCAGGAGCTAAGTAAGCTGTAGGCCCATTTGTTGCTCCAGGAGTTGCAAATGCCTGTCCATGATTTAGAGATGGTAAAAAAGATCTCGGCTGATTATCAATGAACTGTGGGCCTAACTGGTGCCCCATTTAAACTACATGAGTCAGCATATCAACAACAATATGCATGAACAGCAACAGCACCTGATGCTTTGCATCAACTTTCCAAGTGTAATAGGTGCTTTTTAAATTTATCTTCCAAATCGCATTGCATGCAGAATTTCTCTTTTGGCCCACTTGACCCAGATGCTGCAGGAAAAGAAATAATGGGTGGTATAGTTCTGTACTCTAAAACAAATGTTGGAANATATCCTAGGGTTAATGGAGCATTCATATACCCTCAAATTTGTTTAAATCCCTTACAATTGTTTAAAAACTCTCCTGACTAATGAATTAATCCAACTGAAAAAACTTTACAATAACTTTTATAAAAACATTCGGTAGCAAGAAATTTTAGGAAAGCACTTTAGTTTCAAGCTAACGTGTGTGTTCTAACTTCAAATTCTTATAAAGGGAGATAAAATACATCAACTTAGGTTGACATACCAATTACATTATAAAGATAACGATGCCAATTAGTTATTTATAAAGTCATTTCTATGTCATAAAGATGATATTGGTGGTGAATTATAAAGTTAAATTAAATTTGCAGGTATTTAGATTTTATGGAGGTTATCTACCTGTTAAAATAAGTGTCATGGACAGAAGTAAAACAAAGTACTATTTTACTTCTGTTCTAACAGAACTCTAATTGAATTAATTTTAATCTATGAGATGTTTAAGATATTATTTCTTAAGAAATGTCTCAACTGCTCTTTCAATTGTCATTTGCAAAATAGAAATAAATTTTTTTGCTATTGTTTTGCAAGATACTCTTCCAGTAGATGCTCAAAAAAATTTTTAGTTCACTCCTTCCTTTTTCTTTATGTATGCCCCATCAACAAAAGACATTTAAAAAAAAAAAAGATTATCTGTGGAGAGTGTATTCTTGTAGAAATACACATGAAGTCTACAGAAAAGCACATCCCAAGGATAGAAATTGACTTTTGAAAGGAATTCTTACATGACACCTTTGATGGAAAATACAAAATAAAGAGCATATTTGTATTTTCTCCCATAAGGTTATACTGTTGAGCTTGAGTGTAAAATAACGAGTAGGTAATAATATTTGAGCAGGTGTGATAGCTGGACAAATTTGCAGCCTCTATTTTCCACAAATAAGTCAAGTAGTTAAATTCATTATTTCCATGTACTAAATATTCTTGAAAGTCACGCAAACACAAATAATGTTGTAAACTGTAATTCAAAGTCAAATGTAATTGTATCATTCACAAATCTACCTACTTACACTAACACCTATAATACATTAAGAGCTGGAATTCGAAGATTGTGTTTATTTTTTATTATGATACATATTATGATTCAACTCTCTATAGTAGTACATGCATCATTCTTATAGTCTAGTCTTAATCCATTAAGTATTTTTTAAATTGGACCTAAATTGTTAGTACTTGCANAACAACTAAATGTGTAAAATTCATAAACCTGCGAATTTAAACAACACTCTTATTGATCAATAAAGTAAAAATGATTTTAAAAAAGAAGGAAATTAAAAATAGAAAAAAAGCTTATAAATTAAGAATATAAAGAAATACATTTTTTTTGTACAGCTGGGCAATATGTTTGTGTTTTAAACTGTTATTACCAAAGAGTTGAAAAGTCAAAAAAAGAAAAAAGTTTATAAAGTAAAAAACTAAAGTAAGCTAAGGTTAATTTATTGTTGAAGAAAGAAAAAAAAATTATGTAAATTTAGCATAGCCTAAGTGTACAGTGTTCATGAAGTCTATAGTCTTGTACAGGCATGCCCCAGGCCTTCACATCCATTCCCCACTCACTCACTGACTCACCCAGAGCAACTTCCAGTCCTGGAAGCTCCATTTATGGTATGTGTCCTATACAGGTACCATTTTTAATCTTTTATACCATATTTTTACCAACCTTTTCTATGTTTAGATATGTTTAGATGCACAAATACTTACCATTGTGTTTCACTTGCCTACAGCATTCAGTACAGTAATCTGCTGTACAGGCTTATAGCCTAAGAGCAATAGGCTATACCATACAGCCTAGGTGTGTCATAGGCTATTGCATTTGGGTTAGTGTAAGTGAGCTATAATGTTCTCACAAGGACATCACCTAATGACACGTTTCTCAGAATCTATCCCCATCTTTAAGCCATGCATGACCGTCTATTCAGTTTTTCTGGGATAGACATGGTTTACACTATTTCTGAAAAGTGACCTGGTTTGGATGGTAAATTATATAGTCACCATATCTTTCCTTACTTTTAAAAATAGCTGTCTTAATACTGATGATAATGTTAAGAGTTAAAGATGCATAGGTATTACAAATTTTGAAGTTATTGGGGAAGCTTTGTAATTTGTTTTAATATCAAGGATAACCAAGAGTCTATCCAAAATTTTTGGAACCTAAAATATTTTCACTTTAAGAATAAGAATAACAAATAATTATAAAATTAGGTATAAAACTGACTTAATCTAGAAAGAATTTAACGATGGACCCTGTAGCTTAAGATACATTAACTTCATGTTAAGTCTACCATTAAACATATGTTGCTATCTGAATCAGAAAATAAAAACTACAAACTCACCAATGGAAAACGATACTTGCTTGTATTTAGGTTTCTTAAGGTAGACTTGCTACCATGGTCAGTTCAACCATAGGATCTGTAGGTGATTGTCCTCAAATATTAAAATAGAGACAATATATCATCCTCTGAAATATGGTGGCTAACATGAAGCCCAAGAAATAAGAGAAATATGTATTTTGAATTTTAATAAGTATGTCTAATCTAAATAAAACTTACAAATTTCCTGAATTGATAAAAATAGATAATTTAAATTTGCTGTCTTATGAATCCACTTTATAATTCATGATAATAAGTACCACTTTATTCCTTAGCTTTTAAAAGTGAGATTATAAGAAAAACNTTGCATCAAAAAGAATTTAAAAACCTACGAATAAATAATCAAGGAAGTGAAAGGTCTGTACACTGAAAACTATTAGACATTGTTAAAAGAAATTGAAGAAGATTCATATAAATGGAAAGACATTTCCTATTTCTGGATTGGAAAAAACAATATTGTTAAACTGTCCATACTGCCAATAGCAATGTTCGGATTTAATGCATTCCCTATCAAAATTCCAATGGCATTTTTCACAGAATTAGAGCAAATAATTCTAAAACTTGTATGGAACCACAAAAGATCTCAAATAGCCAAAGCAATCTTAGAGGGACCGAGCTGGAAGTATATTGCTTCCTGATTTCAACCTATACTGCAAAGGTGTAGTAGTCAAAATAATGTGGTGTTGGCATAGAAAACAGGCACAGAGATAAATAGAACAGAATGCAGAGACTGCAAATAAGTCTGCACATGTATGGATAATTAATTTACAACAAAGGAGCCAAAAATATGCTACTAGATACACATGGTGAAAGGATAGTCTCTTCAATGAATGGTGTTGTGAAAACTGGACAGTTAAGTGCAAAAGAATGAAACTAAACAAGTATCTAACAACATACGCAAAAATTAACTAAAAAATTAACTTCAGTGAAAGACCTGAAACCATAAAATTCATAGAAGAAAACATAGGTGGTAAGCTCCTTGGTATAACTCTTTGCGATGTTTTTTTTTGCATATGACTCCAAGGCAAGGGAAACAATAGCAAAGCTAAACAGATGGACTTACATCAAACTAAAATCTTCTGCACAGCAAAGGAAATCAACAAAAAGAAAAGGCAACCTACTGAATGGGAGAAGATATTTTCAAATCATACATTTGATAGGGGGCTAATATCCAAAATATGCAAAGAACTCATACAACTCAACAACAAAAAAACAAACAATCCAATAAAAAAATGGCCAGAAGACCTGACAGACATGTCTCCCAAGAAGACATACAAATGGCCAACAGGTATATGAAAAAATACTCAACTT